>NC_081357.1:78701117-79052367 GCF_030684315.1 Stegostoma tigrinum | reverse complement strand
CCTTTTCCCACTTGAGTCCATAATCAAACATACAGAAAGAAAATTTTAAAAAATGGTAATCTTTACACATTCTACAAGACTTGAAGGGATCAGATATGAATCATAAAGGAAGAAACATACAGTGTGTAGTGCACATCTTTAACATTCATGGGTACAATTTGCTGGTCATGTTTTGTTATAAATTCAACAGAGATGTCACCTTTTCCTGTAACATTTTATAATGTACTTCTAACTTTTATCTTCAAGAAGTAATAGTTACTGATTTTTCACAGGCTTCCAAAGTTAAGAATTTTTCACACTTCTAATGTTATAGAATGATAGCATACAAACTGAAAGCTTGAGATGCAATAATTGATTGGTTACTCCCACAGTAAAGATCACACGCCTCCACTGTGTCAAACAAAATATGTTGTCAGCCATACAAAACTAAACAAAATTAAAAATGCAAAAATCTTGATAAACCTGTACCAAGAAGCTGAACATTGAAAGACAGCATTCACTCAAAATCTCAATCAATCCATACCAAGGAATAATTTGTGCTTTTGTGCACTTTTCAATTTGTACAGTAGTAATACCAGTAATTGAAAAAAAAATTCTTGTTTTTGCCAAAGTCCAACTGTTGGCCAACATTTAATGAATTTTTCACTCCCCCTCTTTCAAGTGATGCTCAATATCTCTATCCCACGACACCTGCACTAATCTACAGCTCTCCAGTTCCATGAACAAAGAGAAAAAAACTGAAAGAACTGCAGTTGCTCTAAATCAGGAGCAAAAACATAGTTGCTGGAAAAGCCCAGCCGGTCCAACAGCAAATTCATTCACATTTTTTGTTTGGAAACATCATACCACAAATCACGGAGATGGACTATTGTGTTGAGGTGGCAAGAGGTTTTTTTTTAAAATTTGTCTGAGTACATCAGTCAGCGGTCAGTCAGCTTGGAAAAATCAGAGACATACTATCTGCCAGGACTGGGAATCAGTTCTGGAACCAGTGAATATACAGAAGCTGTAGGCATCATTAAATACCTGAGGTGTTTGTGACGTTTAAATTCCTAAATAAGAATGCAGTAAAGCCTACGTGCAAGCTGAGATGTCCACATTCATGAAGTTTTGAAGTGAATTTGGGTGAAAAGTTAATGTAAGGATCTCCTTAAAATGACATACCTTGAAGGATGGTTGAAACCATGAGGAAGAATAAAAGCAACTCAGGTGGGGGAGGTTGCTGCAGTGGAATATGCTTGGATTGGTCCCGGATGTGTTCAAGATTCAAAATGTATAGGAAATATTGGTGAGAATTGAAGCAAAAATAAAATTGGGTTTATATCGTACTTAGATAAAATATAGTATTAAATTATCAGCAGTTGTTGCATTTAAATTACTTTATATATGCAATAACATTTGCATTTATTTAAATAACATCTTCTGGTGTCGTTCTGTCATTTAATCATAGGGTCTTCAGATTTCTCTTTAAGCATTAATAAAGAGAGCTAACAAGATTGCAACACCAATTACACATGCAGTTGAAGCACAGCAAGATAAACACTCATAACTTTATGCCCCTACCTTGATGGGTCAGAGGAAAACCCACCCAAAGGCTAGCTTGATAACATGCCAAATTCACCCAAGCGACACCTGCAATTAACTGGCGAGTTGATTACTTACAACCTTTTGGTTGGGAGGCAAGGGCTTAACTGAAAATACTTCAAAATATCATGTAAGTGTTAGAGATATTTTGATTCCTTCATATACAATGTGAATAATAGATGTTTCTCCAAGTTTTGATACAAATTGGTCAATGATAGTAGGAACTGCAGATGCTGGAGAATCTGAGATAGCAAGGTGTAGAGCTGGATGAACACAGTAGGCCAAGCAGCATCAGAGGAGCAGGAAGGCTGACGTTTCAGGCTTAAACCCTTACTGAAGAAGGGTCTAGGCCCAAAACGTCAGCCTTCCTGCTCCTCTGATGCTGCTTGGCCTACTGTGTTCATCCAGCTCTATACCTTGTTAGCTCAAATTGGTCAATGTTTGGTTAGAATAGCAGGGAGATACAAGAATAAGAAGTGACAATACCAAAATGGCGTATTGTACAATGCTTTGCAATATTCAAACTTAGACAACTTGTCTGCACCATTGAGTGAGGAGAGGTGACTGAAAGCTTGGTCAAAAAGATGGATTTTGGAAAGGTTCTTAAAGGTGGTGCAAAGAGTCAAAAGATGAAGAAAAGAGTTTGGCTTTTCATATTTCATCCAATGGTGAATAAAATTCAGTTGTCATGAATAAAAACCAAGAGAACAGCTGATACTGTAAATCAGAGACAAAAATAAAACTTGTTGGAAAGGCTCAGCAAGTCTGGCAGCATCTGTGGAAAGAAATCAGAATTAGCATTTCGGGTTGAGTGACCCTTCCTACAACTTCCATTTTTGTCTCAATATTCAGTTGTCTGCCTATTGTGATACAGCTACTGCTGTATACATAAGGCCTCCTTTTAGCCCTGGATACTAACTTGGGTCCACTGAAAAGATTATTGGCATCAGCTTCATGCCAGATCCACTGACACAGTGGACCAGAGGGCCATATTTTCGTCTAGACTTTACAAAAAAATTGGACGAAGATTTCAACATTGGTGGACTAGAAGGAAAGCATAGAGCATAAATATGATGAAAAATGCAGTATATTTACTTGCAGATTTCAGATTTTCAAAGCGTATTTATTTGCAGTCCCTCTGTGACCTCACAAAGGGTGTGCAGCATGGGTGCAGGTAGGTGTTTTCCCAGATTTACAATTCCTAATTGAATAGTTTTTATAGAATAGAAATAGAATATTCTTTATTATCACATATACTCAATGTGCATAGTGAAAAGTTTATACGTCACCAATTATAGCACTGATTTATTACAAATGTACCTAGGCGCAGTTCTTTCGTGACAAGATCTTAGGCAATACAGAATAAAATGTTCAGCGTGACAAAAATAAAATTTCAGTCTAAAAGACAATGCTGGCACCTAGATTCCAGTTCGCTCTGGGCCCTGTCTCCACACCATGCTGGCGACATGCCACGCTGGAAGGCTACTGCAGGAGGCCAGAAGGTCGCCGCACATGCCAGGAGGCCCCTACAGGGAAGAGGCCACTACACTGCCAGGGAGGTTGCCATGCCACGCTGGGAGGCCCCTATGGGTAGAGGACGCTGGTCCAGGCCAGGAGGTCGCCACATCAAAGCCAGAAAGACACTGTGCCAGTTCATGAGGTTGCTATGCCTATGCCAGGACGCTGCTGCAGGAGTCTGGGTGGTTGCCATGCCACACCAGGAGGCTCTACGGAAGGGTGCTGCACCAGGCTGGGAGTCATTGCTGGAGGCCGAAATTTCTCGAAAAGAAAAGACGAAGAAGGAGAAGAAGGAGAAAAGAGCACTATGAAGAAGAAAAAGAGAAGAAAAGGATGAAAGAGAAGAAGAACGGCAGAGTAGACAAGCTGTAGCTGGAGTGTCCTACTCTGCCACCATCTTGCAGGGCAACGGTTACTGTCTCAAAGGATAGATTTCCACAGCCTAAGCAGTATTTTTATCATCATCTTTGGGAACTGATAGGAGCCTTATGAGGAAATGCTTGTGGTTTCAGAGACCATCTGGACAACAACCGCCCTCCAACCCCACCACACCCGGCACCTTCCCCTGCAACCGCAGGAAATGCTACACTTGCCCCCACACCTCCTCCCTCGCCCCCATCCCAGGCCCCAAGATGACTTTCAACATTAAGCAGAGCTTCACCTGCACATCTGCCAATGTGGTATACTGTATCCATTGTACCCGGTGTGGCTTCCTCTACATTGGGAAAACCAAGTGGAGGCTTGGGGACCGCTTTGCAGAACACCTCCGCTCGGTTCGCAATAAACAACTGCACCTCCCAGTCGCAAACCATTTCCACTCCCCCTCCCATTCTTTAGATGACATGTCCATCATGGGCCTCCTGCAGTGCCACAATGATGCCACCCGAAGGTTACAGGAACAGCAACTCATATTCCGCTTGGGAACCCTGCAGCCCAATGGTATCAATGTGGACTTCACCAGCTTCAAAATCTCCCCTTCCCCCACTGCATCCCAAAACCAGCCCAGTTCGTCCCCTCCCCCCACTGCACCACACAACCAGCCCAGCTCTTCCCCTCCAAACACTGCATCCCAAAACCAGTCCAGCCTGTCTCTGCCTTCCTAACCTGTTCTTCCTCTCACCCATCCATTCCTCCCACCCCAAGCCGCACCTCTATCTCCTACCTACTAACCTCATCCCACCTCCTTGACCTGTCCGTCTTCCCTGGACTGACCTATCCCCTCCCTACCTCCCCACCTATACTCTCCTCTCCACCTATCTTCTTTTCTCTCCATCTTCGGTCTGCCTCCCCCTCTCTCCCTATTTATTCCAGAACCCTCACCCCATTCCCCTCTCTGATGAAGGGTCTAGGCCTGAAACGTCAGCTTTTGTGCTCCTGAGATGCTGCTGGGCCCGCTGTGTTCATCCGGCCTCACATTTTATTATCTGTGGTATGGCATATTTTGTTTATTTAACCATGACATTGTGTGATGTATGGTGCAGATATACCAGAATGATGCTAACCATTAAATTCTGATAGCTTGTGTAAACTTGAATTGTATTCAGGTTGAGGTGTGATTGAATTGATGTGGTTTAAAACTATTAAATAATTTCATAGTATAGTTATAGTGTGCTTCTATTGCATCTGCAGGAGAAATCCTAAATAAGAATGTGTGGTAGAGGGGCACAATCTTAAAATTAGAGCTACATCAATTACAAGTGAAATCACGAAGCGGTTTCTCACAAATGGATAATGAGATTTAGACATATTTCCCCAGATACCTGCAGTTTCTGGGTCAACTTAGATTTTCAAGATTGACTCAACAGAGTATTAGATAAAGGCATCAGTGTATAAGGATTAAAGGCAGGTAAATGGAGGTACACATTAGCTATAATTTGATTGAACAGCAGAGTAATTTTGAACAACTGACGAGACGAATGCTGTACCATTGTTACAATATAACTGTGAAGCAGCAAATTCTAAAATTCTTTGTAAGCACAATAGAAAGTTATTTCAAGATGCGATGACTGACTGACGTTGTAGAAAAATATTCCTTTGTTAGACATGTGCTGCTGCAATGGTACTTGCAACCAGAGTTTAAACATTGAGGCATCCAGTCTTCAGATAACAGAACCTGGAGGACAGATTAATACAGTAGCCAAATATGGGCACCTGGCAAAGCACACCACAATGCAGAAAAATACCAATAGATTATTATCATTAAAATGTATAATGAATTTATAACAAATTTATTGTACAACGATAAGAATATGGATAGTAGGCCTAAATATTCACCTTGAACTTGACTACACTTTTGTATTTTATTGGTAAAGGGCGGTGTGTTACGAAGGCTTCTGAATATTCTTATTGCCCAGAGACGCAAGTGTTGATCCCTGATTTGATGAAACATTAAGTCTTCTGTCATCTGCAATCGTTCTGGGTGAAAATGGAAGAAGTTAGATAGAAAAACGCTAAATCAAAAACTGGAGAAAATGAACAACGAAAAGTTACTAACAAATGAAGTGGCTTAGCAAGTGCGCAGTTGTCTGCTACTTGTTCAACTCCTGACATCAACTTCAATTGTCTCATTGAATTTCATATTCTTAGTTCATCACCTACTGAAGTGACAAAGCAAAACAAGCCACTTCTCTGGATACCGTATGAATCTTCTAGATGTGGCTAGATCTTTGAAAATTATTTATATGTTTGAAATAATTGTTGCAAATTAAGAAGATGCAATAGTGGGGATTGAATTAATAATCACTTGGGAAAATGTCAGCATGGTTTTTTTATTGGAAAATTGTGTCTAACTAACTTGCGAGACTTTTTGCAAAGGTAATAGACAGGGAAGGCTGATAATGTGGTGAATAATGGTTTCCAGTAGGCATTGATACAATGTCTCACAGCAGACCTGAAAAGAAAGCTAGAGAGCAAGGAATAAAGGAGACAGTAGCAACGTGCTTATAAAATTGGCTGATGAATACGAAGAAAGGAGTAATAGCTTGTGAATATTTTTGAATTGGAAAAATATTTGCAGTGGAGTCTTCTAGGTGCAAGTAGCCGGAGGCTTGTTTCTCCTGATAAGTGATTTAAATCATAGAATCCCTACAGTGTGGAAGCAGGCAGTTCGGTCCATCGAGTCCAAACTGACTCCAAACAGAGACTCCTCCCACACCCCACCCTACCCGATTCCTGTAATCCTGCATTTCCCATGCTAACCCACCTAATTCACAGATCGCTGGACACTACAGGGCAATTTAGCATGGCCAATCCATCTAATCTGCACATCCCTGGCCACTATGGGCCTATTTAGAATGGGTAATCTGCCTGACCTGCACATCTTTGGACTGTGAGAGGAAACCCATGCAGACACGGGGAGAAGTGCAAACTCCGCGCAGACAGTCACCTGAGGGTAGAATCGAACCCAGGTCCCTGGTGCAGTGAAGTAGCAGTGTTAGCCAAAGACCACTGATATGCAAGGGCAATTTCAAAGTTTACAAGTAACACAAAACTTGGGAGTATGTTAAACTGTGAGACAGTGTAGAACATTGGTGGAATGGGCGGAGAGATGGCAGATGAAGTTAATTGTGGAGAAGAGAGCGGGCACAGTGGCTCATGGTTAGCACTGCTGCCTCACAGCACCAGGGACTCAGATTCGATTCCATCTTCAGGTGACTGTCTGTGTGGAGTTTGCACATTCTCCCCATGTCTGCATGGGTTTCCTCTGGGTGGTGTGGTTTCCTCCCACAATCCAAAGATGTGTAGACCAGGTGAATTGACCATAATAAATTGCCCATGGTGTTCAGGGATGTGTAGATTAGATGGGTTATAGGGGGATGGGTCTGGGTCTGGGAGGGATGCTGTCAGGGTCAGTGTGGACTTGTTGGACCAGGGGCCCCTTTTCCACACTGTGTGGAATCTATGATTCTACAATGTGTGAGGTGATGCACCTTGGTACAGAGAACACTCAGAGACAATATATATTAAAGGCTATTTAAAAATTGTATGGGAACAGAGAGACCTGGGTGTATATTTATATACGTCATTAGAATTGGCAGGACAGATCTACTAATAAACATAGAGTATTCTAGACTTATAAACAGGGCCATAGAGTACAAGAGCAGAGACAAAGTGCAGAGCAGGAATGGTTCCAGGAGAAACTTTGGTTATGAGGAAACTTGGAGAAATTCAGAATTTTTCTCTGAACAGGAAATGCCTCAGAAGATTTAATAAAAGTTTTCAAAAACATAAGGGGCTCTAGATGGAGTGGATAGGGAGAAACTTACCACTTGTAAATGGGTCAAAGACCTGCGGGCACAGGATTAGGATATTTTGCAAAGAAGCAAATGCAAGGTGAAAGGAAAAACTTTTTCATAGAATCCCTACAATGTCATTTGACCCATCAAGCCCACATCAACCCACTGATGTTTTCCCATGGCTAATCCACATATTCTTGGACACTACAGAGCAATTGATCATTGACAATCGACTTATCCTGTACATCTTTGGATTGTGGGAAGAAACTGGAACACCTGGCAGAAACCCACATAAACAGAGGGAGAACATGCAAACAATCACCCAAGGCTAGAATTGAATCTGGTTCCCTGGTACTGCTACCTCACAGCACCAGGGAACTAGATTCAATTCTAGCCTTGGGTGATTGTTTGCATGTTCTCCCTCAGTTTTTTGTGGGTTTCTGCCAGGTGTCCCAGTTTCTTCCCACAATCCAAAGATGTACAGGATAAGTTGATTATCAATGATCAATTGTGAGGTAGCAGTACCAACCATTGTGCCACCATTTCACACCTGAAAAGCAGCTAAGGTCTGGAATGGGATAATAGGAACTGCAGATGCTGGAGAATCTGAGATAACAAAGTGTAGATCAGAATGAACACAGCAGGCCAAGCAGCATCAGAGGAGCAGGAAGGCTGACGTTTAGGGCCTAGACCCTTCTTCAGAAATAGGCCCAAAACGTCAGCCTTCTGCTCCTCTGATGCTGATTGGCCTGCTGTGTTCATCCAGATCAACACCTTGTTATCTAAGGTCTGGAATGTATTGTTTAGAAGTGTTGTGGAGGTAGGTTCAACTGAGACATTCAAAAGAGGCAATCATGATTGAATGATTGTTTAATTAGAAACAATGTGCATGGTTACAGGGATAAGGCAGGAGACTAGCATTAAATTAAAATGCTCAGACAGGCAGTGTAGATATGATGGGCAGAATGACCACCTTCGGCACTGTAACAGTACAGTGATTCCGTGAATCTATGATGTTGAACATGTGATAGACAGTACTCTGACCCCACAAACAAGGAACTCCTGCCAGTTAATGTTACATCTTGCACCTTAACAGAGGAATAATTATTTATGCTTTTTTGTATTCTTGCAAAGGATGTGGGCATTGCTGGCAAGGTCTGCAATCATTTTTATTTCCTAGTACCCTTGAACTGACTGGCTTGCTTGGCCAATTCATAGACAGAGTCAGCCACATTGCTGTGGGTCTGGAGTTCACGAGTATGTCAGAACAAGTAAGGGTGACAAATTTTCTTAAGGCCACACATCAGTTAATTCTTTTCAAGTTTCCCTGACAAAAGGCCTTTTTAAATGATGTTTGATCAAATGGAATTGTAGAAATGTGCATTACAGGAAAAAACCAGACAGCCCATCATACCTGTGTAAGTTCGCGAATAGAGCAATCCACTCTCCTACTCTTACCCAACATTTTCTTCAAATGTGCATTAAATTTCCTTTTGAAATGTGTAGTAATATCTGTTTCCACCACTCTTTCAGTCAGGACATTTAAGTGGATGCTATTCATGTGATGGGTGTACACAGAATTTTAATAACTAAAATGTTTCACCACACAAAACATCAAAACAGAAGTTAACTTCTGGGCTTGAGTTTAATAATTTCATTTTTCTCCCTTGAACAAACTAACAGAATATCATAACAGGACACTGACACATTTTTCTATTTATGAGAATAACTGTTTAGAATCTTATGCCAAATAAAGAATGTTAATGTAGAAATGAGATTGGATGCTGAGTAGCATGATGTGAAGACAACAATCTCTCCATCAAAATCAGCAAAATGAAAGAGCTGGTCATTGACTTCATGAAGCAGAGTGGAGGGTGTGCCCTTCTCTGAGGTGGAAATGGTTGAGAGCGTTGTGTTCTTGGGAGTGGCATTCACCAACAATCTTTCCTGGTCCACCCACGTCAACTTGATGTTCAGGATAGCACAATAATGTCTTTACTTCCTCAGGAGGCTAAAGAATTTCAGCATGTCTACAAGGACTCTTAACAATTTTTGTAGATGTACCATACAAAGTTTCCTATCTGGATGTATCACAGGATGGTAATGCAACTGCTATTCCCAAGACCACATGAAATTACAGACAGTCATGAACACAGCCCTGTCCATCACTCAAACCGGCCTTCCATCCATTGGCTCCATCCTTTCTTCTCACAGCCTCGAGTAGGCAACCAACATAAACAAAGACCCCTCCCACAGCAGCCACACCCTCTTCTGTTAGGCAGAACGTATAAAAGTTTGAAAACACGTATGAAAACAGCTTCTTTCCCACTATTATCAGACCTTTGAACAGATGTCTCGGATGTTAATTCAGGACTCTGTTTCTGCAGCTGTTATATTCTGCACTGTGTTTTGCTACCCTGATGCACTTTGAGTGGTATGATCTGCTTGTGCAGCATGCAAAACAACAATTTTCACTGCATCTTGATACATGTGACAACAATAAATCAATCAATTAATCAAGTATATGTTTATTAACACAGTAACAATCATTTTTCTCATGGATAAGAGGTATAAAGAGATATCACCTTCCTGTAAACATGAAATTTAGGAAAATAAAATAATGTCACATAAAATTTGCTTCAATGTATAGCATAAACTTGGAAGCAACAGCTTTATATTTCGGGATGCAGTTGCACAAGATGTATGTAATGTGTTATAATTATCAAATATAATCATATTAGGAGTGCAGGCATGAAACAGACTTAATGGTAAGAGAAGCAACATTGTTTAAGAAATGTGAAGTTTCAGAATTCTGACATCATGTGAGTGTTATTTGAGGTTGCCAAGGTTGTTGTCATCTCATACAGGAAATGAACAACAACAAGGAGTAAAACAACAGAAAACAAAGATAAGAAGACCCAATATTAAGGAAGGCCAGAAAGTGAGGAAATAACAGTAAAATATGGAAGAAATAGATTATTTCAAATCATCATGTTGTTTAAAAGTTCAGAAAAACAGGAAGATAATAGACACATTAGCCAGGAGTACCAGTGTTAGGAATGCTGACTAATGAAAAAATCACTTTTAACGGCACTTTTATTAAAATAACTTCCTATGTTTATTTATGAGTGAAAAAGATAGCATTTGTACAACACTAGAAGCCAATTTTGTTTTCACATAAATCTACTTTTAATTAGCATCAGGTAACAGTGGAAAATATCATTCAAAACTATATTAGGAATTATGAGACTTAAATTATGTTTATATGTGTGCCTACTACAAAATTTATACAACAAGGTGATGGTTACCTCATCTAATAACCTAGAGGCCCATGCTAACACTCTTGGGACATGAGTTGAAATCTCACATTGGCAGCTGGTATAATTCGAATTCAGAGAATAATTCTGAAATTAGTCTCAGTAATAGTGACCATGAACATATTACCAAAAGTTGGAAAAATTCACCAAGTTCACTAGTATCCCGAGGGAAGGAAATCTATCATTCTTACCTAGTCTGCCGACTTTCTAGCCTAGCAAGAAACTCAGTTGTATTAATCCAATGCAGCGATGTCAATTAATAATAGAATCTGATGGACCACACAGCACAGACTTAAGGAACAGAAATGGTAATGGTACAGCCATCTCAGTCAATCCTGTAAAGTGATACTCACCAATGTCTGGGGGTTTGTACCAAAATTGGGAGAGCTGTCCCACAGACATTTCAAGCAACTTCCTTACATAGTCATCCTCATCGAAACATTGAATCGGATCCTTCAAACAATAGCCTAGACCAACACCATCACCATCCTTCGGTTTGCACTGTGTCACAACCAGAATAAATCCATCACATATGATGACACAGTGGTATGCAGTTGCGAGAGAGCTACCCTCGGAGTTTTCAACATTGACTCTAGAACCCATGAAATGTCACGGTATCAGGTCAAAAACAAGCTGCTTAAGTCTTTCAAATTCCAGGACTGGCCATATTCCAATGTTAAAACATTTTTGACCTTGTCACTCTCAGTGATCTAGTCATCTGAGATGAGGAGAAATTTCCTTCACTCAGAGGGTAGTGAACCTGTGGAATTCTCTACCACATAAGTTAGTCAATCTTTGACCAAATACTTGATTCTAAATTGCTCTCTGAAGTAGTCTAGCGAATCATTCAATTGAAGAGGCCCTTTAAAACTTTAGGGAAGTCTGGGATAGTCAATAATTACAGTTTGCCATCATATGATATCATCTATACTTTAAAGCAAACTTTACATTGTCCTGCAAGTCCTTGTAATAGAGAATTCAAAGAGATAAGACTTAAAGGCTAAGATATTCTGAGAGGAGCAGGAACTATCTTACGAGAGGGGAAAGTTATTAACATCTCGTGACCAAGGAATGCAGATTTCTGTTAAGAAAAGAATTTCTTCTGAGTAGATTATTGTTGGAATTATTAGGGTGTGTGACCAGTGTTTACCAACAAACCCTGACAAGCGTGCAGGGACTGATAATGTAGTCAGCCTTGTAGTGAGTGGCATCTTAAAAGCCACATGCTGAGTGGTGTCTCACAGCAAAAGCAGGATTGCTAATAATAGCAAACTGAGCCACTGTCTACAATATTTCCTCCTCAGGCATTCTTAATGTTGTAACATAAGCAACAATACATTTAAGGGCTGTGCCTGAGCTGATTCAACAGAAAAAGAGCTGCTTTGGCATGGGTTTGATGTTGTTCATTATTTGTGTAGAGATAGTGTCTATCAGTGTTACCGAATGACACACATGGGTCATATGCCAGAGTAATAGTATACAGTCCTGTTAATTCTTCACTCACAATCAGCTCCTCATTTCGAGACACTGATAGTCACAGAATTGATTACCCCAAATATAGGGATCATGCAAACTGCCAGATAATCTAACATTCACATGCAGAACCTCGTTGTCATGGTTGCATAACAGGTGGACATTTCTGGAGCAGAACTTGCAATGGATACATGGCGTGCTATACATGATCTTCCATCACAGCCTTGTAATTTGGAAGGTCTAGCCACCCACAGACCTCATATAATTCCAATCTGTTAATATCCCTCCATTGGGTTTCTCATAATAATTTTCAGAGCCCCTAAAATCTCTTTTTTTCATTTTCCTGTAACTCCTATAGATGAATATCCACTCCTTTGAAATCTGTTTTGAATGTTTTTTAACTTATATAAGATATATGTGTGTAGCTGTGATGCATCTCTGTTTAGCCTTTGCATGCTGTTCAGGCCTTCCCTTGTTAATAATTGACAATCTTTCAGAACATTTAATATCCTATGTTCAAAGAGTGTTTCAAGCTCATTTGCATCTTGTATGGTTCTTGCATCTTCTTACTGAAGGACTGAATAAATGACTTAGTTATACCTTTTGCCTTTGAGGCAAGAGAGTCACTCATCTTCCATTTGGCAGAAAAGCCATTCATGGTGATAATAATATCATGCTGAATTATTTAACCATTAACAATCTTTGCAATTCATTTAGGATTTCACTTCTTATTCCTTGCAGTGTGTTTCATTTCTCCTACAACTCTAAATTGGAGCACAATAGATAGCCTGTCTCAAATACTGGAAGCACTTAGCAAATCAATTAGTACCTGACATTTCCTGTGGACTGTGAACCAGCTAGGATGTGGTTATTTTTAAAAGCCGAATTTTAGCACAGCAGTGATTAAAGCTGCGTCTGAAGATATGATCTCTATAAGAAGTATGCAGTCCACAGATTTGCATTGTATTTTGGCCAGCACTTACCAAAAAGTAACTGAACAGAGTGGAATGATTTCACATGTTTTACAATAGCACTTCAAATTTTGATCTCAATATTTTACATACATAATATGATACAATAATTTAACTTCTACTGCTTAATATCTTGATAATCTGTTAGTGTGGTATTTACCTGATTCAAAAAGTTCTCAGATAACTGATATCATGAAGAATTAGTTTTGAAGATGAATTCAAGAATTTATTTCATTACTCATGAGTTTTGGAGAAGTATTGTCAAACTTAAAATATTTCAAATCTATTTACTCTTCACACATGTTCCACACCTGCTGTGTTTCTCCAGCAATTCATATTTTCATTCATTTCATTATATGTATCTTATTATTTCTGGAAAGGGATGTGAGTCAAATGTATTAATCACAATATTATAGGAATACTTCAAGATTGTTGTGGAGTTGTTGCAATAACCAGTATGATGTAGTTTCAGTAATCATTATGAAAAATTTCCTTCTGGTTGACCAATTTGTAATTGAACAAAACATTAAATATGTCAAAGTAAAAACAAGTATTGCCAGTTTGTGGTAAAGAAATGAATAGGGTAGCATATATTCCCATTTTAACATAATTGAGAACTTGGTATCTATCCAAGAACTGGGTTTCATAAAAAAATGGGAAAATGTAATTCTATTTGATCCATCAAGCTCATTCTTCCCATAATGGTGTGCAATCAATTCTATCATGACCTCTCCCCAACAATTAATTTCCATCGAAGTACCCCTGATTTCTCAATGTAAATCATAAAAAACCATACAGTTTTTATTCATTTTCAGATCTTCTCTATTCAATGCTAGTTGTCTGGTCACCACAGAGAGCAAATGTTTCCCACATAGCTCCATTAGGCCCCAATAAAAGCTTTTCTACTTTGCAGAAAAGGTAACATTTTTTGATTGAAATTCATGATACCCTTCTGCTGTGGGCTAGAACAATTTTTCTCACACAATCTTCTAGTCTTGACATTATTAATTAAACAAACAGACCTTTGGCTGCCTTTCCTGGGGAATTGTCCAGCTGGAAAGGTGGAAGTGCTCGTCATTGCCAGCACTTCCTGGTTTTCACACCTCTTAAAGCCCAACTACTCACTGCTTCAGAGACTAAAAGCCAGGAATGACCACTCACACCATGGTGCCCAACCATTATTATGCAACCATGAATAGCTCACTCTCCTCACTCCAGACAGGGATTGGGAGGTGTTGCTGAACAGCTTGGTGGAAAGGAGGGCTATTATTTTCCCAGCTAACTGTTGAAGAAGGCCATGTTACCAGACATAGTCACCTTGGACATGCTAATTGCAGCGTACGCCAACACTGCATCTTAGATGGAAAGGAACACTCAGCAGTGTAGAAAGAAAGTTAACAAACATCTGCACTCAACAAGGTTAAGTGCCACCATCTTCTCTCTGTTATCTCACATAGATCCAACATTCAAACTTTGCCACTGCATATACCTCTCACCAGGGTTCATGGATAACAACTCCTGGTATTTCATGAATTATGTCTATTCAATGGCTCTCTGGCACCTCATCCTCCCAAACTCTTAACCCTTCCTGTCCTCCATATTTCCTACTCACTCAGTGGGGACACCTCATCACCTCACCTGCCTCTGTATCACCACCAACTGTTCTTCCATCCAGTCCCATCATATGCAATATTTTCCTATGTCTCATTGCAGGAAAAATTGGCAGTTTTGAGGAAAACACGATGGCTCAGTGGTTAGCATTGCTGCCTCACAGCACCAGGAACTTGGGTTCAATTCCATCCCTGGGCGACTGTCTGTGTGGAGTTTACATATTCTCTCACGTCTGCATGAATTTCTTTGAGGTGCTCAGTTTCATCCCACAGCCCAAAGACGCGCAGGTTAGCTGGATTGGCCATGCTAAATTACCCATAGTGTTCACAGAAGTGTAGATTAGGTGGGTTGGGGAATGGGTCTAGGTGGGATGCTGTGAGGGTCAGCGTGGATGTGTTGGGCCAAAGGACCTGTTTCCACCCTATAGGGGGAATTCTATGACTTATGATGATCTGAAAACTGTGTTTCTATAACCGAGGCAAGGATTCCAAAGCAGGCCAGATGTGGAGGACATCAGGTTGCTCAACCTTTATGAGGATAAAATATTTAGTCTAGTTGGAAGAGAGCAGGACCACTCAATTGGGAGTGGTGAAACCTGGATGAGCAACCGAATAAGTAAGCTTCATTGTGCTGTGTTGTGCTGTTCTCTCAGTACCACCAGTGTCCTCTCCTGATTATTCTGCATAAACATGTTAGCAGCTTTGACAGCCAATTTTCTTTTCTGAGGTGGGCACTAATGGCACACAACAAACCTCCACAAAGAGGCCAATACTGGAGACTCACAGTTTCACCTCCACCTCTCAGATAGAAGTCAGTGATACCTTACAGGATGCACTAGAATGGCTTTTTTCTGGTTGCACTTGATGTTGAGGACTGACTCTAGCCCAATACATGGACTACGAGGCCCCTAGACTCTGGTCAGACCAAACTCTAAATGATGATAGCCAACCCCTTCAATTAGAACTGGACTAGCCCCCTCTCTTACTGTGTCAGTACCCTCTGAGTGATTGTAGTCCTTTGTCAACACACTAAGGACTGCTCTACTTTCACACATCACATTTTGTTTGACGCACATGCAATACATATGCTTTATAAAGTGCTGGCACATACTGCAGGTACAATGTTGATGCAGCATGATGATACAGTGACAAGTCCATGCCCTGTCTGACTAGTAGTTTGACTGTTCAGTGATCCTCACCATCACAAGCTGCTTGCCTCTTCTTCTGCTCTAAAAATCAATGAGGCCCACATAGATGCTGGCTGCCTATAGTTCAGATTGGTAGCTCCCAACCAAGAGTATATGACTGGAACCAAACAATATACAAGAAATCATATCCAAATAAGCACAAAAGTATCCTTTTTAAATTCAATGAGATGAATATATGCGATCTGGCAGAAGCATTTAAGTCGTAGGTGTCCCAGAGCTTCAAAGAGTAAAAGGGCTGCATTGGCAGGTAAGATGGACTGAGAACAGATTGGTTGATGTGGTAAGGCTGGTAGTTTTCTGATGCCAACTTGTGTGGACAAAGGGTTGAAGAATGGTGGTGGCCATGAAGCACGCAGCAACATTAAGCAGAAGCAGTTAGATAATGGCTAGAGCAAGCATTTTTCAAGCTACAACTGCCAGATTACCCATGCTGATTAGTACATTGGGAATTCACACTGTCTACTTTCTTGGTGGAGGAATAGAGAATTGGAAGTGCTATGTAAAAGGGCAAGTTGATGCTGTAATGCGAAGCAAACGGAAATAAAATCATTGTCACTCGCTGGTGAGATTCTGAAATTGCCATTTAAAGCTGGGAGGAAAATCCAGAAATCTTTTCTAGGCATTGAGAATCAGATGCTTTTCATTCTCGCGGTATTTTCCCATTTTATTCATCATTACTTATGCTACTCCAAGAAGAGGAATTTTCTGCCTCAAATATTTCAACGATGTCTTTTGACAATCTCAGGCTATTCCTATCTGTGTAACCTCTAACTTCAATTCCATGTATTTACCCAGTTGTTCTTGAATGAGTTAATTGACACAGTGATTCATGTGCTGCACTCACTTTATGCTCTCAGTTGAAAGATGCAGCTCAGGAATTCAGACTTGCTTGATGTATGATTTGTGAATCATTTGAATTAAATGTTGGAAAATTATGCACAGACAAACCATGCTTAAATTTCAAACATATACACCAGACAAGTTAAAAAAATCATGAGCTAGAAATTACTGATGAGTAAGTGATCTTGCAGTCATGTGATATTTCATTATCTCTTTTAACCCAGTAAAAATAAATAGGTTGATGCCTCATTAAAGGTAGTGGACATAGAATTTCATATTGACAAGTTAACTACTTGTCCATCATGGCAGCAAGACTCTTTTCTAGTCAAGTGCAGTTGATCATTGCAATCCAGTGACCTGAACCTCAGAATCACCAACCATAAAAAATGATTTTTGTTTCCCTCTAAAGATGATTTGCTTTTACTGAAACAAAAACAAAGTTGTGGGACAATGTCAGCACTAGCGACAGGTCAGAATTTGTTGGAATATAACCAAATGATTTCCTCCAATTCACACGACTGCTGATAGATTTGTTGGCCAATTAGAAACTTTGTAATTGTACAGATTTTTCATGCCTGGAGACAGTTCATTCATGAATTAGTTGTTTATGTTTCACCCTTTGCAAAATGACAATGCCCAATGCCAGAAACTTAAAGTTGTAATTTCAAGAGAAAAGAAAGATTTGGTCTTGCTCCTGAATATCGCTGAAATCAATTACATGAATAAGATGAAAAAGAAAATCCCCAATATACTCAGAAAAACCAAACAAACCACTCAAACAACATGTAAAAGAACAGACTTGTTGTGTAAGTGATATTTGAAAAAAGTCTAGTGAGTTTGTTGACATTACTCCAAGGGCTTTCATTATGCCATTATCAATGCATAGGCGCTTTCCACAACCCGTCACTGTCGCAGTATGGGATATTAAGTTCACGATTGGATTGACAACTCAAAAAGGTTATTAAATGAGTCTGAGTATTTATTTGAGTAGTTTGTTATGTTTTTCTGAACTTTTGAGGACAGTGCCTTTTTGCATTTTGTACTCCGTGTAAACTAATTTCAAAGATATTCAGGAGAATGCCAAATCTTTCTATTAACATCAATTGTTTTTCTAAGATATTAAGTACTTGAAAGATTTGAAACACTTTGAGTGAACATTCATGAATGGGAGTTTTTATTTACTGAAGTAAATTCTATAATAAATATTTAATGCTTATATTTTATCTTGGCATGATTTTAGAAATATTGAAACATAGAAAATAGATGCAGGAATTGGCCATTCAGCCCTTCAATCCTGAATCACTGTTCAATATTATTATGGTTGATCAGGCAATTTCAGTATCCCACTTCCACTTTCTCACCATACTCCTTGATTTCTTTAGTAGCAAGGGCCATGTCCAGCTCCCACTTGAATACATCTAACGAACTGGCCACAACAGCTTTTCATCGTGGAAAATTCCACAGGTTCACAATTCCAAGTGAAGAAATGTGGCCCCTAGTTATGGACTTCCCTAACATTGAGAATACTCTTTCTGCATTTAGCCTGTTCAGTCCCATCAGGATTTTATGTTTGTATGAGATCACCCCTCATTCTAAATTCCAGTGAGTACAAGTCCAGACAATTCAGTCTTTCTTCATATTTCAGTCCTTCTATCTGGGAATCTGTCTGGTGAACCTTGGCTGGATTCCCTCAATGGCAAGAATGTCCTTCCTTAGATTAGGAGAGAAAAACTGCACGTGACAATTGAGATTTGACCTCACCTAGGCCCTGAATAACTGCAGCAAGACACCCCTACTTCGACACTCAAATCATCTCGTTATGAAGGCCAGCATGCCATTAAGTTTCCTCACCACTTGCAGCGCCTACATACCAACCTTCAGCGACTATTCCACCATGACACCCAGGTCTCATTCCACCTCATCTTTACCTGAACTGCTAACATTCACATAAGAAGTTAGGAAATAAAACAATAACTGAATACATTCAGTTTTATGAAAATGCCTGTGGCGAGCAACTTTTAATTGAGAATGTGAAAGCAAAATGTGGTTTGTGTGTTCTCAGAAATTAATGCTTAGTTGACATGTATATAGGAAATATAGGGCCTCTATGGGACAAATATTGTCAGTAAGTTGGCATTGGGGTAATAAGTAGCTATGGGACTAGGTAGGGGGGTGGGTTGATAATGGAGGGTTTGGGGGACCATTTTAAAAAAATTTATCCATTTGTAGGATGTGCGCATCACTGGCTGGCCAACATTTATTGCCCATCCCTAGTTGCTCATGAAAGGTGATAGTGAGCTCCCTTCTTGAGCTGCTGTCAACCACTTATTGTGGGTTGACCCACAATGCCAATAGGGAGAGAATTCCAGGATTTTGACCCAGCCACAGTGAAGGACCAGTGATTTGTTTCCAAGTCAGGATGGTGAGTGGCTTGGAGGGGAACTTGAAGGTGATGGTGTTCCCATATATCTGCTGCCTTTGTCCTTCTTAATGGAAATGGTCATGGGTTTGGAAGGTGCTGCCTGAGGATCTTTGGTGAATCTTTGTGGTGCATCTTGCAGATAGTACACACTGCGACGACTGAGCACCAGTGATGGAGTGAGTAATGTTTGTGGATGTAGTGCCAATCAAATATGCTGTTTTGTTCTGGAAGGTGTCAAACTTCTTGAGTGTTGTTGGAGCTGCACACTTCTGGTAGAATCTGTTCAGTCGCAAAAATTGAAACACTTCTTTCTTCGAGGATAGTCTTAGAAATTTCTCAGTGGCCTTAGTCTTCACATTCCTTGAGATCATCCTTCCATGTCCGATATTGTGTCCTAAGAACACTACTTCTGCCTTCGTAATTTCAGTTTTGCTTCCCGTAGTCTTTCAAAGAGGTCTACCAACTGCACCATGTGATCTTTCCATAAATGGCTGAAGATCACTATGTCATCTGCATAGATGGCACAATTAGTCAATCCTGCCAAAAGTTTGTTCATAAGTCTTTGAAATGTGTCTGGTGTGTTCTTTATTCCAGAAGGCATGACTTTAAATTGATACAGCCTATTTGGGGTTACAAATGCAGAAACTTCTTTTGTTCTCTCTGACAAAGCTACTTGCCAGTAACAATAAAGCAAGTCCAACTTTACGAAGTAAGTGGTTTGTCCAACATTTTCCACACAGTCCTTGAGCCTTGGAATTGGGTATGAATTCAATTTAGTTTTGGCATGATCTTCCAATTATCCATGCAGAACCATTGAGTACCATCAGATTTGGGAACCAACACGACCAGTGAACTGTATTCACTTTGACTTGGCTGGATGATGTCTTCTTGGTGCATCGCTTCCACTTCCTTCTGTACCTGTGCGGCTTTGACAGGATTAAGCCTGTGGGGGTCTTGTTTAATCAGAACCAGCATTTCCCTACTTTAACTTATGCACTATAATATTAGTTCTCCTCATTCTTTTCCTACATATGTCCTCATATTGCTGCAACAAGCCTTTCAATTCAGTTCTCTGTTTCTGAAACAGATAATGCACTATCCAATCTCATTCTCCAAGGACTTCCTCATTATTTAGCTTATTTTGAGATGCATCAACATCCAAATGATCTAGTTTTCCAGGCCAATAGAAATATTTTTGTATTTTAGCCTGAATCTTCCACACTCTTAAATGACCTCTTACAGCTAATTCACGTACTACACACAATACTTCCTGGCTGTATACTACTGGCAATGCAATCTGGTGCACTTCTGCCCAATTCTCCTCTGCATTAACCTGCCAGTCTCCATTTTCACCTTAGGATCCTATCCTTAAGATAATTACACTTGGGAATACATTACGATTCCTTTTCTGAGTAGGCTTTATGATATAAACCTTTTATTGTCTCAATTTTGTTGTAACCCCATTAATCTTTCAGAACTAAACACCTCTGTCTGACCCTCCACCAGTTCAGGACTTATCTTTATCATTTCATTAAACAGGGTGTCACCTGAATGGTCCTAAACCCTTTTGTCTCTCTCTTTGTTTCTTTTCTTGCTATAACTAGTGACTGTTGGATCTTGTTACAATACAGTCTGTAAAAAAATTCCAGGGTAATTTTCTTTAACTCCTCAGTTCCCTGGTTTTCCTTTGGCTTCTCCAGTACAAGGGGCATCACTCTCACCTTTGATCCCATTAACACTTGTTCAATCACTCTTACTGTCACTTCTCCAGTCTTGATTGGGCTTTCCAACCTGATCCTACACAAGGGAATGCTAAAACTCTCTCCATTTATTTCCACAGATTACCACTCTCTTGGGTAACATTTCAGAAGGAGTCCAAATACTTTTATCTTTAACTAGAAGAGACTGGGTAGCTTCTTTATCTCTTAATATTTTAACTACTTTTTTAACCTTCTTTCTCTGTCTTTCCTGAGTAAATCTTACGCACAGAGGTGAAGCCTTTTGAGATTGGGCACCATCTCAGTATCCAGCCCAAAGCAAGGCTGTGCACTCTCTTGCATCTCCCCAGCTTGTTGTGGGATTTCACTCACTACCTCAACGAATCCCAATAGTTTAGCCTCTCTTACCATATCCTTTTTCCCAGTGCCTTTCTTAAACCACTGGCACTGCGACTCTATGTGTTCCATTCCCTTACCATAAAAGCACCTGTAGCCTTTGGTTAACAGCTATATGGACATAGAATTATAGACTTGCCTTCACTTGTAAAATGGATAAGTATCTCCAACACATCTCTTAATGAAGAAACAAGAAATTGACTGTTGTCCTGCAACTGCATTTAGAGGGTATTCTTTATTGTGGCCTGTGTTTCACTTATCTATACACAGGGATGTTGATAAAAAGAAACAACTCTGTACTTATTGTTTTCTGGTCTATATTGGCAGAAAAAAATGAAACAATTGACCTGAGAAGTGTTTTCAATATATCAGTAAACTGTAACAGCATCAAAAACAATGGAACAATGAAGATGTTTGATGATAATTGCCTTAGTAATGGAATTCTGTCGATAATTTAAAATTAAGCAACTAACCTAAGTCAATAACACAAATTTGTGCGAAAACTGCAACTTCATTGTTCTGACAATGAAATAAATGTAGTGTTAAAAATATTTATGGATCAGGAAGAGCACTAACAGATAATTGGTGGGATTCAATTGTATACCCAATTCAGAGAAAGTTGGATTCAGAGGTCTAAATTAGCCTAACAAATAGAACGGTGGCTGGGAAATCCTGATTTTAAATGTACATCCGAGGAAGGGGGAAATCTGAGCAACTTACACATGTTTAAAAGCAAGTTATGCCTAAGATGAATCATTACGCAGTCACATCACCTGTACAAAACAAATTGAGAAAGGAAAGACATTTCACTCACCTCAATGAGCAGAATGTTTTGTTTTTGCTTTTTAATTCCTGATGTCAGTACTGATTTCCAAAAAATCATTTTGTATTTTAAAGGACAAATATCTACCAATTCCATACGTTTAACATTGCAGACATAGTAAGAACAGCAGATGCTGGAGAATCTGAGATAACAAGGCACAGAGCTGGATGAACACAGCAGGCCAAGCAGCATCAGAGGAGCAGGAAAGCTGACGTTTCAGGCCCAGACCCTTCTTCAGAAATGCGGGAGGGGAAGGGGGCTCTGAAATAAATAGGGAGAGAGGGGGAGGTGGATAGGAGATGGATAGAGGAGAAGATAGATGGAGAGGAGACAGGCAGGCCAAAGAGGCAGGGATGGAGCCAATAAAAGTGAGTGTAGGTCAGGAGATAGGGAGGGGATAGGTCAGTCCAGGGAGGACGGCCAGGTCAACGGGGCGGGATGAGGCTAGTAGGTAAGGGATGGGGGTGGGGCTTGAGGTGGGAGGAGGGGATAGGTGGGAACAAGGACAGATTAGGGAGGCAGGGACTAGCTGGGCTGGTTTTGGGATGTGGTTGGGGGAGGGAGATTTTGAAGCTTGTGAAGTCTACATTCATACCATTGAACTGCGGGGTTCCCAAGCAGAATATGACGAGCTGTTCCTGCAACCTTTGGGTTGCTTCGGTGTGGCACTGCAGGATGCCCAGGATGGATATGTCATCTGAGGAATGGGAGGGGGAGTCGAAATGATACATGACTGGTAGATGCGGCTGTTTAGTGCGAACCAAGTGTGGGTGTTCTGCAAAGCAGTCCCTAAGCCTCCACTTGGTTTTCCCGATGTAGAGGAAGCCACAACAGGAACAGCGGATACAGTATACCACATTAGCAGATGTGCAGGTGAACATCGGGAGCCTAACCCTGGGCTGCCCTATCCCCTCCCTGTCTCCTGACCTACCCTCACCTTTACTGGCTCCATCCCTGCCTCTTTGACCTGTCTGTTTCCTCTTTGACCTGTCTGTCTCCTGTCCACCTATCTTCCCGTCTATCCATCTTCTATCCACCTCCCCTTCTCTCTCTATTTATTTCAGAACCCCCTTCCCCTCCCCAATGTCTGAAGAAGGGTCTATGCCCAAAACATCAGCTTTCCTGCTGCTCTGATGCTGCTTGGCCTGCTGTGTTCATCCAGCTCTACACCTTGTTATCTTTTATTTAAAATTACATGTCTTGAATAGTGATTGAAGTGAATATGTAAAGTGGTTGCAGTGGCAGACAAGTGTGTAATGAGTAATGGCCCATTGGATTAGGGCCTGGGTCAGAGATTCCATGCTCAGGTCAAGGAAATTGCTGGTCAATGATTCTGGATGCTGGGAGGGAGATGAGAGAGGATTAGATATGATTGTAAATAGTTTTAGAATTTTCACTCTGCAGTAAAATGAGTAAGTTACCTTATTTTGTCAGCAGTGCTACGATGGCACCAGTTGTTGAGGGAAAATCAATTTTTTTAAAGTTGCGGACTCCAGTTGGTGTCTGATCCCTTATTTGCATATGCAAATTTCTTTACTCCCTCTCCACTTGTAGATAAAAGATGTCTTCCATTTGTTTTTGTCTAATAAGGTTTTTCAGGATTTTAGATGCAGTGTGACACCTAAAAGTTGCTAAGTTTATGGCTTTAATGCCCTTTCTGTTGAAATTTTGTGTCTAAATTTATTCATTAATTTTTGGTTTATACTTCATGCCCTATTTCAGAAACCTTAACAGTTTTAGCTATTTTAGCCTTTATCAATAAGCACTGCAATTTGTCTCATTTTTTTAAACAATGGCCAACTTTAGAATTTGTATAAACAATTCTTGTAAATTGGCTGTAATGTGAATTCAATGTCTTAGCAATTAACTAGATAAGCTTATTACTACGAACCCAGTCTAACGGTACAAGACTATTCCTTGCAATTGGATTATTTAAAAGGAAATGCAAAGAGGATTTTTTTACACAGTGTTGCTAACTTGGCTCATACTCTGCCAGTAATAATGATGCTATATATTTTTAACTCTAAAGACCCACCTTTAATTGTCTATTAAACTTTGGCTTCTAGCTGTGTAAAACCAACTTGGCTCCAGTTTCAAAGTTCTTTTTATCTGAATAACTTCTGTCTCATCTCAATGAAAAGAATTATCTTCAGATTTAAAAGGGAATCAATCAAGAGGCATGCAGAAATCATGTAAAGAGCTTCAAAATAAAACAGATAAACATCATCCAGTCCTGAAAATTTGAAACAGGAGCAACTAGTATTGGAAATAAAAAGTGGATTGGTCAGATCAGTTAATTTATAATGAGTAACCCCGAAGTAGGAGGGAAGAGACCCTCACCATTCATGGAAACTGAGCAGCAGTTTGATTGAAAATTGCTGAGCAGAAAACTATTAAAAGATATGAAACATTTTACATGAGGTAATGGAAAATCATTAAAGGTCTGCCTCTCTCTATACAAAGCAGCACCAAAGTGAAATCCTACCACCTGTATTTTTCCATCCAGGTAATTTCAAATGGACGAGGCATCACAAGCTGCTATCCCTGTAATCCTGAAATTAAACACTTCTTAGCTGTAATATTGATGTTTATTTCTGTGTCACCCGGAGTCTAAAACTTCCGTTGACTTCATCACAATATATTTGGTTAATTTATGACTTCTGTCACTTGCTGACAGAAATTATTTCCTTTGCAAACATTTTCTTTTGGTTCTTGTAGAGAAAAGCAAAGTATTGGTTGTCCAAAGCTGGAATCTCTGCTTCAATATAACAATTATCTGCCCCACCTCAAGTAGGGTGGAGAATTAGTTTTGTTCCAACTGTATCTCATTCTATTCAAGATTTATTAATGATGCCATTATTCAAGATTGCAATGACATTTTTAGTGTCCCGGCCATCAGTTATCTATTCTGCATGAGCATCAAAAAGGTTCCATGGACTCTTTTACAGTTTACCTGAGAGGACATGTCGGGCTTCAATTTAGCAACTCATTTGAAAGAAAGCATCTCTGAAAATACTCAGAGATAGCAAAAACTGCAGATGCTGGAGTCAGAGACAGCACAGTTTGGAACTGGAGGAACACGGCAAGCCAGGCAGCATCAGAGGAGCAGAGAGGTTGACAAATTGGGTTAGAACCCTCCTTCAGAAATGGAGATATTGGGAAGAGGCGAGCTGGGAAATAAATAGAGGAGCGGTGGGGCTGGGGAAGTTAGGTGGGATGGTGCTTCGTGAGTATAGTTAGGGAATGGTTGGTGGTCAGTAGATGGGTGGGGTGGATAGGTGGGAGAGAAGATGGACAGGTTTTGCCAGGTCAAGGAGATAGGGATGAGAGGGAGGGTTGGACATGGGATGAGACTGGGGTGGGGAGACTTTAAAACTGGTGCACTCCATGTTTAGGCCATCAGACTCAAGGCTCCTGAGACAGAATATGAGGTGTTGTTCCTCCAGTTTGTGGGTGATGTCATTGTGACACTGGAGGAGGCCCAGGATAGAATTGTCACCCTGGGAGTGGGAGAGGACGTTAAAATGGTTTGCAACTGGAAGACGTTGTCATTCATCGCGTACAGAGTGCAGGTGCTCTACAAAATGCTTTCTGAGTCTACGCGTGGTCTCACCAATGTAGAGGAGGCCACATTGGGAGCAGCAGATACAGTAGACCAAGTTGATGGACGTGCAGGTGAACCCCTGTCTGATATGAAAGGTTTCTTTTGCATGCTGAATGTAGGTAAGGGGAAGGTGTAGGATAAGGGAGTCACAAAGAGCGCAGTCCCTACAAAAAACAGATAAAGGTAGGAAGGGAAATATCTCTTTGGTTGTGGGGTCAGATCGTATGTGGCAGAAGTTGCAGAGAATGACATGTTGGATGCAGAGGTTGGTGGGGAGACATGTGAGCACAAGGGGGAATCTGTCTTTATTTTTATCGGGGGCAAGGACTGTGAGGGCAGAAGTGTGGGAAATGCAAGATATGCAATTGCAGGCATTTTCGATCACCAGAGGGGGGAAGTTACAATCCTTGAAATAAGAGGACACCTTGGATGTTCGGGAGTGGAATGCGCCATCTTGGGAGCTGACATGGCAGGGTGGAGGAATTGGGAGTAGGGTATCGCATTCTTGTACGAGGGTGGGTGAAAGGAGGTGTAATCCAGGAAGCTACGGGAGTTGGTAGGCTTGAAGTAGATGTTAGTTTCAAGGCAGTCACAAGAGATGGAGATGGAGTACTGTGGGAGTCAAAGGGTTCGTAATGGATATCATTGAATGGTCTATTCCCAGAAATGGAAACAGAGATGTCGAGGAATAGAGGGACGAGTCAGAGATGGATCACATAAAGGTAAATCTTCCA
Organism: Stegostoma tigrinum; assembly: GCF_030684315.1. NCBI lineage: Eukaryota > Metazoa > Chordata > Chondrichthyes > Orectolobiformes > Stegostomatidae > Stegostoma > Stegostoma tigrinum. The sequence goes on along the minus strand of NC_081357.1, from coordinate 79,025,914 downwards.
AATCTAAATGAGAGAGGGAAGCAGCGACGATAATGTCATCAACATTCTGGAGAAAGGATATTGGGTAGAATTGGAACCGTTTTTGTATTCTAGCCCTCTTGGAATGAATGCTAACATTGCATTTGTCTTCCTAGCTGCCACTGAACCTGCATGTTACTTTTAAGAGAATCCTGAACTAGGACTCCTAACTCCCTTTGTGCTTCAGATTTCTGAAACCTTCCCCGGTCAGAAAATAGTCTGTCTCTTCTTTCTCCCAAAGTGCACAACCACACCCTTTCCCACATTGTATTCCATCAGCCACTTCTTTGCCCACTCTACTAACCAGGTTCTTCTGCAGCCTCCCTGCTTTCCCAAAACTACCAGACCCTCCATGTCCTCTGTAGTCTTAGCAACCATACCCTCAGTTCTTTTGACAAGATTGTTACCACATAATGTGAATAATTATAGTCCTAAAACTGACCTCTGCAGAACTCCACCAGACATCGGCTGCCATTCTGAAAAACACTCTTTTGTCACTACACTTGTTCCTTCTGCCAGTCAGCCAGGCCTCTATCCATGATAAATGTACTTAGCCCTCAACACGACAGGCTTAGCATCTAATTTAGAAGATTCCTATGCAGCACCTTGTCAAAGGCCTTCTGGAAATCCAAATAGATCCCATCTAGAATCATAGAATGCCTACAGAATGGAAACAGGCCATTCAGCCAACAAATCCACACTGCCCCTTCCAAAGAGCATCTCACCCAGACCCATTTTCCTACCCCTGAATTTGCCATGTCTAACCCACCCAACCTAAACATCCCTGGGCACTATGGGCAATTTAGCATAGCCAAACCACCTACCCTGCACATCTTTGGACTGTGGGAGGAAACCGGAGCACCCGGAGGAAACCCACGCAGACCTAGGGAGAATGTACAAACTCCACACAGACAGTCACTAGAGGCTGGAATCAAACCCAGGTCCCTGGCACTGTGAGGCAACGGTGCTAACCACTGAGCCACCGTGGCTGTCTAGTGGCTTTCCTTCGACTAACTTATTCATGACATCCTCAAAGATGCCAAAAGATTTGTCAGTCATGACTTCTCCTTGAGTCAGCCCCATTTTACCATGAACTTTCACGTATTCTGCAATCTCATCCTTAATAATAGACTGTAAAATCTTACTAATAACTGAGGTTAGGCTATCTGATCTATAATTTCCCATCTGCCTCCTGACCTTCTAAAGGCCTTACATTAATCATTTTCCAGTCCTCTGGGACCCTCCCTGAGTTACTGACTCCAGTAACTGAAAAGGTCATGACCAACGATTCTATAAACTCCACATCTATCTCCTTCAGAACTCTAGAGTCTAGCTGATCTGGTTCAAGTGATTTAACCACCTTCAGATCTTTCAGCTTCCCCACGCCTTCTCGTCAGTGATGGCTACCACACTGACCTCGACCCCCGGCTCTCTTGAAATTCTGGTATGCTACAGGTGTCTTCCAGCGTGAACAAAGATGCAAAGTAACTAGTCAATTTCTCTGCCATTTCTTTGTTCCCCATTACTACTTCTCCAGCCTCATTAACCAGCAGCCCAATGTCTACTCTTGCCTCTCGCTGAACTTTTTCTATATCTAAAAAACACTCTTGCAATCTTCTTTTATATTACTAGCTAATTTACCCTTATATTTTCTTTTCTCCCACCTCCTTTTTTGTTGTTGCCTTCTGGGTTTCAAAGATTTCCCTATCCTCTGGTATTCCATTAATCTGTTGAACAAGATCCAAAGCTAAGGTTCTTCCAATGCTAAATTCAGGATTGCTCTACCTTCTTCACTTGTTATCATACCCTCTTGTCCCTGACTACTGCCAAATTTGAGGTAATTAACCTACAGGATGTGACTGCCTCCTGAAACACAGTATCCAGGTAATTCTCCCCCTCCTTGATGTGCCACAGCCTTTGAAGTTCGTACTCCAGCTCATCAGCTCTGAGCTGGAGGTGCTCAAGTGACCAACTCTTGTTCCTGATGTGGGCACTATGAACCACAGTGGGGTCCAACAGTTTCCATATCACACAGATGTAACATACATCCTAACCTGGCATCACTAAAGTACAAATGAGTTTTTAATTTTCATGTTTACATTTCATATTAGGTAATACTACACTAGGGGAGTGAAATTCAGGCACTTATTCACCACAATAGTATCCCTTGTCCAAAAACCAACTACAGACTGTGTCCCTGCATACATACGGTTAGGTGTGAGAATAAGGCAGCTCTGAAGTTTGGTGCTCCAATGACAGATGTGAAATATAATGTAGAATTGGCAAACGCAGATGTGACATTTAAGATGCAGTTGCATAGCTTTGTGCTTGACAGGACAGAGGATCAATTGCTGTAAAGTATGCAATAGTCATAATTATTTGAAGCCGTAATGTGCGGTGTTTATGGTTCCCCGAGGAATGGCCTTTCAATTAAATCCAATCTGCTGGATGCTCGATCAATTCAATTGTCCTCAGAAGAAATTATACAACACACTGAAGAGGAAACAATAACTTATTCCACCCATTTTTCATGTGGTGGCAGTCATTTTATCTCCTATTGTGCCATTGAATTTGGTGTGAAATGGTGTCCTTTTGATGTCTCCCATCCTTCGAGTTCTGTTTTTTTGGCTACTGTCCCTACTTCTCTGATGAACCTCCAGCTTTGTCCTGTTACCATTTAGTCTCTTTATATTGTGGTTAATGTTCCATATTTATCCTGTGAACCCATGGCTTCAGGAGTTCACATGCCCTTTTAGGCCGTATACTGACCCCAGGTTGAAGTCAGAATGATTGTTCTTGTGAAAACTTACTCTCTCATAGCCTGACATCTTCTTCTATGCTCTAAATGATCCCAGTCCTAATCTTGAATTGCCCTTTTCACTGTCATCATTGTCTCAGATACCCAGACCATAAATTCCAACCCCAACCCAGTTATTAAATTAGCCTTCTCATCCTCTCAAGGACCAATGTTTACCTTCGCTGCTCTTTTACGATTTACATATTTATAGAAACTTTTGCTGCCTGTTTTTATATCCTGAGCTAGTTTACTCTCATAATCTATCTTACTTCTCTTCATAATTTTTTTTTGAGGCTATCTGTTGGCCTTTAAAGATTTCCCAGTCTACTAATTTACCACTACTCTTTGCCTTTTTGTATGTTTTATTTCAATCTGATACTTTCCTTTATTTACTTAGATATCCATGGCTGGCTCTCTCTTTTCCTACAGTTCTTCCTTATCACTGGAATACACTTCTGCTGAGCACTGAGAAAAATCGTTTTGAAAATCCTCCACTGTTCTTCAATTAACCCACAATAAAGTTTTTGCTCCCAGTCTACCTTAGCTAATTCCTCTCTCATTACTTCATAGTCTCCTTTGTTTAAGTACAGGACATAGGTACTGGATTTAACTTTCTCATGCTCTATCTGTATTTTAAATTCGACCATGCTGTGATTGTTCCTTCCGAGAGGATCCCTAACTGTAGGTCATTGATTATTCCTGTCTCATTACACAGGACTCGATCTCGGATAGCTTGCTCTCTCATAGGTTCCATTACATATTGCTCAAGGAAATTATCGCGGATGTATTATATGAACCCCTCCTCAAGGCTGCCATAACTGACCTGGTTTGACCAATCGATATGTAGATTAAAATCCCCCATGATAACTGCTGTACCATTTTTACATGCAGTAGCTATTTCTATGTTTATTGCCCGCCCCACCACAATGTCGTTATTTGGTGGCCTGTAGACTGCACTTCTTCCCCCAGCTATTCCTAATTTCCACCCAAATGGATTCAACGTTTTGTTCAGTGGAACCTATATCATCTCTCACTACCACCCTGATATCACCCTTAAAAATCAGAGCAACACACCTCCCTTAGCTTCCTCTCTATTCCTTCCAAGCAGTTTGATACCCCTGGATATTTAATTCCCCATGATAACTGCTGTACCATTTTTACATGCAGTAGCTATTTCTATGTTTATTGCCCACCCCACCACAATGTCGTTATCTGGTGGCCTGTAGACTACACTTCTTCCCTCAGCTATTCCTAATTTCCACCCAAATGGATTCAACGTTTTGTTTGGTAGAAGCTATATCATCTCTCACTACCACCCTGATGTCACCCTTAAAAATCAGAGCAACACCACCTCCCTTACCTTCCTCTCTGTCCTTCCAAACAGTTTGATACCCCTGGATATTTAATTCCCAGTCAAGACCTTGCTGTAACCATGTCTCTGTAATGGCCACTAAAGAGTACCCATTTGCCACGATTTGCACCATCAACACATACATCTTGTTTTGAATGCTCTGAACATTCAGATAAAGTGCCTTTATGCCAGTTTTTGCACCTTCTTTTTGGGGCCTATTACATTTGTTACTAACAGCTCTTGAGTTCTCCTTCCCGTTAACTTTTTTCCTAATCTTCAATGGAGTTGAAGCTTCTTTGACAGCTGCTAACCTGCTGCTTTGCCTTACATTAATTGTGATCGTTCCTCTATGCTCACTTCTCCCTTACCCCCGACTTATTAGTTTAAAATCCTATTAGCCACCCTATTTACCCTTTTTTCCAGAACACTGGATCTGGCCCTGTTCAGGTGGAGTCCATCCCAGGGTTATGGTTCCCTCCTGTCCCAGAACTGATGCCAGTGCCCAAGGAAAGGAAAACCCTCTTTCCTACACCACGCTTTTAGCTACATGTTTAGTGGCCTGATCCTCACCTCCCTATGCCAATTTGCATGTGGCTTGGGCAGCAATCCAGAGATTATAAGACCTTAAGACCATAAGACATAGGAGTGGAAGTAAGGCCATTCAGCCCATCAAGTCCACTCCACCATTTAAATCATGGCTGATTGGGCATTTCAACTCCACTTCCCTGCACACTCCCCGTAGCCCTTGATTCCTTCTGAGACCAAGAATTTGTCGATCTCTGCCTTGAAGGCATCCAACGTCCCGGCCTCCACTGCACTCCGTGGCAATGAATTCCACAAGCCCACCACTCTCTGGCTGAAGAAATGTCGTCTCATTTCAGTTGTAAATTTACCCCCTCTAATTTTAAGGCTGTGCTCGCGGGTCCTAGTCTCCCCACCTAACGGAAACAACTTCTAGCGTCCACCCCTTATAAACCATACATTGTCTTGTAAGTTTCTATTAGATCTCCCCTCAACCTTCTAAACTCTAATGAGTACAATCCCAGGATACTTAGCCACTCATTATATGTTAAACCTACCATTCCGCGGATCATCCGTGTGAATCTCCGCTGGACATGCTCCAGGGCTATAATGTCCTTCCTGAGGTGTGGGGCCCAAAATTGGACACAATTATGACCCTTGAAGACCTATTTTCTAATTTTGTTCCTAGCTTTTCATAATCCCAAAACAGGTCTTTTATTCTTAGTCCTGCCTATGTTGTTGATATCTACGTGGACCACAACAACTGGATCCTCCCCCTCCCTCTCTAATATCCTCTCAAGCCGGCCAGAGATGTCTCACACACTGGCACTGGGCAGGCAACACACCATGCGGGTTTCTCTACTCTGTTCACAGGGGATACTGTCTCTCCCCCGATGATGGAATACCCTACAAATACAATCTGTCTTTTTGCTCCCCCTTCGAATGACCTCCTGGGCCATGGTGCCATGGTCAGCTGACTCATCCTCCCTGCAGCCCTGTTTCTCATTCACGCAGGGAGCAAGTGCCTCATATCTGTGGGACAATGCCAAGGGCTGTGGCTCCTGTGTTCCTGTTTGCAGGGTACCTCTACCTGCCTCACTAGTAGTCACACACTGCTGTCCCTGCCTGCCGATCGAATTAACATTAGTTAATCTACTCGGTGTGACTGCCTCCTGGAACACAACATCCAGGTATTTCTCCCCCTCCAGATATGGTGCAGTGTTTGGAGTTCAGATTCCAGGTCATCAATTTTGAGACAGAGCTCCTCAAGCAACCAACACTTGCTGCAGATGTGGTCACTGTCGTTCCGACGTCATACAGCCACAACACATCACCTGGCCTGCCATCTCTACTTAGTTAATTATTTAAAATTAATTAGTTTTTTTTAGTTTTGCAGTGTTCTCTGCATCAGCAAGTTTACCCCATTTTGTACTCAAACAAATTCTGGCTTTGCCTTCCAACCCGCTCCCAGAGGATTTGACATCTGGGTGACCACCCTGAAAGGTAACAAAGAGAAGAGGGGAAAAAAATGCAATTATCTTACCTGCACACCACACTTAGTCGTTATTATTAGGTTAGAGGAGGTGGATGGCCGGGAGACACTACACATACAGTGTCTCGGGTATTAGTTAACTCCCACATTTATTGCATGGAAGCTTACCTTCCCAGGCTGCCCTTGCGCTTTGTCCCAGACTCCCGCCGCTGAAACAACTGCAAGGCCGCAGTCATGCGATTTCAGACTTTTATAATTGAGACTGCCCTCACACTTTATCCCGGACTCCCACGGCTGAAACAACTGAAAGGCCACAGTTACGCGAGGTAAGACTTTTATAATCAAAAAGCTTACCTTCCCAGTCTGCCCTCACACTTTCTCCCGGACTCCTGCCACTGAAACAACTGAAAATGTGCGTGAAGCAAAAGGAATTGGGTGAGGTCCTTAACAAATACTTTGCAACAGTATTCACAAATGTGAAGGACATGGTGTTTGATGAGTTTCAAGAGGGCATGCTGGTTTTCTAGGACATGCCAATGTAGAAAAGGAGAGATGTTAGGTGGTTTGAAAAACATTAAGGTAGACAAGTCCCCAGGACTGGATCAGATCTATCCCAGAATGCTGAGGAATGCAGGTTAAGGAAATTGCTCGCATCTTATATGAAATCTTTGTATCCTATTTAATCACACAAGAAATCCCAGATGACTAGAGAATAGCCAACTGTGTTCCTTTAGTTAAGATGGGCAACATGGATAATCTGGGAAATTACAGGCCAGTAAGCCTTATGTCAATGGTAGGGAAATTACTGGAGAAGAATCTTAAAGATAGGATTTATTCATGGCAGGCTGATACAAAAAGTAAAGTCACACAGGGTTTGCCATGAGCTGGTAAGATGGATGCAGAATTGGCTTAGCCATAGAAGACAGCTATTAGCAGTGGAAGGGTATTTTTTATGACTGGAGATCTGTGACTAGTGGTGTTCCACAGGGATCAGTTACTGGAAGCCATTGTTTGTAATTTTGTAGAAGACACAAAGATTATTGGAGCCGCAGGTAGTGAGCAGGTTTGCCAAAGGATACAGCAGGATATGGACTGGTTGGAGACTTTGGCTGAGAAATACAGATGGACAAATGTGAGATGATGCATTTTGGAAGATCTATTGCAGGAGGGAAGTAAACATTAAATGCCCTTAGTGGCATCATCATGCAGAGGGATCTAGGCACACATTCCTGAAAATGGCAACACAAGTGGAAATGGTGGTCAAGAAGACATATGTCATTCTTACCTTCATCAGGTCATGTATAGAATATATAAATTGGCAAATCAAGTTGCAGGTGTTTAGTATTTTAGTTAGGCCACATTTGTAATATTGAGTACAGTACTGGTCACCACACTACCAGAAGGAAGTGGAGTCTTTGGATAGGGCACAGAAATGGTTTAATAAATAGAGGGTTATTGAGGCAAAAGTTTAGAAAGGCATCAAGTGTTGGTGTTGTCTTGATGGGCTGAACGGGCTGTTTCTGTGCTTTTTTTGTTCTACCAGTTGTCTGATTGACATTCCATTCCCAAAGAGCACATCTCACCCACCTAGGTCCAGAAATTTGACAAATTTTAAGGTCTAGGAAGTCTGAAAGGGTACATGGGTATGTTAGTTATGGTCAATACAAAGTTATGGGATAGGTTGGTATGTGCCAAATGGCCCCTTTCCATACTGTCAGGATTCTATGAAAAGCATTGTCTGCTCAGTTAAAGCTTGCAAGTTGTGGGCCATCATTAAATATTGTCCAAATTAATTGTGATGTGCAGGTTGCTAATTTTGACATGAGACCAAAAAGTGCTGGAGAAACTCAGCAGGTTTAGGAGCATCTGTGAAGAAAGAGAGCAGAGTTAATGAGTCCAATACAATTCTTCCAAGGAAATGCTAATTTTAACCATTTATTTTCTATATTCAAATGATAAAAACCAAAACAAAACCAAGCTTTGTCCCTCTAAACTTCAACCTCAGCACAAGTAGGTAGTCCTGATATGACTGCCAGAAAATGAAATCAGGTCAACAGTGACCCTTGGCAACAATGGTTGCTGAGCATTCCTTCCGAACCTTGTAACTAAGTTACACCAATCAAACAGTGATTACATGTTACAGAAGTTGAGCAGTGGAGGTCCAGAGTAATCAATGTGTGTCAGAAAGTTTGCAGCCCAACTAACATGTGAAGTATTGGTTGTCAAAAATGGTTCTTGTTTCCAGGCACCCATTTACCAACAGCAATCCTACCAGACCACACAATTTACTTTAAATTGAAGACAGCCACTTCATCACTGATTAAACTGTTTCATTAATTGCAAATGATTGTTTTGAAAATCTTATTAGTGGTATATTTAACATAAACTTGTAATTAGTTGCAGTGAATTAGATTACTTTTTTGAACAGATTGCTGAAAAATCAGACTGGTCTTTAAATGATCGGGGACCCTTGATCTGGGCAGGTACTGCTACGTTCCAGTGAGTTAACTCCTTAATCCATTGATTAATCCATTTTGATTTACCTACAATTAAAAGCAACAATATTCACATTCTGGCCTCTGTGATTTTGAAGTTCCTTTGTATAAATGTCTACATAGCTATATTGTTGGATCATTTTAAGATATAAACACTCTCCAACATCTGCCTCACTGTGTTTGTTACTGTTGAGTCATGAGTCATATATCGCAGAAAAGGCCATTTGACCCATTAAGCCTGGACCAAAAATAGATATCACCAAAGGTGCACTCTTGCACTTGTCCCATATCCTTAAATGTTCAGACATTTCAAGTGATCATTCAAATATTTTTTAAAGGTTGTAAGGTTTCTGGCCTCCATGACCTTCTGGGTAATGCATTCTAGAGTCCCAGCACCATCTGATTGAGAAACTGTTTTTTTCAAATCCCTCTAAATCTCCTGACCCTTAATCTAAAACTATGCCCCCTTGTGATTAACCCCTCAATCAATAGAAAAAAGCTGCTCCCTACTTTCTGTCTGTTCATACTCTTTATAATCTTATACTCCTCAATCATAATATCCTCTCTCAGCCTTCACTGCTGTAAAGAAAACAATCCAAACTTGTCTACACTTTCCTTGTAGCTCAATTGCTCCAACTCAGGCAACATCCTCGTAAACCTCCTCTGTACCCCCTCTACTGCTGTCACATCTTCACTCTTGCGAGGTGACCAGAACTATACATAGTACTCCAGCCATGGTTTAACCAACACTCTGTACAACTCCAACATTATCTCCTTGCTGTTATGCTTTATGCTACAACTGATGATAGCAAATGTCCGATATGCCCACTTAACTATCTTATTCATGTGATCTACTAACTTCACGTATCTGTGAATAGCTACCCCAAGATCCTTCTGTTCATCTGTACTACCTAGTGTCTTGCCATTCATTAAATATTTCGTTAGTAAATAAACTAAGAAAAAGAACTATATTAGGTTGAGGTATTAAAAAGTAGCTAATAAATAAAATTGGAAATAAAAACCAGTAATCAATTTAATCCATTGGCAAAGAAAATGGGACAATGTGTGAAATGAGCTGACACTCATTTTCCATTTCCAAAGCTGTACTTCTTAAAGATTATTTCAGGGAATTGGACATTACTAGCTGGGCCAACATTTACTGCCCATCCCTATTTGCTCTTGATCTGAATGGCTTGCTTGAGCTATTTCAGACTGCAGTTAAGAATCAATCACATTGTCCTGGGTCATGAGTTACATGTAGGCCAGGCTATGTAAGGATGGCAAACATCATTCCTGAAAGGATGCTCGCAATCCAGATGGGGTTTTCATCCTGTTGTGTTTTGTGTTCATCTTATTGTGTTGTGTCTCATGATTAGTGCATCAATGAATCTTTAAGAAACATACACATTTTATCATCATTGTATGACCTGGGGTATAGAGGTTTCATACTCCATCTTGTCTTGGATGTCTTGAAGCATGGTACTGAGCTAGAAACATGCTGCTCTGTTATAACTTTTTTTAATATTAGTCCATTTATGTGCCTTAATATTTGTGCATAATAGTTCTAATAAATATCTGTTGGATTCTTCAATATCATAATATCTATTCCCAGTTTCTTGAGTCATCAAAGATTGTTGCATCAGGTACAAGACTGTTGGTGGCAAATTTGAGCACCTAATTTGAAAAAGAACTGAAGGAAATGCTTTCAAATTGAAAACCAATATTAGTTTTTATTTTAAATTAGGTAGTCAACAGTTTGAAATGAGGTTTACTGTCACTGTATGCTTTTCTGTTTTGAATTCCCTAGTTAAAAGTCTAATTTAAATATAACCTGAGTTCAGCCATTTAAAACTGATCTGTATTGCTAATTCTCAAGTTTGCAGATGAAAAGGTACAAAGGACAAAGAAAATTACAGAACAGGAACAGGCCCTTTGGCTCTCCATGTACCAACATGATGCCTGTCACAACTAAAACCCCCTACCCTTCCGGGGATTGTAACCCTCTATTCCCATCCTATTCACGTATTTGTCAAGACACCCTTTAAAAGTCATTATCATATCTGTTTCCACTACCTCCTCCGGCAGTGACTTCCAGGCACCCACCACCCTCTGTGTAAAAACTTGCCTCGTACATCACCTGTAAACCTTGCCCCTCACACCTTAAAGCCATGGCCCCTGGGAAAAAGCTTTTGACTGTCCACTCTGTCCAAGCCCTATATAATCCCAACCTCGGTCATTCCAGTGAGAACAACCCAAGTTTCTCTGACCTCTCCTGATAGCTAATGCCCTCCATACCAGGCAATATCCTGGTAAATCTTTTCTGTACTTTCTTCAAAGCCACTAAGTCCTTCTGGTACTGTGGCGATTAGAATTGAACACAATATTCTAAATGCGACCTAACTAAGGTTCTATAAACTGCAACATTACTACTAATTTTTAATCTCAATGCCCTAGCCGATGAAAGCAACTATTATATGCCTTGTTGAGTACTTCTCCACCTGCGTTGCCACTTTCAGTGACCTGTGCACCCATACACCCAGATCCCTCTGCCTATCAGTATTCTTAGGGCTCTGCCATTTACTGTATAGCTTCTATCTGGATTAGACCTTCCAAAATGTATTACCTCGCATTTTCTGGATTAAACTCCATCTGTCATCTCTCTGCCCAAGTCACCAACCAATCTATATCCAGATGTATCATTTGATGGTCCTTATCGCTATCCGCAATTCCATCAACCTTCGTGTCATCCACAAACTTACTAATCAGACTAGTTACATTCTCCTTCAAATCATTTATATATATTACAAACAACAAAGGTCCTAACATTGATCCCTGAGGAATGTCATTATTCACAGCCCTCCATTCAGAAACACACCCTTCCAATGCTACCCTCTGTCTTCTATGACCAAGCCAGTTTTTTTTATCCATCTTGCAAGCTCACCTCTGACTCTATGCAACTTTACCTTCTGTATCAGCCTGCCATGAGGAACCTTGTCAAAAGCCTTACTGAAGTCCATGTAGGCAACATCCACCGCCCTACCCTCATTGACCATATTTATCACTTCCTCAAAACACTCAACCAAGTTAGTGAGACACGACCTCCCCTTCACAAAACCATGCTGCCTCTTGCTAATAGGCCCACTGATCTCCAGGCAGAAGTAAATACTATCTCGAAGAATCCTCTCCAATAATTTCCCTGCCACTGACATAAGGCTCACCAACTTGAAATTAGCTGGATCATCCTTGCCACCTTTTCTTAAATAAAGGAACAACATTAGCTATTCTCCAATCCTCCAGGACCTCATCTGTAGCCAGTGAGGATACAAAGGCTCCAGCAATTTTCTCCTGTGCCACTTTCAGTATTCTGAGTATATCCCATCAGGACCTGGGGACTTGTCTACCAAGACACCCAATACCTCTTCCCTTTTGATCTCAACATGACCCAGAATATCTGCACACCCTTCCCCAGACTCATCATCCACCAATTCCTTCTCTATGGTGAATACTGACACAAAGTACTCATTTAATATCTTGTCCATTTCCTTTGGCTCCACACATAAATTTGCTTCACTGTCCTTAAGTGGGCCAACCCTCTGCCTGGCTACCCTCTTGTTCTTTATGTATGTATAAAAAACCTTGGGATTTTCCTTAATCCTGTTGGCCAATGACTTTTCATGACCCATTGTAGCCCTCCTGACTCACTGGTTAAGTTTCTTTTGACCTTCCTTGAATTCCACCCTTGCTTCATGTATTCCCAGTGTCTTGGCCTTTATCAATGCTTCCTTTTTCTTTTTGATCAGGTTCACAATATCTCTCATTATCCAAAGTTCCCTGAACATGCCATACTTATCCTTCATCCTTAAAGAAACATGCTGACCCTGAGTTCCCAGCAACTTACACTTGAAAGCCTCCCATATACCATATGTTGATTTGCCCTCAAACATCTTCCTCCAATCTACATTCTTCAGTTCCTGTCTAATATTGTTGTAATTAGTCTTTCCCCAACTTAGGACCTTGACCTGATAACTACACCTATCTTTATATATCACTACTTTAAAGCTTACTGAATTGTGATCACTGTTCCCGAACTGTTTCCCTACTGAGACATTGACCACCTGGCCAGGCTCATTCCCCAATACTAGGTCCATTTCAGCCCCTTTCCTAGTTGGACTATCTACATACTGTTTCAAGAAGACCTCCTGGATGCTCCTTGCGAACTCTGCCCCATCCGAGCCCCAAACGCTACGTGAGTCCCAGTCAATACATGGAAAGTTAAAATCACCCACAACAACAACCTTGTTACTTTTACATCTTGTCAAAATCTGCCTACATATCTGTTCTTCTATCTCCCGCTGGCTGTTGGAAGGCCTATAGTAAATTCCAAACATGATGACTGCACGCTCCCTGTTCCTGAGCTCTATTCATATTGGCTCACTGTATGAGCCTTCTGAGGTGTCCTTCTGCAGTACAGCAGTGATGTTCTCCCTAACAAGTAGTGCAACCCCTCCCCAAACCTTTTATATCCCCCTCTATCCTGCCTGAAACATCTGTATGCTGGGACATTAAGCTGCCGATCCTGTCCCTCCCTTGGCCAACTATCTGTAATAGCAACAACATCATAGTTCCAAGTACTAATCCAAGCTCTAAGTTCATCTGCCTTACCTGTTACACTTCTTGCATTGAAACAGATGCACTTCAGTCCACCAGACCCCACTTTGTTTTGCAACCACACCCTGCCTGCTCTTCCTCTGAGTTTTACAGGCCCTATTCTCTAATTTCTTTTCAGTTCATTTACCTTTGCTTTGGTTCCCAATTCCTGCTCTTTCTCTGAGTCTTACAGGCCCTGTTCTCTCGTTTTCTTCCAGTTCATTCACCTTTGCTTCGGTTCCCAATCCCTGCCAAGCCAGTTTAAATCCTCCCAATTGACACCAGCAAATATGGTCAGCTTTTAATTAATTACTCACCTAATTCTAACATATGAATTTAGAATATTATCTAGTGAAAGTGGATTTCAGTTGTATGATTAAACACTTACCACGATTATTTATAATAATTATGTTTGTCAATTTTCATTTTTAGCTTTAAAGCCTAAATTATCCAATGGGGCCCAGGACTCAGAAAGGTGCCCAAGGCTGCACTTGTAGGCAGTATGATTGGTGATGTAATCTTTTTCAAAGGCTACCACAGGATTGTTTACCTCCATTCTTGTTTTTCTATTAGGGATCAGAGGACTGGCAGGAATGGAACATTGGAAGCCCGACGGACGGACAAGTCAGGGAATATGAATACCCCACAGTATAACATCTTCATTGTACTACACACCAGTGATCAAAAATTGGTAACCTGGAGTAGTTGGTAAATTGGTCTGGTGAAGATTTGATCAAACAACATGCAGCTTTTTATGGATACAACTCAAACGATATGTCATGATTCTCGGTCTCCAATGACACCCCTCTCATCCCACCTACCATTGGAAGGCTGTCTCCCATGCTGGAACCCTTTACTTAAGATAAATCAAGCCGCACTGTAATCAGCAAAATGTCAGGAAGATAGCAAACCACTCCCTAAATGGTACCTATCCTTCTTAATTTTCCATCTGTGCGAAGCAGCCAGCCAATCTTTCCCAAAACCACCTGGGAAGAGTTACTTTGAGAAGCCATCCCAATGCATTTGCCCACTTATTTTCCCAAGACAAGACTCCCCAGAGTCACTACAAATTCCCCAATATGAAATTAGGAAAATGTGCACTTGAGTTTCTCCTTAATTATTATTACTTATATTAATAAGGTTACTTGATTAACCATAGGAAAGTCATAAAGTGTCCTAAACAAAAGCCCTCAAAATGTCATCTGCATACTACTCCAAAACTGATATAGAAATTGTGTGTTACAGATTATTTCAGATACTTTTTTCACTCCTTTCCTGTTGAGAAACATTAGTTTAGGGTGTGACCAGTACGACTACCAGTGCTTATCTAGTTTTCTCAACTATAGATAATATTTTCATATTGAAAAATGTTCTTATAAATTGTTAATATACGTATGTCTGATTTACAGAACTGAAATCATAATGCACTTGTGACTTCATGCTATAGCAGCATTTCCTATTTGGGCTGAGTGGTATGCTTTGCGATGAATATTTTACGTTAATTTTGCTGCAGAAGGTCTATAAAATGAAGAGAGATAACAAGGTGTAGAGCTGGATGAACACAGCAGGCCAAGCAGCATCAGAGGAGCAGGAAAGCTGATGTTTCGGGTCTGGACCCCTCTTCAGGAAAATATTAATAATTTTACTTAATTTACTATAGGAAAGTCATAGAGTAGCCTAAACAACAGCCCATTTTTCTGAAGAAGGGTCCAGACCAAAACATCAGCTTTCCTGCTCCTCAGATGCTGCTTGGCCTGCTGTGTTCATCTGGCTCTACACCTGGTTATCTCAGATTCTCCAGCATCGGCAGTTCCTACGATCGCTGAGTCTATTAAACAAGGTTGGTTAACAATTTTATGGATTGGTATGAATACTTAAATGAAGAATAAACAGGACAGTGTTGTGGCAGTGTCAGGCAGTATTGCAAATAGCAACATTTAATTATTTTATTCTAAATTCCTCTTTTTTTGGTTGTGTTTTGACCACAGTGCTTAAATGAATTGTGTTTTGCTTAACATCAAGTAATTTGACCAGCTGCATTGAATCTGGAATAGATACTTTGCATTTGCTTTTAAAATAAGAAAAAGTTAGGATCCAGGCCACCTTCTTAAAATATTTTGAGGAGTGCCTGGCCTGTTTCAGAACACCTTCCCTCCATCATATGGTCAGAAGTGGGGATGTTTGTGGATGATTGCACAATGTTCAGCACCATTTGCAACTCCTCATATACTGAAGCAGTCCATATCCAAACGCAACAATACCTGGACATTATCCAGGTTTGAGATAACAAAGTGTTGAACTGGATGAACACCGTGGGTCAGGCAGCATCTTAGGAGCACAAAAGCTGATGTTTCGGGCCTAGACCCTTCATCAGAAAAGCGGGATGGGGAGAGGGTTCTGAAATAAATAGGGAGAGAGGGGGAGGTGGATCGAAGCTGGATAGAGGAGAACTTAGGTGGAGAGGAGACAGACAAGTTAAGGGGGCGGGAATGGAGCCTGTAGAGGTGAGTGTAGGTGGGGAGGTAGGGAGGGGATAAGTTAGTCCGGGGAGGATGGACAGGTCAAGGGGGCAGGATGAGGTTGGTAGGTATGAAATGGAGGTGCAGCTTGAGGTGGCAGGTGGGTATAGGGGAGAGGAAGAACAGGTTAGGGAGGCGGGGACGAGCTCGGCCGGTTTTGGGATGCAGTGGGAGGAGGGGAGATTTTGAAGCTTTGTTGCCTCGGATTCTCCAGCATCTGTTTGCACACTATAGGGATTCTATGATAGACACAATGGCTACAAGAGCAGGTCAGAGGTTAGGAATTCTGTGGCGAATAATTCACCTCCTGATTCCACAAAGCCTTTCCATCATCTATAAGACGCAAGTCAGGAGTATGATGGAATACTCCCCAGTGGATGAGTGTAGCTCCAACAACACGCAAGAAGCTTGGCACCATCCAGGACAGAGCAGCCCTCTTGATTGGCATTGCATGCATGAGTATGCATTCTTCCACCACTGATGCTCAGTAGCAGCAGTGTGCACCATCTACAAGATGCACTGCAGAAATACATCAAAGATCCTCAGTCAACATCTTCCAAATCCACAACCACTTCCATCTTGGAGGACAAGGGCAGCTGATATATGGGAACACCACCCCTTCAAGTTCCCCTCCAAGTCATTCACCATGCTGACTTAGAATTATATCACTGTCAGTGAGTTGAATTCCTTCCCTATCAGCATTGTGTGTCAACCCCCTGCATCAGTTCAAGAAGGCAGCTCATCTCTACCTTCTCAAGGGCAACAAGGGACAGGCAATAACTGCTGGACAGCTAGTGACACCCAATTCCACAAATGAGTAAAAAATAGTTACTTAAATGAGGGAAATTTCTGCTCATTCAGCACTAGGTGTTGAATAATGGATTCAGTAATGCTGTCTGCACACAGTACTGTGCTTCCTGATAATGTTGACAATAGAGGCAGGTGAGACACCAGGGATAATTGTGCTGCAGAAGGAAGAGGAGCCATTGCAAGCAATACTTTGGCTATAATCATGTAGCTAAGAATGTACAGCATGAGAGCAGTCCCACTAGCTGCACAATAGTGGGGAGACTTTGGAGGAGAAGATTTCAGACAGTTCAAAAAAGCCAAGGAGGGATAACTTGCCTTCATCACAGTCTCAAACACTGCCATTTGTGACTTTGGTGAAAGCTGTTTCAGTATTGTAAGCTGATTGGCAGGATTCAAATATGACATTTTCAAAATAATGAACACAGATTTGTGATGTTAAAAAAGTGAAAGTAGGGAGAATGGAGAAGTAGAAGGAGTCACATAGAAGAGATTAATCTGTAAAGTTAAAGCTCATGGGATTGGTGTAATGTTTTGAGAACGATAGAAAATTGTTTAGAAGACGGGAAAGAAAGAATAGAAATAAATGGATCTTTACCTGAATGGCAGGCATGGCTAATGGGGTGCCACAGGGATTGGTATGAGGACCCCAGCTATTTACAAAATATGTTAATGATTCAGAAAAGAGTACTAAATGTAATATCTCAAAATTTGCAGATGACACAAAAGTGGAAAGTAGGGTGAACTGTGAGGAAGAAGCAAAGATGTTGCAGTGTGATTTTGAATGAGTAGGCAAATACATGGTAGATGCAATATAATGTGGATAAATGTGAGATTATCCACTTTGGTAGCAAAAATAGGAAGGTAGGTTATTAGTTGAATGGCTACAAATTGAGAGGTAAGGTGGATATATAATGAGATCTGGATATCCATGTGCACCAGTCCCTAAAAGGGACAGCATGCAGGTACAGTAGACAGTAATGAAGACAAACTGTACATTGACTTTCACAGTGAGAGGATGTTTTGCTATAAACTGTACAGGGCATTGGTGAGGCTACACCTGGGATATTGTATGCAGTTTTAGTCTCTTTATCTGAGGAAGGATGTTCTTGCTGTAAAGGAAGTACGGCAAAGATTTACAATACTGATCCCAGGGATGGCAGGGCTGACTTAAGAGGAGAGATTGAGTCTGTTAGGTTCATATTCACTGGAATTTAGAAGAATGAAGTAGAACCTCGTAGATTCTTACAGAACTAGATAGGTTAGATGCAGGTAGGATGTTTCCAATAGTGGGGCAGTCCAGACCAAGGATCATAGTTTAAGGATAAGGGGGAAAACTTGTATGACTGAATTGAGAAGGAATTTCTTCATTTCGAGAGTGGTGAACCTGTGGAATTCACTGCCATCGAAAGTGATTAAGGTCAAAACATTATTTGTTCCTAAGAGGAAGGTAGATAAAACTATTGTGTCTAAATGAATCAAGGAATATTAGGAGAGGTGGCATGAGGGTATTGAGTTCAATTATCAGCGATGATCGTATTGAATGGTAGAGCAGGACCAATGGGTTGAATGGCCTATTCCTCCTCCTATCTTCTATGTTTCTATGTTTGTTTTTACAAAATAAATAAATATCACATTTACTTAAATAACTTTGTTTTAGGGTTTTCATCATAAACAAAGATAACAAACCATTGTAACATTACCAAATCTAAAAAATCTACAGGGCTAAGTTTGGGCACATAGCCAAATGATCAAGGATGCCTATTATTTACCCTCTGCACCAACCTTACGACTGGAGTGAGGTCCAAAGTGTGTTCAGAACCAAGCCTTTTGTGCAGAAAATGACAAGCTTCACTTGCCAAAGGGATGTTGGAAAATCAGCTCACTGAGTCAACTGATCAGAGCCTAGGGAGTATCTAATCCAGAGAGGGAGAGATTCTCCACTTGGGCTACTGCAGAATCTAATATTTTACTTCAGTTTTTTGAGTAGCCTGCAGTAGACCTTGTTTATGCCACACAGTGTTGATTAAAATGAACATTGTGTATGTAGTGAATACTCTAGTTTTACCTCAGTATTTGAGTCAGGGTCCTGTGTATGTCTTATTACAAATGATAGCCCCCTTATTTCAATGGGTACTTTTGTTATGTTTCTCAGAACATGGACAAACATGGCAGTGGTCAAGGTCCTGCACTATATTCATCAAACTCTCAAAAACATTCAGGTTTGGGCTGATAAATGGCAAAGAATATATGGGCCATACAAGTGACAGGTAATGACCATCCTGAACAAGGCAGACCTGGGTTCAATTCCACCTCCAGTGTCAGTCTGTGTGGAGTTAGCACATTTTCCCTGTGTCTGTGTGGGTCTCCTCTGGGTGCTCAGGTTCCTCAAAAGATATGCAGGTTGAGTGGATGAGTCATGGGAAAAGCAGGGTTACAGGGGTAGTATGGGAGTGTGGGACTTGGTGGAACGCTGTTCAGAGGTCCAGTGTGGGCTTGATGGGCCAAATGGCCTGTTTCCACGCTGTAAGGATTCTATGATGACACATCATAGCCACTCATCAAGGTACTACCAACAGATCTTACAAATCCATGCCCTCTATCTGGAAGGCCAGGTCAGAAAATGCACGTTGTACCACCGTTGCCCTGTTTATGCTCGATGAAGATAATTAAAATAGAATTCTCCTTCATTAAAGTGTAACTTGTTATTCATGTTACATAAGGGTTGACAATATAGCCTGATCCATGCACAATAAATACTTATATCCAAGTGCTTTGACAGTGGCATTAAGCATGAGTTCAACTGCTCTATATAATTTACTGACACTCTAGACACACCCTTCAGACAACACTATCGAAACCATGGCCATGTGTGCTAGGAGGTAGTGAAGTTTCTTTTACTGCCAATACTGCACTGCGTATTATCCCAGATACCAATAAGAAAATAGCAAGATACTGAATCCAATAACTCCAGCTACAAGTTCAAATCACAGAAGTAAGTCCTTGAGAAAATGTTTTGCAGGGATTTAACATTGTATTGGAAAACCAACAAAGCTGAATAATTCTCCTTGGCTTTGATGTCCCAAGATTCATTCCATGCGAGGATGCACTGGAAGTTTCTGTCACTGAATACCCACATAAAAATGACTGCTTCCTTCGATTGCATCACCATCTGTAGCAAAAGTAAATGGCAAGAAATTGTTTCATTTTCCTAACGTTTATTTTACTTACATTAGTAAACCAGGCAGGGTTTTTTCAATAATCAGCAATGGTTAAATAGAGTGATACAGTTATACAGTGTGGAAAGAGATGCATCGGTCTAATCCATTCCAAACATAATTCCAAACTAAAATAGTCTCACTTACCTACTTCTGGCCCATATTCCTCCAAACTTTTCTTATTCATGTACTTTTCCAAATGCCTTTTAAATCTAGTAATTGTACCCATATCCACCACTTCCACAGGAAGTTCATTCCACATGAGAACCACCTTCTGTGTAAAATATTTGCCCTTCATATCTTTTTAAATCTCTCTCCTCTCAAGCCAGTTTTTATTTCCATATTTTTATTGAAATACATTCCACCAATTGCCATGGTCCAATCTGAACCTACATCCCCAGGATGTCAGTCTGGGCTTCTGGATCATTACTCAAGTTACATTACTATTACACCACCTCTGCACTGAGATTGATAATATTGGAAAAGAGGTTTGCAAAAAAAATACAAATATTACAGGATACTCTATACTTAGAAGGCTCCACGATGACCTAGGAATCACATTCTGGTTTTCATCTTTAAAATAACAGAATTGAATCTATATTTGGCAAAGATCTGCTGCTGTAATGTTGCTGCTGGTGAAATAGTACAAGATGAGTAATTTTGCAGATATTAGCATCCTGTGTAATTGTTATCATAGTGACTCAATATGTTTGCCTAGTCACTGAAATACTTCCATTACAACACAACCTGTTCATGGATCTGGCACTGGAGCTGGGAAACAGCTGCTATTTGATTACCGGCATATGTGGGTGTCAGTTTGTTGTCACCTTTGTACCCTTGCTACCCACATTTATTTCCTGTTTTAATTTCTGTAAATGACTAGCTTTGGTTTTGCATTACACTTTACTTTAAACAGCTCAAAACAGGACTTGCTGTACAAACCTTATAGTGCACTTAATTAATTTTGACTTGTCAATGAAGCTGCAGCACAATGCCATAGGTCAAAAGTGACAACATGCACCTGATCTAAATAGCAGCACTCGATGATACTGCGATAACTTCACATAACCAATTAGGAATAAGAACAGAAAGTGCTGTAAATACTCAACTACTCTGACAGTATCTGTGGAAGGAAACAGAGTTAATGTTTTGATTTGGATATGATTCTTCTTCAGAACTGAGAAAACAAAATTAAACCCAGCAAATGGTGTTAGAAAGAAGGGAATAGAAGTTAATCTCTGAAATGATTGAACTCAGTAGGGTGGCACAGTGGTTCAGTGTTAGCACTGCTGCCTCACCGCACCAGGATCCCAGTTTGATTCCACTCTTGGGTGACTGTGTGGAATTTGCACATTCTCCCCATGTCTGCATGGGTTTCCTCACACAGCACAAGCATGTGCAGGTTAAGTGGATTGGCCATGGGAAATGCAAGGTTACAGGGTTAGGGTACGGAGGTGGGTCTGACTAGGATGCTGTTTAGACGGTAAATGAGTGCTTGAAGAGCCGAATGGCCTGCTTCCACACTGTTGGGATTCTATGAGTTTAGAAGACTATAAAATGTCTAATTGAAACATGAAATGGTGCACTTGGTGAACCTTTCCGGAACACTGCAACAGGCTGAGGACAGAAATGAGATTTTGATGCTCAAGTAAAATGCTGAACAACCTGGTGCTCAAGAATATGCCTGAAGACTAAGTGGAAGTATTGTGTAAAGCAATCACACAATCTGTGTTTGATGTTCTAACATTGAACATATGAGGAAGAAAGGAATGGATGGTTACAATTATGGATTTAATTGAGAAAAGTTGGGGCTTGAATAATAAAATCAAAACTGGATGGGCTTATTTCACCATTTATTACACCCATATTTGTATTTCAGTGTGCTAAAATAGTACAAGAAAATTATTTCAGTATTTTCGAGTTTTGTGGTATGTGTCACAAGTGGGTGGACTAGATTGTGAAAAGTAAATAGAGTATACTAAATTGAAAGAAATATACAATGCTGGTTCATCCAAAAAGAGTGTTTGCAGCCTTAGAGTTTAGGGCAGGGAAGGTAAAAGAACAATATTACGTTTAGTCTCTTCAAAGTGCTGACAGATTTGGGGGCGGGATGTGTTTTCTGGTAGCCTTATACTGAAGTTGGTTTAAATATCAGGGTAATTCATTGAAAGTGAAGGCTGATGATTGGAAAATAAGGAAAATGATAAAAAGACACCAGAAGCTCTAGTACAAAAGGTTATAGAACATAGACACAGAACATAGAATAGTACAACACAGTATGATGTTGTGCCGAACTTCTACCCTAAACCTAAGGTCTATCTAATCTCCACCTCTACCTTATGCTATCATCCATAAGCCTGTCTAATGGCTGCTTAAATGCCCCAGGTTGTATCATCAAAACAGATGCAGCAAAATTGGAGAAATTGGGAGAATGAAAAGTAACTCTTATAGGAGACTGGGTGTGAGGAAGGATGGTTTTGATATCTGTGGGAGGCAGTGAGCTGAGATTAAATATGATAATATAAAATCAAGAAGGATGATTATGGTGCAGAGTGGCTTGAAATATAATATTTTTAAGTTCAAAATCTGGAATCTGTGCTTTGATAAACTGATCAACCAGTCACACACATCCTTGGATGTCAGGCTTTCAGGAAGCTGTTAAGATGGGATAAAATCCTGTCGTAGTTGTACGAAATTGGAGAAACTGGGAAAATGAAAAGTAACTCTTATAGGAGACTGGGTGTGAAGAAGGATGGCTTTGATATCTGAGGGAGGCAGTGAGCTGAGATTAAATATGATAATATAAAATCAAACAGGATGATTATGGTGCAGAGTGGCTTGAAATATAATATTTTTAAGTTCAAAATCTGGAATCTGTGCTTTGATAAACTGATCAACCAGTCACACACATCCTTGGATGTCAGGCTTTCAGGAAGCTGTTAAGATGGGATAAAATCCTGCCGTAGTTGTACGAAATTGGAGAAACTGGGAAAATGAAAAGTAACTCTTATAGGAGACTGGGTGTGAAGAAGGATGGCTTTGATATCTGAGGGAGGCAGTGAGCTGAGATTAAATATGATAATATAAAATCAAACAGGATGATTATGGTGCAGAGTGGCTTGAAATATAATATTTTTAAGTTCAAAATCTGGAATCTGTGCTTTGATAAACTGATCAACCAGTCGCACACATCCTTGGATGTCAGGCTTTCAGGAAGCTGTAAAGATTGGATAAAATCCTGTCATAGTTGTACGAAAAATACAGCACTAATTGTGTATTTACAATAGCCTATTTATAGATACATATATATTTGACCCAAATTTGAACAGTCCCCATGCCCTCCCCGTATCCCTCAAACATTTTCTCCAGCAAGTATGTAGCTAATTTTCCAAAGAATTGGGACATCACAACTTGGCATGTTACTATATCACCATATCTCAGCAAGCTGCATCAGATCTCCTTGACTTCTGTGATAACAGAAGTATTTACAGAAGCATGATGGGTAGATAGAAATGTTTCGTAAGTTATTCCCAGTGCATGTGTTTTCAATGTTGTTTTCTGTTTAGAAAACTGTTAGCCAAGTGTTTTAATTCCTCCAGGTAATCTTCCAGGATCAGTGTCCATCTGTTCTTAAAGAAGGGTAAGCCATCATTTTCTGTCAAGTTTTCTTTAGATTTAAGCCTTTGCTTGTGAAACATTCAGCAAAACTTCTATAATGCTGCACAAAAATGTGGGTTTCACATAATGTTTTGTAATTCTCAATTTCATCTCTCCAGAAATAAAGCCAAGTACTTGGTTTACTTTTTTATGTCTTTGCTAACTTGTAGAGCAACATTTAGTGAAGAACTTCACCCACAAATGTAACCAGTATTTTTTCAAATGTCTATTTTTACTCAGTTGAGTGCAGGACTAAAAATTTTCTTCATTGTGAATTTCATCAAAGATTATTCCCATCAAGAATCTGAATTGTGAACAATATGAGTAATCAGTGTAATTACGCAGTGTAATTATTACAGCTGTAATTATGGCTAGATCACAAAACCCATAACAGCACAAATCAAGTTTAAAAGTGTCAAAAATGACCATCAGTACAGATACACTCTGATTAGTCAGTTTTGCCCTAACTTGAATTTTTGAAGTACAAATTTGACTAGAAGACCAGTGCACCTGTCAGATCAACATTCACAAACTACAACAAAGTAATATTAACATTTCTTTCCATGTTGAGAACATATAATACTTGTCTTACTTTAAGTTTGTCTATAAGCTTCTATATTGAATGTAACATTGTTTTCACATATTCCTTTATTCTTACTTTTCTTTATATATCTTATCAACAGTAGTATTCATTGCTTTCCTTTAAACTCATTCTTGAAATCTTACAATTTCTTCCAGACTTACATCACTCCACCATATCCTGATTGACCTATCCATGACATTCTGCTATGTTAGTTAAATCCTTTGTTTTTAAAAGCTAACCTGCATCATGAAATATGCACTCCAGTGCCCTCTTTATAATAAGGCCCAATCATTTTGGGACTCACCTGTAAAATGGATAATTAGATTTGGTATTATATCAATTGTATTGTATACAAATGGATGATTGATATTTATATCTTTTAAATGGCTTACTATATTTAAGGGGCATCTTGGTAAATGAATGCTTATATTTTCTCATTTTACTCCTCAAAGTGAAATTACGTTCAATGACATTGTCTGCTTTTAAATCATTGAAGTTGTAATCTGCAGAAAACACTAGAAAATATTTACGGCTAGAATATTTCTAGCCTAATAAAATTCAAAGCCAGGCTTGTTAAAATTTTCTCTGAACGTCATAACAAACTGTAAATTTGGCCTTTTGCAAAATGACCTCATTTTATGTCTTGTAAAGGTATGCTTGTGCTTTTGTAATGGATCTTGTCTAAGAATTTATGTCTATCTATTTATTAACATATACCCCTGTTTTAAGTCATCGTTGGCAGTTCTTTGATTTGAGAATGATGTATATTAAACGTGATAAGTTTCTGCATTGTGTCTTCATTTGATTCTGTAGGCCAATTCTCAACCTGCAGATTAATGCGTAAATCATGCAAGATCAGCAAGATAGTGGAATCCAAACATAGGATTCGCTCCCTGTTATTTTCTTCTATGCTGCCATTCTGCCTCATCATTAGCGTGCTTGAACCTAAAGCATGATGCAGCTTAATGGACTAATTTTTCCTATTTAGAACAATTTTTAGCAAGTTCCTCCAATTATTAATGTCAATTATTACTGTCAAGGAAATTTTCAGAGTGCCTTTGAAGTATTTTCTTTGTCTTCTCCTGGAGAGAGATATAGTTTACAGCCATCTGAGTGCAGATTCCAGTCCATCGCAGTGATTTTACAGTTTTGCCAGAATACTTGTAGAACTGGCTTCAAGAAGGAGACTAACACTTGTTTGATCATCTTCACAATTAATCCAGAGAATGAGGTGAGGCATTGCTGATGGAATTGCTCATATGCGTCACTGACACCCAGTCTATATCTCATCTCAGTCTAAGAATTTGGTGTTCAGAATTGCTGTACACTTTTATTGACTTGTAGAGGTGTTTGTTATCCATCACTCTCATTGTCATAGTTTGTAGAAATCTTAGCTGGCAGACCTGATACTGTTTTGGAATTCCTCATCAGTGGGGGCCTTTTGAGAGACAGCACCTGACATTCAGGGATCCTGACAGACCTCTAATCACTCCAGCTTCATCCCCCACACTCACCACCACCACCATCAGATCTGATTCCCTCTCCCCCATCACAGTTGGACCCACTCTCCCTGTCAGACCCAATCTCCCCACTGGACACAACATGATTCCTTCCTTTCCCTCATCCCTCGACTGTCACCACAGGATTTAACCACCCCTAAACTTCACTCTCAACATCTCCACTCACCATTTCACCACCAGACCTAAGATGCTCCCTTGCCACTTTGCACCCTAGAACCTTATTCCCACCATAGGCGGCACCCAAACTGTCTGGTACCTATTCTTACCCAAACTGGCATCCTTCTGCTACCCAGCTGCCACCATACCCAGTAGACAGCCTACTTACATGACACCTTGTGATTTTCCCCACCTGGCACCCTACTTACCTCATGCACTACCCCCTCACCAGCTTGCATTCCTAACTACTTGGCACCCTAATCTTCCTTACTTATCTGACACCCAACTCTCCCAGCACCCAGCTGCCGCTGAAAAGTGGTTGTCAGAACCTTTACACTTCAGAATACAACAGCTGACTGCTATGAAACCTCTGGAAGTTCTCTGCTGCAATGTATGGCTCCACAGCTCAGAAAGCCCTCAGTAGAATTTCCTTCCAGAAATGCAGAGCTCCCTTCTTTAAGAAGAAGGGCTGAAGTGACAATCTGTATAGGATTGTCACTCACCAGAAAATCTAGCCCTATGTCTCTCTTTCAAATGTCTATTAACCATCTTGGTCAGAAAATGAATGACAATAAACTGTTTGAATCATAGAACTTTTAAAGTGCATGAAGAGGCCATTCTTTCTGTTGTATTCTTGCTGGCCATATGCAAAATGTTATAGCTGTCCTCATTGACCGCTCCCTCACATTCTCCGTGTCTTGAAATTTCTTTCTCTTTAGGTGCTTATGCAATTTCCTTTTGCAAGTGCAAATTACATTTGATGCCACATCCTCCCAAGAAATGCTTTGAAATTTTAACCACTTTGCATACAAAAGATTTTTTCCTCAAGTCACAGCTCCCTTTTGAGCATGCAGAATTCACTCTATTTTGAAGAAGATCAACCAAAAGTTCCTGTACGTGACTATCCAGTCAGCTCACCTTGAGCTATTTGTCTCATATTTGTTTCACCATAGCCATTAATCTGCTGACTGAGTTCCTTCATTCTCATGTAATTATTGACTTATAACCTCCTCACTAATTAACTTAGGCCCAGGTTGTTTCAAAGACTAAGGTAGCCACAGACTCCCACAGAAATTGCATTATATAATTTATGGTTTTCGGCTTACTTTGCTTTTGACTTCATCTGCAATTGTGAGGGGCACCAAATGGCTCAAATGCACTTCAACAGCAACAATTTTAAACTGCAATTTTAAATAACATAAATTTATGGTAACTGGAAAGTTAGTAATAGTTCATAATGCATTTATTGAACCTTATGTACATTTTATGTTAGATTTCATCTAAGTATCGTTAAAGTATTAACACGACTACCAGGCCGATCTGCAGTATGGTCAATAAATCTATAAATTTGTATAATTTTATTTGGAGTCCTCTTTCGGTTTGAGAATTTCAATTGAAAAATAACTTGCTTATACTATAAACAAAATAAAAGGTTAATTTATTACACAACTATCACCGAATGTAATTTAAATAAGAAGGAATATTTACAAAAGTGCAGGTACAAACATCCGAAGTAAGTCAGGATAAAAGTGACGCATGAAACTGAAAATAAGATCTATCTTTAGAATCATTGAATCCCAACTTTGTGGAAGCACATCATTTGGCCCATTGAGTCCACACTGACCCTCCAAAGAGCATCCCACCCAGAGCTAGACCCCCTACTCTATCCCTGTAACCCTACATTCTCCATGGCTAAACCACCAAACCTGTACAACTTTGGACTGTGGGAGGAACCTGGAGGAAACCTACGCAAACACAGGGAAGACATGTAAACTGCACACAAACAGTCACCCAAGGGTGGAGTCAAACCCAGGTCCCTGGTGCTGTGAGGCAGCAGTGCTAACCACTGAACCACCATGCCACCTATGAGCCCACCATGCCGCTCTATGGTCTGTTGCCATGACTTGTTTGAAGATCCTTTTTCCCAAGGAAAGGGCTTGAAAACATGAAGTCAAATTTAGTAGCTGCAATTGCTTCTGTAGTCAAGTGGTTGGAATTGCCTCCAAAGGTGGACTAAGCAGAGAAACTTTTAGGAATGAGTGAAGGCTTCTGTGTTTCACTTTTATGAGACTTCAGGTTGTGGCTGCTGATACCCTGGTTCAGCTAAAACACTCTGGAAACCTTTCTCCTGTCTCCCTGTGGAGAAAAATATGGTTCGAAAAATATGTTTCTCTCACAAAATCTTTGCACACAACCAGATCAAAACTTAGAAAGGCTGTTCATCTGAAACTGTTGAATCATATAGTTAAGTATTTATTTTTCCTGAATCTGAAGCACAGAGACATCAATTGTCTGTCAGGTTTTGTGATAATTAATTTCTTAACTGTCTCAATCATGAATGTATGTCACTCTCTTCTTGTTAAATTGTTAGTGAAATTGGAACAGCTACTCACATCTATAGGGAATCATTGTGAGGAAGTTTTTGTTTACTCTTGGCAATGATCACTGAATTTCAAAACATCACTTGTATTTCTTTTTGAGATGATTACGATTTGATCCCAACACCAGCTGAACGCACAAGGGCATCACATGACTTCTGAGAGCCATTTTGTAAATTTCTTTGTGTGTATTTGAAAGACAGATTAGCTTCCTTTCCAAAATATATAGTTATACTTGGTTATTCACGACGGCATTTAATCAACACTGCTTCTTTGATCAAGGGTCAAGCCCCAAAGCTGTAACAACACCCATTTTGAAAAGAATAAAAGCAGACAAGGAAATTTAAAAGGTATTAGTAAATCAATAGCTCCATTGTAGATACATGGCAACTCTCCAGCCAAAAGAAAAGGGAATGACAGAAGAGGGAGATCAAGAAAAATGAAAGGGTTGAGAGAAAGATGTTTGGAAAAACTGGGGTAATGAAAATAATGGGGATGTGAAAATGGAGGATTGAGGAGAAGCAAAAAAGAAGTCAGGGTTGTCAGTTTGGGAAGCAAGGAAGGGAGATTCTTAGAATAGTATCTTTGGTGAGAAATATGCTGGGTGCAGTGCTCTGGAGGAGAAGAGAGAGGAGACCATGAATAACACTTTATTTTGGACTGGAAGGAAAGTGGATCATATATTGAAATACTGTAATGTTCTTGGGGAAACATGCCCTCATGGAACCTAAAATAAATGTGCCCACAGCATTTGTTTATTCTCTTAGGCTTTCCTATACTTAGGTTTATCTCCTCTGAAATGGTGAGGTTATTTTAAATATGCAAAAGGGAAAGGGGTAGTCAAGATCCCTAGAGGCTGCTCCACTATTGAACTATATCATTACTGATTTTTCTATTTCACCACTGTTATCCCACACCATTCTCCTATCCTTCAATGTGTTTACTAACTAGAAATCGATCTGTCCCTGTCTTGAATATTGTCATGAAAATAGTGAACAATAATCTTCGATTTCATCAGCTGGCTTCACATACCAAACAGTTTTTAAAAGGACAATTTCATTTGAAAAAGGGACATTTTAATTAAAATGAAAGGATTAATTAATTAAATGGCTACAATTTACTTCACTGTGGTTACAATTTATTTCGTGGAGCTGCAGGAATTGGACTGACCTCAACAGAATCAATAACCGCTATGAAATGTAAAAGATTATGGACTGAACCTTATTTTTTTTGCAATGAATTTTTTCTTTGCTGTGAGGCCTAGTGAATTCTCTCACCCCACCTTGCCAAACTCACTTCATTAATTATCTAGCCTATCTTTATATCATCTCTCACATCCAATTTCCATTCCATCATACCAGATGCTGTTCCTGGAACAATTCACTCCTTAGTGGATATCTCAGAACTGACTGATATCCCTGAGCCTACGTCATCTTTAAAAGCCCATTGTGCACCTAGACAAGCATTGTCACCCCAAAGCTGATCTGCATGCCTTTTGACATTTGCCCTAGACATGGCAGACAGAGGGAAATTGCCCTGTTTTGCAGGCAAGGACCTGGAGGTCCTGCTAGATGGGCTCGTGTAGAGGCAGGAAAACCTCATCCCCAGTATCAGCAGTGGATGCCATGAGACCAGGTCATGCCAGCCTAGTGCGAAGCAGGCTCAGCCATCTGGAGGAATGCATAGCACTGTAGAAAGAAGGTTAATGACCTTCTTTACTCCATGATCTTCTCTCTGATGCCTCACACTCACCTCCCAACACGCCTCATGTCCTAGTTACTCATTTCACCAGAACACCAATTGCAGCGTGTGTGTGAGTGAAGCTCATTCCACCAGAACTGTTCCCTCCTATCCAAGTACTGGTACCTGTTTCCCACAAACTGAAACAAATTTCACTAACACCAATCATTGTCCTCCATTTAACTCCTTGACTTTATTTAACTGATACCTATTTGTCCATTGCTTAGATGATAATTCAGCAAATGTTTTGCTTTCTTAGCTCCTTACTATTCAAAAACTTTTAGCAGAATCTCCTTTCTAGACCTCTCAACACCATTGGTATCAGTACGGATGACTGTAATTGGATCCCTCCCCTTTCTCTCTCTATCTCTCTAGGTTCTTCTCCAACCCCAGGAAGATGTCCTTAATCCTGGTACCAGTTGGATAACAGACTTTGGGACTGCCGCTCATGGCTGCAGATTTATGCCATAACTGTACTGACACTACCACTACTATGTTGCTAAACAATCCCTCCAACTTGAAGGTATTTCAGTGCTGTGATCAGCTCTTTCAGATCTTGTGGTGGGAGAGCATTTTGGTGATAGTGACCATAACTGCCTCACATTTTACATAGCTACGGAGAAGGAGAGGATTAGGCAGAATGGGAGGATATTTAATTGGGGAAGAGGAAACTATGATGCGATTAGACATGAGTTAGGAAGCATGGACTGGGAGCAGTTGTTCCATGGTAAGGGAACTATAGACATGTGGATAATAAAATGTGAGGCTGGATGAACACAGCAGGCCAAGCAGCATCTCAGGAGCACAAAAGCTGACGTTTCGGGCCTAGACCCTTCATCAGAGAGGGGGATGGGGGGAGGGAACTGGAATAAATAGGGAGAGAGGGGGAGGCGGACCGAAGATGGAGAGTAAAGAAGATAGGTGGAGAAGGTGTGGGTGGGGAGGTAGGGAGGGGATAGGTCAGTCCAGGGAAGACGGACAGGTCAAGGAGGTGGGATGAGGTTAGTAGGTAGCTGGGGGTGCGGCTTGGGGTGGGAGGAAGGGATGGGTGAGAGGAAGAACCGGTTAGGGAGGCAAACCTGCCTGCCCTGGTCGACCCATCGTCTCAGCCTGCTCCTGCCCCACCGAACTCATCTCCACCTATCTGGACTCCATTTTCGCCCCCTTGGTCCAGGAACTCCCCACCTATGTCCGTGACACCACCCACGCCCTCCACCTCCTCCAGGACTTCCAATTCCCTGGCCCCCAACACCTCATATTCACCATGGACGTCCAGTCCCTGTACACCTGCATTCCGCATGGAGATGGCCTCAAGGCCCTCCGCTTCTTCCTGTCCCGCAGGCCCGACCAGGCCCCCTCCACCGACACTCTCATCCGCCTAGCGGAACTCGTCCTCACACTCAACAACTTCTCTTTTGACTCCTCCCACTTCCTACAGACTAAGGGGGTGGCCATGGGCACCCGCATGGGCCCCAGCTATGCCTGCCTCTTTGTAGGTTACGTGGAACAGTCCATCTTCCGCACCTACACAGGCCCCAAACCCCACCTCTTCCTCCGGTACATTGATGACTGTATCGGCGCCGCCTCTTGCTCCCCAGAGGAGCTCGAACAGTTCATCCACTTCACCAACACCTTCCACCCCAACCTTCAGTTCACCTGGGCCATCTCCAGCACATCCCTCACCTTCCTGGACCTCTCAGTCTCCATCTCAGGCAACCAGCTTGTAACTGATGTCCATTTCAAGCCCACCGACTCCCACAGCTACCTAGAATACACCTCCTCCCACCCACCCTCCTGCAAAAATTCCATCCCCTATTCCCAATTCCTCCGCCTCCGCCGCATCTGCTCCCACGATAAGACATTCCACTCCCGCACATCCCAGATGTCCAAGTTCTTTAAGGACCGCAACTTCCCCCCCACGGTGATTGAGAACGCCCTTGACCGCGTCTCCCGCATTTCCCGCGACACATCCCTCACACCCCGCCCCCGCCACAACCGCCCCAAGAGGATCCCCCTCGTTCTCACACACCACCCTACCAACCTCCGGATACAACGCATTATCCTCCGACACTTCCGCCATTTACAATCCGACCCCACCACCCAAGACATTTTTCCATCCCCACCCCTGTCTGCTTTCCGGAGAGACCACTCTCTCCGTGACTCCCTTGTTCGCTCCACACTGCCCTCCAACCCCACCACACCCGGCACCTTCCCCTGCAACCGCAGGAAATGCTACACTTGTCCCCACACCTCCTCCCTCACCCCCATCCCAGGCCCCAAGATGACATTCCACATTAAGCAGAGGTTCACCTGCACATCTGCCAATGTGGTATACTGCATCCACTGTACCCGGTGCGGCTTTCTCTACATTGGGGAAACCAAGCGGAGGCTTGGGGACCGCTTTGCAGAACACCTCCGCTCAGTTCGCAACAAACAACTGCACCTCCCAGTCGCAAACCATTTCCACTCCCCCTCCCATTCTCTTGATGACATGTCCATCATGGGCCTCCTGCACTGCCACAATGATGCCACCCGAAGGTTGCAGGAACAGCAACTCATATTCCGCCTGGGAACCCTGCAGCCATATGGTATCAATGTGGACTTCACCAGTTTCAAAATCTCCCCTTCCCCCACTGCATCCCTAAACCAGCCCAGTTCATCCCCTCCCCCCACTGCACCACACAACCAGCCCAGCTCTTCCCCCCCACCCACTGCATCCCAAAACCAGTCCAACCTGTGTCTGCCTCCCTAACCGGTTCTTCCTCTCACCCATCCCTTCCTCCCACCCCAAGCCGCACCCCCAGCTACCTACTAACCTCATCCCACCTCCTTGACCTGTCCGTCTTCCCTGGACTGACCTATCCCCTCCCTACCTCCCCACCCACACCTTCTCCACCTATCTTCTTTACTCTCCATCTTCGGTCCGCCTCCCCCTCTCTCCCTATTTATTCCAGTTCCCTCCCCCCATCCCCCTCTCTGATGAAGGGTCTAGGCCCGAAACGTCAGCTTTTGTGCTCCTGAGATGCTGCTTGGCCTGCTGTGTTCATCCAGCCTCACATTTTATTATCTTGGAATCTCCAGCATCTGCAGTTCCCATTATCTCTATAGACATGTGGAGATGGTTTAAGGAACAGTTGTTGGGAGTGATGAGTAAATATGTCCCTCTGAGACAGGCAAGAAGGGGTAAGATTAAGGAACCTTGGATGACGAGAGCGGTGGAGCTTCTAGTGAAAAGGAAGAAGGTAGCTTACATAAGGTGGAGGAAGCTAGGGTCAAGTTGAGCTAGAGAGGATTACATGCAGGCAAGGAAGGAGCTCAAAAATGGTCTGAGGAGAGCCAGGAGGGGGCACGAGAAAGGCTTGGCAGAAGGAATCCGGGAAAACACAAAGGCATTTTACACTTATGTGAGGAATAAGAGAATGGTCAAAGAAAGAGTAGGGCCGATCAGGGATAGCATAGGGAACTTGTGTGTGGAGCCTGAGGAGGTAGGGGAAGCCCTAAATGAGTTTTTTGCTTCTGTCTTTACGAAAGAAACAAACTTTGTAGTGAATGAAACCTTTGAAGAGCAGGTGTGCATGCTGGAATGGATAGAGATAGACGAAGCTGATGTGCTGAAAATTTTGTCAAACATTAAGATTGACAAGTCGCCAGGCCCGGATCAGATTTGTCCTCGGCTGCTTTGGGAAGCGAGAAATGCAATTGCTTCGCCACTTGCGAAGATCTTTGCATCCTCGCTCTCCACTGGAGTCGTACCTGAGGACTGGAGAGAGGCAAATGTAATTCCTCTCTTCAAGAAAGGAAATAGGGAAATCCCCGGCAATTATAGACCGGTAAGTCTCACGTCTGTCGTCTGCAAGGTGTGAGAAAGGATTCTGAGGGATAAGATTTATGACCATCTGGAAGAGCATGGCTTGATCAAATACAGTCAACACGGCTTTGTGAGGGGTAGGTCATGCCTTACAAACCTTATCGAGTTTTTTGAGGATGTGACTAGAAAGGTTGATGAGGGTCGAGCTGTGGATGTGGTGTATATGGACTTCAGTAAGGCATTTGATAAGGTTCCCCATGGAAGGCTCATTCAGAAGGTCAGGAGGAATGGGATACAGGGGAACTTAGCTGCTTGGATACAGAATTGGCTGGCCAACAGAAGACAGCGAGTGGTAGTAGAAGGAAAATATTCTGCCTGGAAGTCAGTGGTGAGTGGGGTTCCACAGGGCTCTGTCCTTGGGCCTCTACTGTTTGTAATTTTTATTAATGACTTGGACGAGGGAATTGAAGGATGGGTCAGCAAGTTTGCAGACGACACAAAGGTCGGAGGTGTCGTTGACAGTGTAGAGGGCTGTTGTAGGCTGCAGCGGGACATTGACAGGATGCAGAGATGGGCTGAGAGGAGGCAGATGGAGTTCAACCTGGATAAATGCGAGGTGATGCATTTTGGAAGGTCGAATTTGAAAGCTGAGTACAGGATTAAGGATAGGATTCTTGGCAGCGTGGAGGAACAGAGGGATCTTGGTGTGCAGATACATAGATCCCTTAAAATGGCCACCCAAGTGGACAGGGTTGTTAAGAAAGCATATGGTGTTTTGGCTTTCATTAACAGGGGGATTGAGTTTAAGAGTCGTGAGATCTTGTTGCAGCTCTATAAAACTTTGGTTAGACTGCACTTGGAATACTGCGTCCAGTTCTGGGCGCCCTATTATAGGAAAGATGTGGATGCTTTGGAGAGGGTTCAGAGGAGGTTTACCAGGATGCTGCCTGGACTGGAGGGCTTATCTTATGAAGAGAGGTTGACTGAGCTCGGTCTCTTTTCATTGGAGAAAAGGAGGAGGAGAGGTGACCTAATTGAGGTATACAAGATAATGAGAGGCATAGATAGAGTTGATAGCCAGAGACTATTTCCCAGGGCAGAAATGGCTAGCACGAGGGGTCATAGTTTTAAGCTGGTTGGTGGAAAGTATAGAGGGGATGTCAGAGGCAGGTTCTTTACGCAGAGAGTTGTGAGAGCATGGAATGCGTTGCCAGCAGCAGTTGTGGAAGCAAGGTCATTGGGGTCATTTAAGAGACTGCTGGACATGCATATGGTCACAGAAATTTGAGGGTGCATACATGAGGATCAATGGTCGGCACAACATTGTGGGCTGAAGGGCCTGTTCTGTGCTGTACTGTTCTATGTTCTATGTTCTATGTTCTTTCACCCTACAGTTCCTATTCCTTTCCGCACAGCTTACTGTTGTACAATTGTAGGGGCCCAGGCTGAGGTTCTCATACTTGTCTCACCTGCAGTCTCACCCCCATCTCTGATCACAGACCAAATTTTATCTAGTCTGTGGGGTGAGAATTCCTTCCAGAATAAAGTGTCCAGGTAACATTCCCCTTCCCTGATGTGACACAATGGCTGCATCTTGGTTTCCTGTTCCTCTACTCGGACCAAAATACTCCTGGTTGCAAGACCTATGACAGATGAGTTCATCCTGGGTCACAGTAGTGTTCAGCAG
This sequence comes from Stegostoma tigrinum, assembly GCF_030684315.1. NCBI lineage: Eukaryota > Metazoa > Chordata > Chondrichthyes > Orectolobiformes > Stegostomatidae > Stegostoma > Stegostoma tigrinum. The sequence continues at coordinate 78,990,519 of NC_081357.1, read as the reverse complement.
CTTCCACAAGTTATATCAACAATTCTTTCCATCCCTATTGTTTTGATTGAATTTATAAATTAATTACTCAAGAGTCTCAGCTGTATACACTTTACTGTAATCGTATTTCCTTATTATAAAAATATCATCAGTGTCAGTCTTATCCAGTCTGAAAGAAGGGTGATAACCAAAACGTTGACTTCTTTCCTCCAGATGCTGCCTGGCTTACTGTGTTCTTCCAGCCAGTTTGTCAACCTTATACTTAACTAGCTACTTGTGAGAAAAAAAAGCAAACCACTGGAGACTTAAACATAAGCTGAAGGCCTTACTTTAACTTTAAAGACAAGAAACATTTACTATTTCTACTCACCAATCAGTTTCTTTCCACAGTTGCATCACACTCTGTTCATGAGGTCACTCAGCTACCGGTCTCACTGTAAGTTGGCTCTTGATTCATACCTTTTATCCTGTCCCATTTACCTCCCATGCCAGGGAGCTTACTTCTGCAGTAAACTTAGGTTAAAGCCCACTTTGCACCAGATTTCTCCTTTGAACCAAACTTTCAACAGCCCATTCACTTGACCTTCTTCTCACTCTGTTGAAATCTTGTGCACACTGACTGCTCCTGAAATCAGTTTCTATAGCAGTGCTTCTAGAAGATATCTGATAAAAATTGGCAGCTGAGGTCCAGAGCGCTTGGATAGCCATAGGCAGATTAGACAATCAGTTGCAACGAGAGGACCTTTGCCTTTTCTTATTGATCATTAACTTGCTCAAAGATTACCTCCACTACACTGCAAAATAATTCGTATTTGTGCATGTTTCAGTTGAATGCATGAATTTATACATGACCTGCAGCAGTCAGAATGCATTCTGTAAAAATTTTTAATACTTTTACCTGGGGAGGTTTCATCACAATGAAACTAGATTGTTACTTGCTTAATTCAAGGAATTCTGCCCAGCTAATTCTTTACTAAAGCACATAAATGATTAAGTACACACACATTGAAGTAGAAGTAAGTGTTTTTTTAAAATTCAAAGCCTCTGTCACAATCTCAATGCTATATATGTATAATCAAACAAGGAGTGGCAAAAGAGGAAAACCATTCCATCCTTCTTCACCTGATCGTAACATTAAATGACTGACCCTCCATTGCCTCCTCATGTTAAGTATTCCATGATTCACCACTCCCTGAATGAGCAAATTCCTCCTTTTCTCAGTCCTAAATGGCTTACCTGTTATTCTCATACTGTGTTCTCTGGTCTTAGAACACATACCCAAACCCATTCCCACCACAGCACGAGAAACATTCTGTCTGCATCTACACTAATAACCTCTGTAAAGATTTCATATGTTCCACTATGATCACTTTTCATTCTTCCAAAGTCTTGAGAATATTGGCCTAGACTTCTCAATCTGTTATCACTGCAACGTCATTATTATGTATGTTCCTGATGTTAATCCCATTACTCCTCATGTTGTTGTCTACACCACTGGAAATGTTTAAGACTTCCCCATGTCACAGAATGTACATTCTACATGGATGAGCTGCCTTGCATGCCTTAATTTTTCTTTGGTTCACAAACATTTTATTATAAACTGAAAGCTAGGAAGTAGAAAGTAGAATTAATCATCAGTTTCTCACCAATCATCTCCTTCCCCTGTGCTATTGAATTTCAGTTATAAAGCCAATGAATCTATATAGAGCTTTCATCTTTACTGAGGATATAAAATTAATGATAATGTAATAAAATGCCTCATACATATTCTGCTGACTCTTTTATTTCATCTGATTGGGGCCCGTATAACAGGAAAGCAATTAAATACTACCAACTCTGCATGCCATCACAATATCTTATTGGCCTTTCTCCTGAAAAAAGACATCAATTTAAAAAAAACTTTTCCACGACAAATATGTTCCAAAAATTTATACAAAACTGAATTATATCATCTTCTGTCCCCTTAGTCCCTTTCTGCAGTTGTCTTTGCAAGTCCTAGTGCTATTCCAATGGCTGCAGCATAACTAGTGGAAACGTATTGATATGCCCTGAGGAAGACTTCAGACAGCTTTGCAGGATGATTTTGAGAAGCTCTGAGCTTGGAAGGCTTGTTTTCACAATCCATCATCAGGGATGGCTATGGTCTAGGGGCTGGCAACTATTCATTGTATATGCCTGTCAGTGCTACTTCATAAAGTCTTCATCTGAATAACCTTCAGCATAACCTGTCTGTATACGCCCTTCCTGGGAATTTTCCGCACACACCATGCTTTCCCCAGATCTGACTGGAGCTTAATCTGGTGCCTGGTGATTCAACACATGCAACCTCAACTACACACTATCCTCTATGATGGACACAGCATTGGTGCCTGAGCTTGTTCGTATAATATTCAAATGAAGTGACAGCAATTCTTCACCGGGATCTGATATTGCTTTTTCCCTTCCTATTGGTTGTTGTGGCTGACCAGGCAGCAGCTCTTGGGTATCGGAAGTATACATGTTTATTATGTAAAGAAGGGTGGACTGAATTGAAGAAGGCAGTTGGCTCGTAAGCAAGAGGTTCACAGTCATGCCATCTGCAGATTCCACTTCATCCCTGACATAAGGATAAAAATATCTTAGCATTTGAGAAAGGGTTTAGAGCTGGAACATACCATCATCCTGAATGCTCTCAGTGTTGACAGATACAGTTGGCCTTATACACATATTTATACCCATGCTGCACAGAGCTATCTCTCTGAGCAGTCTTGGGTGCTGCTGGAATTCCTGTACCATTATGGTTTTGTTCTGTTCCATCTGTTATAAGTCACTTCATTCCATATGTGACATGGGTGACTCAGTAGTTAGCACTGTTGCTTCTTAACGCCAGGGACCTGGGTTTGATTCTATCCTCAGGTGACAGTCTATCTGGAGTTTGCACATTCTCCCTGTGTCTGCGTGAATTTCCTCCTTCCTCAGTTCACAGTCTAAAGATGTGCAGGTTAGGTGGATTGGCCATGCTAAATTGCCTCGTATAGTTGAGGGGCATGCAGGCTAGGTGAATTTTTTGTTGGGAATTCTGGATTACAGGGATAGAGTAAGGGGTGCAGGTCTGGGTGGAATGCTCTTCAGAGGGTTGGTGTAGACTTGATGGGCTGAATGACCTGCTTCCATACTATAGGGATTCTGTGATACATTGTGTGAGAGAGCAAGAGAGGGAGGGAGGTCAGTGATTGTGCTGTGATGTGTTTGGATGAAGTGTGTGCATGGCTGAAGAGCTGGATATATGTGGTAGTCATAATAGACAATTGAGTCTGACACCAATGGAAGGTGTGTGAGGGTAAGATGGAGTATCTGAGTCCTGATTGTTGATGGGTGAGTGATGGGACATGTGACACTTTGAGCATTGTAAGAGGCTATTGTTGGATTAGAATTGTCATGTGAAGATCCTTGCACTAACCTGAACCTGGGTGAGGTCATTAAACTTCTTACAATATTACTTTGAGGTCATCAGGGCTAAACTCAAGGAATTGACCTCCCAGCCATTTGCTTCCAATACCTTCTTGGTTATTGCCTTGACTGAGTCTTTCACCTTATGGAAACATGTTGCTAAATTTTTCATTTTCACAGAGATGGGTTTGGAGACTGTGTGGCCATGGCAGCAGCAGGAAACATTGTTAGGATGGTTTCCTGACACTGCCTGATCTCTGGGCAATTTTCCCAAGGGCATGTTGCATGGAAAATTGAGAACATGTTTCATAGACATGAGCAGATGACAAAATAACTTAAGGCACCAGTCATTGGCCATTTTCTCTAAGACTGAAATTTTCTTGGCATTGAACAGGCTCCTCTGTTCTGTCAGAAGTTAAGCAATATCAAATAGGCAGATTTTGCCAGCATGTCAGTATGGCATGGGTGGCTGAATTCTTGCACAGTGTTGGGGGCTGCAATGCTTACAGGGATCTCTTTTGGAGTCCCTCCTCAGGCTCCTGCATCTTGAGCAATACTCACCTTCTCTGGCAGAGCTAGCAAATAGATAATGTCACAGACCCACTTATTTGACTCCCTACTACCCAAGTCCACAGGCCTTCTGGGTTGGATGATGAAGTTGTTAATTAATGGATGGTTGCACACTGAAAAATTAGGCAGACTCAGAATACCTGCATGAGCCTAACATCAGGATCCCCATGCCAGCCTATTTCTTCTGAATTCCTCTGACTTCCTGCTTCCATTAGCGTAATTGGAAAACCTGGGAACTCTCTCTCATATCTGTTGCTCTATTTGAGGTCCTTTTCCTTGTATCCAATTCAACAGATTTCATTATGATAAATGCAGGTTGCTTTAGAAAGAGATGGCTGCCTTTCGGAGGTGCAGGTGAGCTTAAAACCATATAAGACATTAATGAGATCACAGCACAAATACTTTTGTGCAGTTTTGGTGTCCTATTTAAGGAAGGATGTAAATGCATTGGAGACTGTTCAGAAAAGGTTTACTAGGTTGATGCTGGAAATGAGCAGGATGTTTCATGAAGATAGGTGGACTGACTAGTCTTGTTTTTGCTGGAGTTTAGAAGATAGAAGCATGACTTCATTCAAGATTTTGAATGATCTTGACAAGGTGAATGCCAAAAGGATGCTAGGTAATAAAGTGTGGAGCTGGATGAACACAGCAGGCCCAGCAACATCTTAGGAACACAAAAGCTGGCCCAAAATGTCAGCTTTTGTGCTCCTAAGATGCTGCTTGGCCTGCTGTATTCATTCAGCTCCACACTTTGTTATCTCGGATTCTCCAGCATCTGCAGTTCCCATAATCTCTGGTCAAAAGGATGCTTCCTGCTGTAGGTCAGTCTAGTGCTAGGGGGTACGGTTTAAAATTAGCAGCTGTCCTTTCAGAGATATGGGGACTTTTTTTTCTCTCAGAGAATTATGCAACTTCGAAATTCTCTGCCTTGGAAGGCAGTGTATGCAGGTGATTGAATATTTTTGAGATGAAGACAGATAAGTTCTTTTTAAACAGGGGTCTCAAGATTATCAGGTTAAATGAGAATGTGGAATTTGAAACACAAACAGATCAGCCATGATTTTGTTGAATGGTAGAGCAGACTCAAAGGGCTAAATGTTTGATTTCTGCTCCTATTTCACATGTTCATATGTACAATACTGGCTATGGAAGGCCATCTGGCTCTGCTGTTGATCCTGCAGCCAGTGAGCTGCAAGTTCCACTTTGGGCTGTACACGGATATCACTGATGTCACGGTGATAAGAAGCAGCTCAACATTTGACCCCCAACACCCAAAAAATGGGAATGATCTAAGTTTTAGCACAACAGCATAAAGGGTTAATAATTTTGTAAGTGTTCCAAAACATAATTTATGGGCTTGGGAGGTGAGTTGAAGTGGCACCATGCATTTATGAAGCACAATCCAGGCAAGTAATTCAGTGATATTTTACATGGCTTTGTATTGCCAGGGTACCATCTTTCACTCTGAGATGTTAAATCAATTGATACCTCTTCCTCCGTTACATTGATGACTGTATCAGCGCTGCCTTGTGCTCCCACGAGGAACTCAAACAGTTCATCCACTTCAACAACACCTTCCACCCCAACCTCAAGTTCACCTGGACTATCTCTAACATCTCCCACACCTTCCTGGACCTCTCTGCCTCCATCTCGGGCAACCACCTAGAAACCAATATCTATTTCGAGCCCACCGATTCCCACAGCTACCAAGAATACACCTCCTCCTACCTATCTTCCCACAAATATGCCATCCACTATTCCCAATTCCTTCACTTGTACTGCATCTGCTCCCAGGATGAGGCATTCCACTCCCGTACATCTCAGATGTCCTCGTTTTTCAAGGACCGCAACAACCACCGCACCCCGCCCCCACCACCGCTATGGTCGAGAACGCCCTCGACGGTGTCTCCCACATTTCCAGCAACTCATCCCTCACACCCCGTCCCCTCAATAACAACCAAAAAAAATTCCCCTCATCCTCATATACCACCCCACCAACCTCCGATCCAACGCATCATCCTCCAACACTTCCGCCATCTGCAATCCGACCCCACCACTAAAGACATTTTTCCCACACCTCCTCCATCACTCCCATCCCAGGCTCCATGAAGACCTACATCAAGCAGAGGTTCACCTGCACATCTGCCAATGTGGCATACTGCATCCACTGTACCCGTTGCGGGCTTCCTCTACATCAGGGAACCCAAGCGGAGGCTTGGGGACCGCTTTGCAGAGCACCTGCGCTTGGTTCTCAATAAACAACTGAACCTCCCAGTCGCGAACCATGTCAACTCCCCCTCCCCTTCCTCAGACGACGTGTCCATCCTGGGCCTCCTGCATTGCCACAACAATGCCATCCAAAGATTGCAGAAACAGCAACTCATATTCCGCTTGGGAATCCTGCAGCCCAATGATATCAATGTGGATTTCACAAGCTTCAAAATCTCCCCTCCCCCACTGCATCCCAAAACCAGTCCAGCTCGTCCCTGCCTCCCTAACCTGTTCTTCCTCTCACCTATCCCCTCCTCCCACCTCAAGCCACACCCCCGTTTCCTACCCACTAACCTCATCCCACCCCCTTGACCTGTCTGTCCTCCCTGGACTGGCCTATCTCCACCCTATCTCTCCACCTACACTCACCTTTACTGGTTCCATCCCCGCCTCTTTAACTTGTCTGTCTCCTCTCCACCTATCTTCACCTCTATCCATCTTTGATCCGCCTCCCCTTCTCTCTCTGTTTATTTCAGAACCCTCTTCCCCTCCCCCATTTCTGATGAAGGGTCTAGGCCTGAAGCATCAACTTCCCTGCTCCTAAGATGCTGCTTGGCCTGCTGGGTTCATCCAGTTCCACATCTTGTTAAATCAAGATTCTGCTTATTATAAGAAAAGCGCACAATACTTCTCAGAGAACAGCATAGAGATCTTTTGGTGACCAGTCTAGCCTTCCAATCTCTCCCAATAGTGTCAAATTTTAGCATCCAGTCATTTATTTCCTGTCTGTAGTATTTTCCTTTGCACAAACCAATTGTCCAATTTTCCTACAAAAAATTATTTCTTAAGTCTAGTTTATTTCAGACTGCCCCTTATCTGTAAAAGATCTTAACACCCACATCCTCTTTCCTTTTGTTGTGTTACATAGATACAAGAATGTGCTAAAATGCATCATTATTATTGAAATTATTTCAGAAGGAAGCAAGCGCCTGCAAATGGTTTCTATGTATATATATCAATTTATTATAAATCAGCAAAATAAATAAAATGTAACAGAAACATGTATGAAATGGTCAAAATGCTGAACCTGAAACTGGGGTGAGACACAAACAAAATATATGTGGAAATTTTGATTAATATTGATACAACAATATGTATTTGCATTAAATTGAATACAGACTCTGAATTATAAGAATATGATTTTTAAAGAAAACCAACTAAATTGGACAGTAATGCAAATCAGCTGTGATGTCCTATCTGTTAAATACTGCCTATAACTCAACATGACTACACAGCGAAGCAAAATCCTCACTCAGGCTTTAATTTTAGGTCAGAATGACACTATTCAAACAATCATTGTTTCATCACACCCACATTCATATCCACCCCAACAACATGTAGTTTTGATCTTGACAGTCTCATTATCATTGTTTGTTGTGAATCTTTAATGATCACTACAGGGTTGGGAGTCAAGGTTATATTACCTCTGTCTTTTTTTTAACTTCCCATGTGAAATGAGATTAAGCAGTACTTCTATTACCTTTATATTCAATGGTTAAATAAAGCAGAAATGTGGTATATAAACAAATAAAACGCAATGTCATCGCTATTTCCAAGATAATGAATCTCATTTCTATGGAAGGTCCAAACAGAAAGAGATGTGACACAAAGCCAATAGGTTGAAATATAGCCCTTCAGGTAGGAAAAATGAATTTGGCATAGCACAGCAATTTTTTAAAAACTGTTACTGAATTTTTTTAAAGGGGGTCGTTGAAAAATTAAGTTAGATACATTTAAGATTTTCAGCATAAAATGATATTTTCCATGTGAGGTACAATTACACTTTCAGAGCTACTGTGTACTTCTACCATTATGATAATTATTTACAAATTTATTATGGTGGAAAACCAATTGATGCTTACATTAATCATCAACATCAACATTTTTAGAGAATTTGAGAATGATTTTACACCGTGTCTCTCCATCAATAAACAGGAATACTGCAATGGAAGGGCTAAAATTTGACATAACAAGGTGTAGAGCATGATGAACACAGCAGGACCAGCAGCATCAGAGGAGCAGGACAGCTGACGTTTCAGGTCGAGAGCCTTCTTCAGAAATTCTGAAATATAGGTATATGCTTCCTAAGTGTCCAACAATTGGATCAGGGAAGTGTCATGATGCTCTTGCGAAGTTGGCAAAAAGCAGCTGCCAATATCTGTGGGTGAGGTGTGACTTTGACTTGTTCCATGGATCATAGAATCCCTACAGTGCAGAAGCAGGCTATTTGGTCCTTCAAGTCCACACCGACCCCCTGAAGAGCAGCCTGCCCACACCCAATCTGCTACCCTATCCCTGGAATGCCACATTTCCCATAGTTAACCAACCTAAACAAAAGATTTGGGTATTTTAGTATGGCCAATCCACCCTCACCTGCATATCTTTGGACTGTGAGAGCAAACTGGAGGAAACCCATGCAGACATGGGGAGAAGATGCAAATGCCACACAGACAGTTGCCTGAGGATGGGAATGAACCTGGCTCCCTGGCATTGTGGGGCAGCAGTGCTAACCACTGAGCCAACCCCCCACCCCCATGCTCTGACTTGTGTGTGGTGCTGTGCATCATGGAGACTCCTCAAGGACAGTGGCGAGCTGATATCACCAGCCTGATGTCTAGCCTGCTTCGTGCGCTTGTTAAGATAAGAAGCTCAATATTAATGTGTGAGTTTTGATAGTAATAAGTCATTTAACAAGCTATATTCCACCTTAACTGGCAACCAGCTGCTGCCTAATGAGAAATTTGTCACAACATTTAGCAAATGCCTAAAAAATTCAGCTCATTTCTCCTAACATCAAGATGGGCCTTGTCAGACTTCTTGTCTCATTTCGCCACAAATCTCAACAAGGCTTTTGTCACTCAGATCTCTGTAAAATTCTGCCCTTAGGTGATGGCGCAATGATGACTTGCTGAAATCACACTGTATCCCTTGCACTGGAAAGCACATATGTTGGCTCTTATGTTAGAATTGTTAGTTACAGTAAGTACATTACAGGGTGTGAGTAAGCGATGGTTATTTTTAAGAATAGTGAATTAGAATCAAGCAGCAAATAATTTTGAAAAGTGATGCATTTGCTCAAGAATGACAATATTTGATAGGGTGAAATATGTGCCTATACTACGATCTTGGCCAGGCAATATATAGTGTTAACAAATCTATAATTTGTACATTGGACATTAAAGGGAAAAATGTCTGGGTTTTGTTTGGAACACCAACAGCAGTGTGTGGGTTACAGCAACAACACTTCGCGACTGCTTTGAGAATTCCGTAGTGCATGAGCTCAGGGGTCATTTGTGGAGAAATAACTTGTCTTTCAAAGTTCTATTTATTCTTGATAATGCACATGGACATCCACCCTATGTCACAAATAGCCACCCAGATGCTGAACTTTTCTACACCAAAATATGATTTCACTCATCCAGCCAATGGAACAGCAAGTGATCGCTAACTTCAACACTTTCTACACCCACAAATCTATCAGCCACTTTCTCAACCTCATGGAATAAACTTTTGAAACACTGTCCTTGATTGCTGGAGGTAATTCAACATTCATAGATTGATAGAGATAATGAAGGATTCATGAGGTGAGGTTCAGGAAACGTGCAAAATGGATAAAAAATTTGGCCTGAGGCTGTGAATGATTCTACCGGGTTCCCTAGTGTAGATGTTGAAATAGCCAAGATTATAGAGATTTGAAAACAATTTGGAGGGGAGGGGTTTAAGGACTGATTACAGTTAAAGTGGAGGAGTTGCTTCAATTGAGTGCAAAGAAGAGGAGGAGAGAAAACGTCAAAAGATTCAATTCACACTCAAAACCCTGAGAGATCAGTTGACGAGTAGAAAAAAGAAATGACAAACAAAGATATAAACAAAGGAGAGAAGCAATATCTTTTGCAAAATTTTACAACACTACTGCACTTACTGGAAACTTACCAAAATTCAAAAGCAAATGGCAGAGTTGTCAAAAACAGCATCTTTAAGTTCTGTCAAAATGAATATCCACCTCAGCCATTCCCTTCACCTTCATCTTCAAGTAAACCTCCACCAAAATTGTCTTCCACTGCACAGCGTGATAATAAGGATCAGTGTGATAAATTCCATATGTTTTTAAATTTATTTCTCCAGTACAAACATTTAACCAAATGTAAACAGGTTTCCAATAAATTTTATTGAATCTTAAACTTGCACAGTACACTGTAGATACCACTGCTTTCGATAGTTGGAATCTATATAACTGACTCCCACAATAATACACATTTGCTGCTTGCCATTTGCCATTTGCAAGGTTCTCTAGGAACATATCCCCTGTGAATGGTGGAGCCTTATTTTAATCAACCACTGATTTGAATTTTGTGCTACCTGACTCTGATGCAGCAACAATGAAGCCATCAGTTACACAAGGAATTATACTGAGATAAATTCTTACCAAAACCACCTTTGGAGCTTCTGACTATTGATAGCGATTGGTGAAACTGCTGTTAAATATTTGGAGACAATATATGATGTTTACCCCTATAAGAGCGAACAACATTTCACAGAAAAGTTTTGTTCACCCAGACATCTAAAGTTCTTCACATGTTTGGGGAATCACTGTTCAGCACATTGTTAGCGAATGAATATGATCAAAGTGGTCATACTGGAGAACATCTTGTAAATTAACTTCATTATTTCTTATATAAAAAATGATGTGAAAGTATTGCTATTCTATTCTTTGAAAAGTAATGCAATGGAAGTGATGAGGTATCAGTTATTGTTGTAAATACAGTTCAATGTAGCTGCAGTTTAAAAACCACAGAAAAAAGGGAAAAAGCACGATCTGCAATCTGCCTTCACACAAACTCAGGTAAAAAAATTACTAAATATTTGTGATATATGAATTCTGGAACAAACCATTTATCAATAGGCTGGTTTACCTCTGCAGCCTAGTCCCTCAAGCCAAGCACCATGTCATTCCCCTTTGACTGATTAATTAACCAATCACAAGACATTTTTCACAGGGAACAGGAATGGTTTATTTCAGCTAATGTTCAGTCTCTAATGGCGACACGTTACAGCCAACTCTGCTTTCTGGTCGGATAAACTGACGGAACAAAGGGCTTCCAATAAATCAAAGCCTCTCCCTTCAGTTCTGCAGTGGCGCTTAACAAAGCCCCAAGGAGCAAACAACCTGGGCCAGATCACTGCCAAAAAACTGCCACAACTGTCCGATTAAAAGTGGTGTTTCCTAGGTTTTCAGATGTAGATCAGTCATCCACTGAGAATGATTGTTACTAGAAAGAGCTGAATCAAAAATAAAAGGTCCAGATCTGGCTCCTTGTGCCATAACACAAATGGAGAGAAGCATTTCAAACCATTTGCTGAACATACTTTGCTGACTAACACAGGAAAAGATGAGAGGGAGTTAATGTCACTAATTCAATAGGATCAACGACTGCATCGACTCACAAGCAAGAACAAAGCCCAATAAATGAGAAAATTTAAGATAAAATACAAGCTGAAACAGAGTTAATTGTCACAATAAGTTAGAAAGCCCCTCTGCATCTGGGCAGCAAGTTTTAAATGCAGCAAATCAGCTCAAGAAAGGTTTGGGTGATTGTTTAGTCAGGCATCTGATTTTTAATCTTGTGTTTATTGAATAGTTTGTTACATAGCAACATCCTTAATCAGTTAGAAGTAAATTCCATATTTTTTTGTCAATTTTTATCTCTTTGACTTTGTTTTGTGCAGGTTAACATTATTGCAGCATTAAAACAAAAGCAAAGTATTTCTGATGCTAGAAATCTCAAAAAGAAGCAGAAAATACAGGAGAAACCAGCAGTATCTATAGAGAGAGCCAGAGTTGATATTTCATGTCCAGTATGACTCTTCTTATCCACTGCCTTAAGAGGAAAAACGTTTTTTTTTCTCCATGTGTCAAGGAACACAAGCTCCAATGGATGATGAGTAATGACTGGATCCTTTCTCTTATTTCATTCCCTCTGATCTAATTACTTCTTCTAATTCCTTTCACTCGTTATGTATTGCTCTGAGATATAAGAAGTAATCCCAACTGCTGTTAGCATGGTATAAGTTGTGGTCATGTTTACTGGAACCACCTCAGGTGCCTTGGGTAATTCACTACCTACCAATTCTTAATCAAAGTTATTGATACCAGGTGGGGATCAATGCTTTCATAATGACTTCAGCAGCAGAGGAGATTAGTCCTGTAAACACAATAGGTTTATTAAGTAATGGTTAATAGCTAGTTACGGTACTTCTGGGTAACATGATAGTCTCATCATGCTGGAGTTATGAATAAGTAAATATTACTGTTCAGCTACAAGCTACTGAGCACTTAGAACAACAGTAACAACTGAACTGTAACAAAAGATCCTCCCGTGAACAGTTCCCTATATTCAGATTGTTATGTTTTATCCTATGAAGTAAGTTAACCATTTCAGGTACTAGCTATTTTATACAATACTTTCTAACTTTCCCACTCTCATCTGCTGAATAATCTATTGTAAAGATACTATGGCATTAAGAGGTTTATTTTGTCCTGGTTACTTTATGAAGAGAAGTTGAGACCGAGGTCTGAGCAGCCTGCTTCAAGACAATAAAGTAAATAGCTCAATCTCCCCATCCCCCGCCTCATCCCATGAACAACCCGCCCTCTCATCCCCGCCTCCTTGACCTGACACAACCTGTCCATCTTCCCTCCCACCTATCCACTCTTCCTACCTCACTGACCAATATCCACCACTGCCTACCTGCACTCACCTATCACCATCCCATCTACCTTCCCCAGCACCACCCCTCCTCTCTCGATTTATTTCTGAGCCCCCTTCCCTTTCCCTCATTTCTGAAGAAGGGTCCCTACATGAAATATCAACTTTCCTGCACCTCTGATGCTGCCTGGCCTACTGTGCTCCTCCAACTCCACAGTATTATTTACATTTATGAAGTCTTAGCATTTTTTAAGTTGGAACAATAAAAGCAGCCTGAATGGGTGGGGTCAAGATCTCAGAGAACCAAGGTTTTAGTTTTAGCAGTAGCAGTTGCTGAATAAAGCTGGATGTGGGAGCAATTATTCGTCTCTTTGTTATAGCTAAAAACTGGGATTCTCTTCCTATAGCTAGAATTGTATGTGAGACAATCTATTTTACTGATTTTGCCTTTGCCAAGGGTGTGCTTATGGGATGTTATTGTAGTAGAACAGTTAATGAGTACTTCATTACTTTGTTAAATATTTCTATAGTGTTACAGTTAAGCTAATTCTTTCATTTTCATTTTGTCTGTATTTTAACTATATTGTATGAATAAAGTGTGTTTTGCTCCGAGCCTGGTAGTTTGACCAATCGAATTGCATCCAGAATGCCTGGCACTTTCTTTAAAAATAATAAATGCTTAGAATCTAAGCTATCTCCATGATATGTTTTGGGGGGGTCCTCAACACTATGCCCTGCTGAAGACTGTATTATTTCCTCAGAGTAAAGTAAAGCATTATCGATACTCAAGTTCTGAACTAAAAACAGCAAGTGCAGGAGAAACTCAGCATCTGTGTTCTGAAGAATTATCATTGGACTTGAACTTAACTGTTTCTCTCTCTGCAGATACTGCCAGACCTGTTAAATACCTCCAGCATTTGCTGTTTTTATTTCAGTTTTATTGCCTTTATACCTTCACCTCAATTAATTTTGTGAACACCTCAAAGTTGAGCATTTCTTATGTCACCTTGCCTTCATGCCCACTTCTTTGGTTGGGAATCCTTTCCCCATTCCAGGACCCCTTTCAGCTATTTCCAATCCTCTCCCTCTGACTGAAACCTTGGATCTGGCCTTTAACTTGCTCTTCATCTTTTCATCAAGAACTATTGCTGAGGCTTCAATTTCTCAGCATCATTTTGTCTGCTCCCTTTTCCCACTCAAACTTGTCTGTTTCTGAATTTGTTGCATTCCATTCTCTCAAGTCTAATACTGATTTTGTTATCAAACTTGCTGACAAAGACCTCTATCGCCTAACATTTCATTCAATGGCACATTCCCATCAACCGCCCCTCTAATTTTTCTTCCTCCTGCACAGACCTCCTAGCGGCTGGGCAACCATGAAGTTAAACAGCTTAAAAGGGACTGTTGCTTTCAATGAAATCACAGGAAGTGTTAATATCTGGTCTTTTACCTGCTCCATACGCCAAATCCACAAGCACATGCTTCAGTTGAAGTAGTAATTTACTTGACTTCTTTCAATGCTGGCTGCTTACAATTTGGTCTCTACCTTGAGAAGACTAAATGCGGTCTGGGTGACTGCCTTGCAAAATACCTCAGCTCATTCAGAAGAAAGAACAGAGAGTGCTCAGCTCAGTCCCCAAGCTTGAGTCAACCTTTCAGTTTCTTGTCAGTTTAGAATAATATCTTGCTGTCATGCTAAAATTTCTGTCCTTGGCCTGCTACAGTGTCCCAGTGAAATCCACACAAGCTGAAGGAACATGAGCGTGTTCTCCTTTTAGGCAGTTTCCAGCCCTCAAGACTCCATACTGAATTTCAAAACAGTAACACCCTCCTCTATGTTTGTTATCCAACCCCAACACGGCTAAATCCTTTATTATATTAAGGCCTCACCAAAGAAGCGTGGCATTCCCACTAACGCCTGGGAATCACTGACCAGAACCACCAAAAGTAGGGCACGAGCATCCAGAAAGGCTCAAACACCTTGAGACTTTCCATTGGGAAAAATGGAAGCCAGGCAAAAACAGCAAAAGAAGTGTGCTGCCACACCAATGCCCCACATATCCCTTCTGACAACCACCACCTGATCCACCACCTGATCCAAGTGTAACAGATCCTGTGGTAGCCAAATCAGTCTGCATAGCCACCTAGGAATTCACCCTGAGTGTGGAAGAGAATCATACTTGTCTGCAAAGGACTGCCAATGATGAAGATGACTGTGCTGGGTTACTCCCAGCTAAGCCAACCAAGGGTGAAGACGGGATACCTAGGTGAAAGATGAGGTATTCTTGCAGATTATGTTGAGATTCGCCAGAGTACTGCAGCAGGCCTGAGACACAAATGTTGGTCAAGGGAACATGATGGAGTGTTAAAGTGGCAGGCAACTGGAAACTCAGTCCTTTCTCCTGCACAGATAATAGGTGTTTCTCGAAAAAATCACCCAATCTAGGTTTTACTCTCCCCATTGTAGAGGAGACCACATTGTGAGCAGCGAATACAGTAGACTGGATTGAACTCAGTTCCAGTAAACCGCTGCTTTGTTATAAATAGAAAGATCTCCATTTGGTTAGCATGAGTTTTCTTTTTGCTTGTTCGTTTTGTGGGATGTGGGTATCGCTGCTGGCCACCATTTGTTGCCTGTCCCTAATTGTTCTTGTGGAGGTGGTGGTGTGCTTCCTTCTTCAACTGTTGCAGCCCACCTGCTGTGGGTTGACCCACAATGCCATCAGGAAGCGAAATATAGCATTTTGAAGGACAGTGAAGGAACAATGATATATTTCCGAGTCAGGGTGTTAAGTGGCTTGGAGGGGAACTTGAAGGTGGTGGTTTTCTTATATATCTGCTGCCCCTGTCCCTCTAGATGGAAGTGGTTGTGGGTTTGCAAGGTGCTGTCTGAAGATCTTGGGTGAATTTCTGCAGTGCATCTTGTACACTGCTGCTACTGAGCATCAGTGGCGGAATCATGCTAAATGTTCTGTAATCATTAGCAAAAATCCCCACTTCTGAACTTATGACAAAGGAAAGTGAAGCGCCTGAAGATGACACTACCCTGAGGAACTCCTGCAGAGATGTCCAGGAGCTGAGATGACTGACCTCCAACAACTACGACAATCTTCCTGTGTGTCAGGTATGACTCTAGCCACGGAGAGGTTTCTCCATGAAACCCATTGATTCCAATCTAGTTCTATAATACCACACTTGGTCAAATGCAATTTTGGTGTGAAGGGCTGTCACTCTCACCTCACATCTGGAATTCAGCCGTTTTGTCCATGTTTGAAATAAGGCTGTAATGAGATCAGGAGCTGAGTGGCTAGCAGAACCCAAACTGGATGTCACTGAGCAGGCTATTGCTGAGCAGGTGCTGCTGGGTAGCACTGTTGATGACACCTTCCATCACTTTCCTGATGATTGATATAAATGAAGCTACAATGCCACCGACTGCGACCAGCCACCTCGTGGCCAACCATCAAAGTGCCCCAGCTGCCCCTATCACTGTCTCCATAATGGAGCTTCAAAGACCAAAGAACTAAAGATAAGAAAGAGAAAAGAAGCAAAAAAGAAAGAAAGAAAAGTGACTGCGATCTTGGATTACACTTTTGCTTTCTGGGGAAGAGTTCCATAGTCAAATGACCCTCAGAGAAGAGATTCTTCATACCTGTCTTAAATAGGATACCCTTTGTTTTTAAACTGTCCCCAGAAGTTCTATTCTCTCACAGAGGGGAAAACAGCCTTGCAGTATTCATCCTGTCAAGTCCTCTCATTGTTTCAACGAGGAAATTGATATAATGGCCTGTTCAATCTTTCCTCACAGATAATCCTTTCATCCTCGGAGTCTGTCAAATGGGCCTTCTCCAAACTGTTCCCCATGTGATTATATCTTAAATAAGAAAACAGAACTGTAAAAGGTACTCTTGGTCTGACCTCACCAATGCCCTGTATTCCTAAGACAGGACATCCCTACATTTATGATCCATTCCTTTTACAATGAAACACAACATTCAATTTGTCTTCCTTGGCCTTGCTACATCATCTGTACCTTAGGTTTCCTGGTGGCACTGGTATGATTTGGCAGCAATTCTTCATGTTTTTGTTGTGTGTTTTTTCCAGAAATTATACTTTCAAATTGATACAATGCCCGAAAGCAATTTCTTCACTATAGTCAGATGTCATTTGATTAGGTGTCAATATTAGAGACCGTGGACAGACTTGGAAGTGAAGACCAGCAACTCTATTTGATTTAAAATTTAGTGTAATGTTTATTTGAGATAGGAACTATAAAAAAGGGTATTTTTTCTGAAATGATAGGTTTTTACCCTATACAGTAGGACCACAGCCATCAATTTTATGGATCCAATAGCTACAGGAATTGACAAAAAGCTCCACCTACTGTTCATTGCTGACCATTCAACCTGAGTTGCAAGAAAGTGCAAAGAACAAACCAAATCTCTACAAATAAAAACAAATATATGGAGGGAAAAAATGGGGAGCTTGAGCAATATTGAAACAAATCTGAAATAGGTGGACATATTTTGATCTGATCAGTTTCCTGGATGACTGCTGGAGTGATTTACAATATCTGCTCAGTAGTGCGGACCAGGATGAATGTGGTCGACAGGGTCCAGGGCAGAAAGTACATCATTGCCTCATAACTGGACCTTGTGCTTGTGTTCAGGAAGGGCCACATGCTTGAGTCAAGGTGGGGCTTTGTGTAAAGTTCATTTTGCAGCTAATAGTTCAAGCCAGGGACAAAACTGGGGTCCCTGATTTCTGTTTGGGGCTTGGGTCCTGAAGAGTGGTGAAGAGATTCCCAATGGATTTACACTCCAGATGTTCCTGGGCCCTCCCCCTCCTGATTGCCTGAGATCCCAAAGCCTGCAGCAATTCCGTGTGAAGAGGATGATCCTGCATCCAGACAGGTGACTGTCAAGTAGATCTCATTCCTTGATGCTCAAAGCCATGAGAGGACAACCCCCCAAGTCATGGCAGAAGAAGAAGATAACGCACAGAAGACACACTGATGGCAGAGATGACATATTGCTCTTCTAAATAAAAAGGGACTATACTGTTAAGTTGTCTGTTGTAGTATAATCTTCAGACCTAGTTAAATCACACTATATCAGAGATGAGCTGCCTCTTCAGACACCCATGGATGAAAGATATTCCAACTGTCGCTCACTGTTCACAAGCAACTGATTATTTTACTTCAGATAGCCTCTGACAACAGGGATCATTAAATATGACATTGAGAACAGCAGCAGTTGCATTTTAAAGTGTATGACATTGACGTTAAGTGTTATGTGCACAAAATGTGTTATGGTCCTGGAAAGTAAATATTATTCCACACTTACATCCACATTTCAGTGAGAGCACATAAACAGTGACGCTACCACACATTTCTTCAGGGAAAGATTCACTGTGTGCATCATTCAATGCAGGGAGTTGTACGAAAGGACAGCTATCAGCGAGTCTGCCACCCATACTCCAAACAGCATCCCACTCACAATCACTATGGCTAATTCACATAGTTGAAAGATATACATGCCTCTGTGTGGAAACCGGAGAACTTGACAGAAACAATGAGGAAAGGCATACAAACTCCACGCAGGCTGGAATTGAACCTGGGTCCCTAGCATTCTAAAACAGCAGTGCTGACATACTGCCCATTTAGGCCCAGTGTCCAGAATTGTGTTGAAATCCATCCACAGATTCATTCATGCAGAAAAGGCCCTTCAGCCCATCGAGCCTGCATTGACATAATTACTGCAAAAATTTCATTCATTCCAATTTCCTGCACTTGCCCCATATCCTTGAATATTATGATATTTAAAAGACTCATCGTTTCTTTTAAAAGTTGTAAGATTTCCAGTCACCACTACCTTCTCAATCACTGAATTCCAGATTCCAAAGACACACTGAGTGAAAAAGGTTTTTTTTCTAAAATCCTCTCTGAATCCCCTAACCTTAAACTATGCCTTCTCATGATTGACCGCTCAACCAAAGGGAAAAGCTACTATCTATTCATCCTGTCCATACCTCAATGTTATACACCTCAATCATGTCCCTCTTCAGCCTTTGCTGTTGTAAAGAAAACAATCCAACCCTGCCTAGACCCTCCTTACAGCTCAATTGTTCCATCCCAGGCAACATCCTGGTGAAGCTCCTCTGTATTCACTCTACTGTTATCACATTCTTCCGGTGATGAGTGGTGTCCCGCAGGGTTCAGTGTTGGGGCCACAGCTGTTCACCTTATATATTAATGATCTGGATGAAGGGACTGGGGACATTCTGGCGAAGTTTACCGATGATACGAAGCTAGGTGGACAGGCAGGTAGTACTGAGGAGGTGGGAAAGCTGCAGAAAGATTTAGACAGTTTAGGAGAGTGGCCCAGGAAATGGCTGATGAAATTCAATGTGAGTAAATGTGAGGTTTTGCACTTTGGAAAAAAGAATACAGGCATGGACCATTTTCTAAGCGGTGAGAAAATTCGCAAATCAGAAGTGCAAAGGGATCTGGGACTGTTGGTCCAGGATTCTCTAAAGGTTAACTTGCAGGTAGAGTCTATTTACCCCAAAAGAACCTTCAGTTTGTCTAAGCTACCCAGTGTCCTGCCACTTATTAAATACTCCCCCATCTTGTTTCTAATTAAGGAAGTGGATGTAATGTTGTCGTTTATCTCAAGAGGGTTGGAATATAAAAGCAGCGATGCGCTTCTGATGCTTTATAAGGCTCTAGTTAGGCCCCATTTAGAATACTGTGTCCAATTTTGGGCCCCACACCTCAGGAAGGACATACTAGCCCTGGAGCGTGTCCAGAGGAGATTCACACGGATGATCCCTGGAATGGTAGGTTTAACGTATGATGAACGGCTAAGGATCCTGGGATTGTACTCATTAGAGTTTAGAAGGTTGAGGGGAGATCGAATAGAAACTTACAAGATAATGTATGGTTTAGAAGGGGTGGACGCTAAGAAGTTGTTTCCAGTAGGCGGGGAGACTAGGACCTGTGGGCACAGCCTTAAAATTAGAGGGGTTAAATTTAAAACTGAAATGAGATGACATTCCTTCAGCCAGAGAGTGGTGGCCTGTGGAATTCATTGCCGCAGAGTGCTGTGGATGCTGGGACGTTGGATGCCTTCAAGGCAGAGATTGACAAATTCTTGATCTCAGAAGGAATCAAGGGCTATGGGGAAAGTGCAGGGAAGTGGAGTTGAAATGCCCATCAGCCAAGATTTAAATGGCGTAGTGGACTTGATGGGCTGAATGGCCTTACTTCCACTCCTATGTCTTATGGTCTTATGGCCTTATGGTCTAATGAGGTGACCAGAACTGCATACAGTATGCCAACTGTGACCTGACCATTGGCCTATGCAACTCCTTGATTTTATACTCTGTGCCACACTAATGAAAACAAGTGTCCCATCAGCCTTCTTAACAATCGTACTGATGTGTTCCACTGACTTCAGGGATCTATGAATAATTACCCCAAAAGAACCTTCAGTTTGTCTAAGCTACCCTGTGTCCTGCCACTCATTAGATACTCCCTCATCTGGTTTCTTCTTCCAAAGTGCATCACCTCACACTTTTCAGGGTTGAATGCCCTGAAAAGTGACCAAACCATCTTGTAACCCACAACCATATTCTTCGCTATTAACCACACTACCATTCTTGGTGTCATCTGTAAAGTTACTTAGCATCCACTCCTCTCGCACCCACCCCCCCAGCCCACATTTAAGCATATAACAAACAATAAGAATCCTAGTCCTGACGCTTGTGGTACACCATTGAACACAGGCCAGTTTTGAATCCATCTCACTAGACTTCCCTAAATTCCATGTGTTTTAACCTTCTTAAAATCCAAATAAACTATGTTAACTCAACTTCCCTCATTCACACATGATCACACTTTCAAAATTTTCTAACAGATTTGTTAGGCATGACCTCCCTCTGACAAAGTCATGCTGACTATCCCAAATTAACCTATGAATTTCCAAGTAGGTGTGAACTTGCTCCTACAGAATTTTCTCCAATAGTTTCCCTACCACGTTGTGTGACTCACTGGTCTATAACTTCTTGATTCATCTCGACTGACCCTCTTAAAGTGGAGCCATTTTAGCCATCCACCTTCCCTGAAGCCTAAGATGAATTATCAATTTGTGTCAGAGCCCCTACAATTTCATGCTTTGCCTCCCATGGCAGCTTGGGATGCAATTCATCAGGGCCAGGGGACTGGTCTGTTTTTAAGCCCAACAAAGCCTCCAATAAAAACCAAAGGAATTGCGGATGTTGTGAATCAGGAACAAAAACAAAGTTGCTGGATAAGCTCAGCAGGTCTGGCAACACCAGTGGAGGGAAAAAATAGAGTTAACATTTCAGGTCCGGTGACCCTTCCTCAAAACTGATGGTGGCTGGGAAAATGTCAGTTTATATGTAGAAAAGAGGGAGGAAGATGAGGTGGGGAGTAAACAATAGGTAGAGCCTAAAGACAGAGAAGAGCAGTTGGACAGACAAAGGAGTTGATAACGATTAGGCTGGGAGGGTGAATAGTTGTTAATGGGGGCCGTCAGTGACTAACAACTGGCGATGCGTCATGGCGGGCTATATGGTAACAAAGTCAGGTGTGTGGAGGAGGGGGCTGGGATATGGGAGAGTTTAGGCCCAAAAATTACTGAACTTGGTATTGAGTCTGGAGGGCTGCAGTGTCCCATGCAGTGTACCAAGTTAACTGCTTCCTTTCAACGGAAAATTAGGTGCTGTTCTTCCAGCTTGTGCTGCGGTTCGCTGGAACACTACAGCAAGACTGAGACAGAAATGTTGACCAGGGAACAGGGTGGTGCATCAAAGTGGCAGGCAACAGACAGTTCAGGGTCTTTTTTGTGAACAGAACATAGATGTTCTGCAAAGTGGCCACCCAGTCTATGCTTTGATTCCCAGTGGAGAGGAGACTACATTGCAAGCAGCAAACATAGTAGACCAGATTCTGGGAAATGCAGGTGAAGTATTGGGCCCTTGGATAGTGGGGTGGGAGGAAGTAAATGGGCAGGTGTTGCACCTTCGCTGGTTACAGGGGAAAGTGCCATAGGGCTGTGGAGTAGAGGGGCAAGAGTTGCTGGGGTGAAGGAAGTATGGACCAGGGTGTCATGGAGGGGACGATCCCTGAGGAAGGCAGACGAGAGAGGGGAGGGGAATGTGTGTCTGGTGGTGGCATCTTGCTGGAGGTGGCAGAAATGGTGTCTAATGATCTTCTGAATGTGGATGCTGGCGGGTTGGTAGGTAAGGAAAAGGGAGATGCGTCCAACCTGGTTGAGGGCCCTGTCAACAACACAGCAGGGGAATCCTCAGTTGAGAAAGAAAGTGAACATTGGAAGCCTCCAATACTTCCCCACTTCCTAGGTCAAACTGTAGATGTTCCTCACAGTCCCTTTTCCTGAATCCTATGCCTATGTTTTCCTTCTCCAGAGTGAAGACCAAAGAGAAGCATTCAGTTAACATTCTTCCAATATTCTCCAGCTTTA
Organism: Stegostoma tigrinum; assembly: GCF_030684315.1. Taxonomy (NCBI): domain Eukaryota; kingdom Metazoa; phylum Chordata; class Chondrichthyes; order Orectolobiformes; family Stegostomatidae; genus Stegostoma; species Stegostoma tigrinum. The sequence goes on along the minus strand of NC_081357.1, from coordinate 78,968,054 downwards.
CACATAGGTTGCCTCTTTTATCCCCAATTCTGTTTGCAAGTCCTTCTTCATGCCCCCCTTTTGCTCTTTGAATTGCCTTCTTAAGTTCCCTCCTGCACTTATTGTATCTTTTAGGGTCACAGCTGAATTGCTGCTCCCTTTGGGCTTACTTAAAGCCCTTCTCTTTATCCAATCCTAAATTGTCTTAGACACCCAGGGTTCTCAGAACTTACTGATCCTATATTTCTCATGTTGGACCTGTGGTCTCCCCAGCTCCTTTTTGAATGTCCTCTATTGCTCTGTGGTAGGCTTACCTACAGGGAACTATTCCCAGTCCTCTCTGGCCAGATGCAGTCACAGAGTCAGAGAATTGTACAGCACAGAAACATTCCCTTCGGCCCAACTCATTCACACCAACCAGATATTGTAAATTAATCTAGTCCTACTTTTCAGCATTTGGCCCATATTCCTCTAAACTCTTGCTGTTTGTAGACCCATCCAGATGCCTTTGATATGTTGTAATTGTACCAGCGTCCACCATTTCCTCTGGCAGCTCATTCCATGCACGAATCATCCTCAGCATGCATAAGTGTCCCTAGGCCCCTTTTAAATTTTTTTGCCTCGCACCTTAAACCTATATGCCTAGTTTTGGACTCCCCCACCTCAGGGTGAAGACCTTGGCTATTCACCCTATCCATGCCCTTCATGATTTTATAAACCTCTAGAAGGTCACCCCTCAGCCTCTCACACTCAAGGGAACATAAGAAAAAAGAACAAAGAAAATTACAGCACAGGAACAGGCACTTCAGCCCTCCAAGCCTGCAACGATCGAGATCCTCTGTCTATACCTGTCATTGATTTTCTAAGGGTCTGTATCCCTTTGCCCCCTGCCCATCCATGTACCTGTCCAGATACATCTTAAAAGACACTATCGCGTCTGCATCTACCGCCTCCACTGGAAACGCATTCCAGGCACCCACCACCCCCTGCGTAAAGAACTTTCCACGCATATCTCCCATAAACTTTCCTCCTCTCACTTTGAACTCATGACCCCTAGTAATTGAGTCCCCCACTCTGGGAAAAAAGTTACTTGCTATCCACCTTGTCTATACCCCTCATGATTTTGTAGAACTCAGTCAGGCCCCCCATCAATCTCTGTCTTTCTAATGAAAATAATCCTAATCTACTCAACCTTTCTTCATTGCTAGTACCCTCCATGCCAGGCAACATCCTGGTGAACCTCCTCCACACCATCTCCAAAGCATTCACATCCTTTTGGCAAAGTGGTGACCAGATCTGTATGCAGTACTCTAAATGTGGCCGAACCAAAGTCTTACACAACCGTAGCATGACCTGCCAACCCTTGTACTCAATACCCCGTCCGATGAAGGAAAGCATGCCGTATGCCTTCTTGACCACTCTATTGACCTGTATTGCCACCTTCAGGGAACAATGGACCTGAACACCCAGATCTCTCTGTACATCAATTTTCCCCAGGACTTTTCCATTTACTGTACAGTTTGCTCTTGAATCAGATCTTCCAAAATGCATCATCTCGTATTTGTCTGGATTGATCTCCATCTGCTATTTACCTGCCCAACTCTCCAATGTATCTATATTCTGCAGTAATCACTCACAGTCCCTTTCACTATCTGCTACTCCACCATCTGTGTCATCTGTGCACTTGCTAATCAGGCCACCTATACCTTCCTCCAAATCATTCACGTATATCACAAACAACAGTAGTCCCAGCACAGATCCCTGTGGAACACCACTGGTCACAGGTCTCCAATTTGAGAAACCCCCTTCCACTATGACTCTCTGTCTCCTGTTGCCCAGCCAGTTTTTTTATCCATCTAGCTAGCACACCCTGGACCCCATGCAACTTCACTTTCTCCATCAGCCTGCCGCAGGGAACCTTATCAAATGCCTTACTGAATTCCATGTATATGACATCTACAGCCTTTCCCTCAACGATCAACTTTGTCACATCCTCAAAGAATTCTATGAAATTGGTAAGACATGACCTTCCCTGCACAAAACCATATTGTCTATCACTGAGAAGCCCATTTTCTTCCAAAAGGAAATAGATCCTATCCCTTAGTATCTTCTCCAGCAGCTTCCCCACCAATGATATCAACTCAAGCTTACCTGGATTATCCCTGTTACCCTTCTTAAACAAGAGGGCAACCTTAGCAATTCTCCAGTCCTCCAGATCCCATCCGGATCTGGGAACTTGTCCCAACTTAATGCCTTTTAGGATACCCAACACTTCCTTCCTCCGTATGCTGACTTGACCTAGAGTAATCAAACATCTATCCCTAACCTCAACATCCGTCATGTGCCTCTCCTTGGTGAATACCGATGCAAAGTACTCGTTAAGAATGTCACCCATTTTCTCTGACTCAACGGATAACTTTTCTTCTTTGTCCTTAAGTGGGCCAATCCTTTCTCTAGTTACCCTCTTGCTCTTTATGTATGAATAAAAGGCTTAGGGATTTACCTTAACCACGTTTGCTAAAGATATCTCATGTCCCCTTTCAACCCTCTTAATTCCTCGTTACAGATTCGCCCTACCTTCCCAACATTATTCCAAAGTTTCATCTGTCTTCAGCCACCTAGGCCTTACGTATGCTTCCTTTTCTCGCTTAGCTAGTCTCACAATTGCACCTGTCATCCATGGTTCCCTAATCTTGCCATTTATATCCCTCATTTTCACAGGAACATGTCTCTCCTGCACACTAATCAACCTCTCTTTAAAAGTCTCACATATATCAAATGTGGAATTACTTTCAAACAGTTTCTCCCAATCTACATTCCCCAGATCCTGACGAAATTTGATAGAGTTGGCCTTCCCCCAGTTTAGAACTCTTCCTTTAGGATTACTCTCATCTTTGCCCATGAGTATTGCAAAACTTACGGAATTATGGTCACTATTTCCAAAGTAGTCCCCTCCTGTAATTTCAACCACCTGGCCGGGCTCATTCCCCAACACCAGGTCCAGTATGGCACCTTGATAATAAAGTGTGAAGCTGGATGGACAAAGCCGGCCAAGCAGCATCTCAGGAGCACAAAAGCTGACATTTCAGGCCTGGACTCTTCATCAGAGAAGGGGATGGGGAGAGGGTTCTGGAATAAATAGGGAGAGAGGGGGAGGCGGACCAAAGATGGAGAGAAAAGAAGATAGGTGGAGAGGAGAGTATAATGGGGAGGTAGGGAGGGGATAGGTCAGTCCAGAGAAGACGGACAGGTCAAGGAGGTGGGATGAGGTTAGTAGGTAGGAGATGGAGGTGTGACTTGAGGTGGGAGGAAGGGATGGGTGAGAGGAAGAACAGGTTAGGGAGGCAGGGACAGGCTGGGCTGGTTTTGGGATGCAGTGGGGGGAGGGGATGAGCTGGGCTGGTTGTGTGATGCAGTGGGGGGAGGGGACGAACTGGGTGGTTTTGGGATGCGGTGGGGGAGGGGGAGATTTTGAAGCTGGTGAAGTCCACATTGATACCATTGGGCTGCAGCGTTCCCAAGCGGAAAATGAGTTGCTGTTCCTGTAACCTTCGGGTGGCATCATTGTGGCACTGCGGGAGGCCCATGATGGACATGTCGTCTAAAGAATGGGAGGGAGAGTTCAAATGGTTCATGACTGGGAGGTGCAGTTGTTTATTGCGAACCGAACGGAGGTGTTCTGCAAAGCGGTCGCCAAGCCTCCGCTTGGTTTCCCCAATGTAGAGGAAGCCACACCGGGTACAATGGATACAGTATACCACATTGGCAGATGTGGAGGTAAAGCTCTGCTTAATATGTAAAGTCATCTTGGGGCCTGGGATAGGGGTGAGGGAGGAGGTGTGGGGGTGACAAAGGGGGTGGCCATGGGCACCCGCATGGGCACAAGCTATGCCTGCCTCTTTGTAGGTTACGTGAAACAGTCCCTCTTCCGCACCTACACAGGCCCCAAACCCCACCTCTTCCTCCATTACATTGATTTTTGTATCGGCGCCGCCTCTTGCTCCCCAGAGGAGCTCGAACAGTTCATCCACTTCACCAACACCTTCCACCCCAACCTCAAGTTCACCTGGGCCATCTCCAACACATTCCTCACCTTCCTGGACCTCAGTAACCAGCTAGAAACTGATGCCCATTTCAAGCCCACCGACTCCCACAGCTACCTAGAATACACCTCCTCCCACCCACCCTCCTGCACAAATTCCATCCCCTAATCCCAATTCCTCTGCTTCCGCCGCATCTGCAGTTCCCACTATCCCCATATGGCACCTTCCCAATTTGGACTACATAAATACTGCTCCAGAAAACCCTCCTGGATACTCCTTACAAATTCTGCTCCATCTTGACCCCTAATACTAAGTGAATCCCAGTCAATGCTTGGAAAATTAAAATCTCCCATTACCACCACCCTGTTGCTCCTATACCTTTCCATAATCTGTTTACATATGTATACCTCCATCTCACACTCGCTGATGGGAGGCCAGTAGTACAGCCCCAACATTGTTACTTCACCCTTCCTATTTCTGAGCTCTGCCCATATTGCCTCACTGCTTGAGTCCTCCAGAGTGCCCTCCTTCAGCACAGCTGTGATATCATCTTTGACCATTAATGCAACTCCTCCACCCTTTTTACCTCCCTCTGTATCCCGCCTGAAGCAACGATATCCTGGGACATGTAGTTGCCAATCATGCCCTTCCCTCAACCAGGTTTCAGTAATAGCCTAAACATCATACTCCCAGGCACCAATACAAGCCCAACGTTCAAGATAACAAAATGTGAAGCTGGATGAACACAGCAGGCCAAGCAGCATCTCAGGAGCACAAAAGCTGACGTTTCGGGCCTAGACCCTTCATCAGAGAGGGGGAATGGGGAGAGGGTTCTGAAATAAATAGGGAGAGTGGGGGAGGCGGACCGAAGATGGATAGAGGAGAAGATAGGTGGAGAGGAGAGTATAGGTGGGGAGGTGGGGAGGGGATAGGTCAGTCCGGGGAGGACGGACAGGTCAAGGAGGCGAGATGAGGTTGGTAGGTGGGAAATGGAGGTGCGGCCTGAGGTGGGAGGAAGGGATGAGTGAGAGGAAAAACAGGTTAGGGAGGCAGAGACAGGCTGGGCTGGTTTTTGGGATGCAGTGGGGGGAGGGGATGAGCTGGGCTGGTTTTGGGATGCAGTGGGTGAGGGGGAGATTTTGAAGCTGGTGAAGTCCACATTGATCCCATTGGGCTACAGGCTTCCCAAGCAGAATAAGAGTTGCTGTTCCTGCAACCTTTGGGTGGCATCATTGTGGCACTGCAGGAGGCCCATGATGGATATGTCGTCTAAGGAATGGGAGGGGGAGTTAAAATGGTTCACAACTGGGAGGTGTAGTTGTTTACTGTGAACCGGGCGGCGGTGTTCTGCAAAGCAATCCCAAGCCTCCGCTTGGTTTCCCCAATGTAGAGGAAGTCGCACTAGGTACAGTGGATACAGTATACTACATTGGCAGATGAACATCTGCGTAATATGGAAAGTCATCTTAGGGCCTAGGATGGGGGTGAGGGAGGAGGAGTGGGGGCAAGTGTAGCACTTTCTGCGGTTGCAGGGGAAGGTGCCGGATGTGGTGGGGTTGGAGGGTTGTGTGGAGCGGACAAGGGAGTCACGGAGAGAGTGGTCTCTCCGGAAGGCAGACAAGGGTGGGGATGCAAAAATGTCTCGGATGGTGGGGTCGGATTGTAGATGGCGGAAGTGTCGGAGGATGATGCCTTGTATCCGGAAGTTGGTGGGGTGGTATGTGAGGACGAGGGAAATTCTCTTGGGGAGGTTATTGCGGGGGCGTGGTGTGAGGGATGTGTTGCAGGAAATGTGGGAGACATGGTCAAGGGCGTTCTTGACCACTGCTGGGGGCAAATGCGGTCCTTGAATAACGCGGACATCTGGGATGTGCGGGAGTGGAATGCCTCATCCTGGGAGCAGATGCGGCGGAAGCAAAGGAATTGGGAATAGGGTTTGGAATTTTTGCAGGGGTTGGGTGGGAGAAGGTGTATTCTGGGTAGCTCTGGGAGTCGGTGGGCTTGAAGTGGACATCAGTTTCTAGCTAGTTGCCTGTGATGGAGACAGAGAGGTCCAGGAAGGTGAGGAATGTGTTGGAGATGGCCCAGGTGAACTTGAGGTTGGGGTGGAAGGTGTTGGAAAGTGGATGAACTGTTCAAGCTCCTCTTGGGAGCAAGAGGTGGCGCCGATACAGTCATCAATGTAACGGAGGAAGAAGTGGAGTTTGGGGCCAGTGTAGGTGCCGAAGAGGGACTGTTCCACGTAACCTACAAAGAAGCAGGCATAGCTTGGGCCCAAGTTCATCTGCCTTATCTATTGCACTTCTCGCATTAAAACAAATGCACCTCAGACCACCTGTCCCTTTGTGTTCATCAGCTGCTCCCTGCCTAATCTTCCCTTTAGTCACGCCTCTTCAGCCTCTCCCTTTGCTCAAATGCTCTAACCCTGGCAACATCCAAGTAAAACCTTCCTGAACTCTTTCCAATTTCACAACACCCTTCCATTATCAGGGAGACCAGAACGGTACACAGTACAGGTATTTCTGCTGTACTGTGTGTTTTGTTCATGCAAATTGGCTATAACATGATTGATGAATAGTGGACACTGTTTGGATAACATGAACTTTCTACTGTACAGTATGGCAATTTTCTCTAGTAATTTCCTTACATCACGATTTTCTATGGCGAATTTCTATAATGCGAGGCCACACAATAATGCAACTATCATGTTATAGGAGATATATCTATATTCCAAAAGTGGCCTAACCAATGTCCTGTACAGCCACAATGACACCTTCCAACTCCTATTCTCAATGCACTGACCAATAAACACAAGTATACCAAACATCTTCCTCACTATCCTGTCTACCTGGTACTCCACTGTCAAGGAACAATGAACCTGGACTCCAAGGTCTCTTTGTTCAGTAACATTCCCCAGGACCTTACCATAAGTCTATAAGACCTGTCCTGATTTGCTTTTCCAAAATGCAGCACCTCACATTAATCTAATTAAACTCCATCTGCCACTCCTCAGTCCAATGGCCCATATGATCAAGGTCCCATTGGACTCAGAGGTAACTTTCTTTGCTATCCACTACACTTCCAATCTTGGTATCATCTGCAAACTTACTAACCTTACCTCTGATGTTCACATCTGAGTCATTTAAATAAATGACGAAAAGCAGTAGACCCAGCACCAAGATAATAAAATGTGAGGCTGGATGAACACAGCAGGCCAAGCAGCATCTCAGGAGCACAAAAGCTGACGTTTCGGGCCTAGACCCTTCATCAGAGAGATGCTGCTTGGCCTGCTGTGTTCATCCAGCCTCACATTTTATTATCTTGGATTCTCCAGCATCTGCAGTTCCCATTATCTCTGAGACCCAGCACCAATCCTTGTGGCACATCTGTTTGATTGTAATTAAATCTGCATTCCCCTAGTCCAAAGTCATCTTTTGCAGGCTATCTTTCTCCTCATCCAGGACAAATTTTAACCATACCATGTTGTGGCCATTAATGCCTAAATGTTCCTCCCAACCACATCAAACATCCCCAGAACTAGGTCTAGCACTGCGCTGTCTCTACTTGGGCATTCTATGCATTGATAGAAAAAAAACTCCCCAGATACATGTCGAGAAATCCAGTCCCTCTGAATCATTAACAATATGACTTCAGGTATTTCTCCTATAACATGATAGTTGCATTCTTGTATGACCATACACTATAGGAAATCGTGCCATAGAAAATCACCACAGCAAGTTCATTGTACTGTACAGTAGAAAGTTCACATTATCCAAACAGCATCTGCAATTCATCAATCACAATACAGCCAATTGCATGAACGATACACATGTTAAAGCAGAAGTACCTGTTTCCCAATGTATGTTGGGAAAGCTCAAATTCCCTAATATAATTACCTGATAATTACTCTTATATACCTCTGAACTGTATATATATATTTGCTCCTCTGTTTCTTGCTGGTTGTTTGGGTCCTATAATACACTCCCAGTCAAGTAGCTTCCCCCTCAACATTCATAAATTCTACCCATAAAGCCTCATTTGAGGACCCTTCCAAGATATCATTTCTCCTTATTGCAGTAATTAACTCCTTAACTAATAGTGCTACACCACCACACTTTTTACATCCTCCTCCATCTCGCCAAAAAGATCCTATATTCTAGAATATTGAGCTGCCAGTCCAAACCTTTCCCTCAACCATGTTTCTGTGATGACAACAATATCACACTTCCATGTGTCAATGCACACCATTAACTTATCAGTCCTACCTATTACACTCCTAGCATTAAAATAAAGAGCATCCAGTCTTGCCATACTGTTTTGAGACTCAACATAGCTGAACTCACTGTGACTTTCATCCTTTGTTATAGCATGATGTGCCCCTGTTTCATCGATATTCTGTATCCCCTCCCCTGCTAGCCTAGTTTAAACTCCTTCCACAGCACTAGCAAACCTACCTACAAGGATGTTAGTCCCAATATGGTTCAGTTGCAGACTGTTCCATTTGTATATGTCCCACCTACTCCAAAAATGTTCTCAGTGATCCAGGAATCTGAAACCCTCCCACTTGCACCAACCTGTGCATTCATCAGTCTATTTTCATATTTCTAATCTTGATAGCAAATGGCACCAGGAATAATCCAGAGATAAGAATGATTGAGGTCCTCCTTTTCAATCTACTGCCTAGTTCCCTGAATTCTTGGTGCAAAACCTCATTCCTCACTTTGCCCACATCATTGATATCAATTCATATCAATGATACCAATAGGAAAGAGGTTCTGTGATTCAGATATCTGTTAGGTTGCTCATAAAATTTATAATTCACCTCTGTAGTGGGGTACTGTGCTGCAGCATAGATAATCATGAAGTGAATGGCCATGTTTGAGTTGAGAGGCAGATGGCGTGAATGCATTGTTGGGAGGTTAAAACATCAAGAGTAATGAGATACTTACAGTACACCCTAGACTTTGATCGTTAGTTTCCTCTGAACTATTCCCCACTGTGGTTACACAGTGGTTAGCACTGCTGCCTCACTGCACTGGGGGCCCAAATTTGATTCTAGCCTTGGGCAACTCTGTGTGGAGTTTGCATATTTTCCCTGTGTCTACATAGGTTTCCTCCCACAGTAAAAAGACATACAGATTATGCAGGGTGTAGAGCTGGATGACCACAGCAGGCCAAACACTGTCACAGGAGCAGGAAGGCCGACGTTTCAGGCCCAGACCCTTCTTCAGAAATGGGGGAGGGGAAGGGGATTCTGAAATAAATAGGGAGAGAGGGGGAAGTGGGTAGAAGGTAGTGGAGAAGGTAGGTGGAGAGGAGATACACAGGTCAAGGAGGCAGGGATGGAGCCAGCGAGTGTGAGTGCAGGTGGGGAGTTAGGGAGGAGATAGGTCAGCCCATGGAGGATGGACAGGTCAAGGGGGCGGGATGAGAGTGAGGCTTTAGGTGGAAGGAGGGGATAGGTGGGAGAATGGACAGGTTAGGGAGGCGGGTGCAAGCTGGCTATATCGGTACTTGCTATTGGGCAATGACAAATAGTCACCAGTTTTCTGAGGACAGGTAATTTGAATTTATGTGCTTGCTTTTTGTAATTTATGCACAAAGACTCTAAATGCCCCCTGTGTTATGGCTTTCTGTGATCCTTTCCATTTAAATAACATTCAGCTGCTCTACTCACCCTGCCAAAGTGCATCACCTCACATAAGGCCAGAAGACAATACCATATAGCAGCAAAATTTCACAATTTGGACCATTGAGTCTGCTCCACTATTTGATCATAGCTAATATTTTTCTCAACCCCATTCTCCTGCCTTCTCCCCATAACTCTTTCTAATCATAGAATCCCTACAGCGTAGAAACAGGCCCTTTGCCCGAACGAGTCCACACTGACCCTCAGAATATCCCTCCCAGACCCATCCTGCATAATCCACTTAATCTAGACATCAATAAAAAGCAAAAGAACTAGGGATGTGTAGATTAAGAACAAAAACAAAGTTGCTGGAAAAGCTCAGCAGGCCTGGCAACACCTGTGGAGGAGAAAACAGAGTTAATGTTTCGGGTCTGGTGAGGAAGGGTCACCAGACCCAGAATGCTAACTCTGTTTTCTCCTCCACAGATGCTGCCAGACTGGGTGAGTTTTTCCAGCAACTTTGTTTTTGTTCTTAATCTACACATCCCTGGACACAATAGGCAATTTAGCATGGCCAATCCAGCTAGCCTGCACATCTTCAGACTGTGGTAGGAAACACACACAAACATGAGGAGAATGTGCAAATTCCACACAGTCACCTAGGGTGGAATTGAGCTCAGGTCCCTGGTGCAGTGAGGCACTAGTGCTAACCATTGAGCCACCATGCCGTGAAGAATCTAGCTATATCTGTCTTAAATGAACTCAATGACTTGACCTGCATCACCTTTTACAGCAATGATTTCCACAAATTTACCACCCTCTGGGTGAAGAAATTCCTCCTCATTTCAGTTCTAAAAAGAGTTGTCTCTTCACTCTGAGGTTTTTGAGTCCTAATCTCTCCGACTGGTAGGAACATCTTTTCCACTTCCATTTTATCTAGGCCTCTCAGTAGTCTGTTTCAATTAGATTCCCCCTCATCTTTCTAAGCTCTATCGAGGGTGGCACAGTGACTTAATGGTAGCACTGCTGCTTCACAGCACCAGGGACCTGGGTTCAATTCCACCCTTGGGTGACTGTCTGTATGGAGCTTGCACATTCTTGTGAGTTTCCTTCAGGTGCTCTGGTTTACTCCTGCAATCCAAAGAAGTGCAGGTTAGGTGGTTCAACCATGCTAAATTGCCCATAGTGTCTGGGGATCTGTAGACTACGTGGATTAGAAATGGGAAATGCAGTGTTACAGGGATGGTGGGGATTCAGTCTGGGTGAGATGCTTTTCAGAGGGTCAGTGTGGATTTGATGGGCCAAATTGTTTGCACCCACACTGTAGGGATTCCATAATCTTATGAGTTCTAACTCAGAGTCATCAACCCCTCCTCATAAAACAAGCCCTTCATCCCTGGGCTTATTCTTGGAAACCTCCTCTGGGCATTTAACAATGTCAGCATATCCTTCCTCAGCTAAGAAGCCCAAAATTGCTCAAAATATTCCAAATCCAATGTGACCAGAGCCTTACACAGTCTCAGCAGAACACACCTACTTTGTATTCTAGCCTTCTTGAAATGAATGCTAACATTGAATTTGCCTTCCTAACTGCCAATTGACCCTGTAGGTTAACCTTAAGAGAATTCTGACCTAGGACTTCCAAGTCTCTTTGCACTTCAGACCTTTCCCATTTACAAAGCAGTCTACATCTCTATTCTACCCAACAAAGTGCATAACCTTACACTTGCCTACTTTCTATTTTATTTTCTACTTCTTTGCCAATATCCTAGCCTGTCCAAGTCCTTCTACAGCCTCCCCATCTCCTCAACACTAACTGCTCCTCCACATAGCTTTGTGCTGCCTGTAAGTGAAGGAACAATGTTCTCAGTTTCATTATCCAGTTTGTTAGTGTATAATGTGAAGAAATGTGGCCCCAACACTGTCCCCTGTGGAACTCCACTAGTCATGGCTCCCATCCTGAAAAAGACCCCTTTATTCCTATTCTCTACCTTCTGCCAGTCAGCTAATCCTCTATCCATATGAATTGCCCCTATTTAGCAGATCCCTTGCTGGTTCTCCTTTCTCTAACTTGCTTGTTACCTCTCAAAGAGCTCTAACAGATTTGTCAGCCATGGCTACCCCTTGATGAAACCAGCCCTATTTTACCATGCCCTTCCAAGTAGTCCACACTTTCATCCTTAATAATGAACTCTAAAATGTTGCCAACAACCAAGGTCAAGCTAACTTGCCTGTACTTTCCAGTCTTCTACTTCCTTTCCTTCTTAAACAGGGGTGCTATATTCACAATTTTCTAGTCCTCTGGGACCTTCCCTGACTCCTGAAAGATCACCACCAATGTCTCTACAATCTATCTCCTCAGCTATCTCCTTTGGAACTCTAGAGTGTGGTCCATCTGGTGTGGGTGATTTATCCACCTTCAGACTTTTCAGCTTCCCCAACACCTTCTCCTTAATGGTAGCCACTACACTCACCTCTGCCCCCTGACTCTCCCGAAGCTCTGGTATGCTGCTGGTGTCTTCTACTGTGAAAACTAATGCAACATACCTCTCCTGCTCCCCTACCCTTTTGCTCGCATATATTCCAACATATTCCCCACAACAATTAGTTCTAAAGGAGGGAAATTCGGCCTGAAATGTTAACTCTCATTTCCCTCCAGATCATGTCTCACCTGCTGAGTGTTTCTTGCAATTTCTGATTTATATTTGTCGTTGTTAGATATCAATCCTACCATGGTGGTATCGTCAGCCAACTAGCCTAGTAGTCTACATGACAAGCTGCTCCAAAAAAGCATATCATAGACATTCCATGAATTTCTTTACTTGGGTTCTACTACCAACCCATTTTCCCACATTAGATTCCATCTACCAAGCTTTTGCTTGCTCGTTTAGCATGTCTATATCCTTTGCAGACTCTTTGTGTCATCCTCAGCACTTGCTTCCCTCTTATTGCCACAAATCCAGCAATGATGTCTTCACTTCCCTCATCTAAATCATCAATATATAATTGCAAATAATAGATCACATCTACTGGCTCTCCTTAGTCTAACTTGCTTGTTACATCCTCAAAGCATTTCAGCAGATTTGTTAGCTATGATCTCCCCTTGATGAAGCTATGCTGACTCAGCCCTACTTTACAATAAATTTCCAAGTACTCTCTAGTTTCATCCTTAGTAGTGGACTCTAAAATCTTACCTCAACCCTCAATGAATTTATAGCGTTCCTCAATGTAAAAGAGTTGCACAAAAAAACGTGCCCCCAGCTACAATGCTGATTCTCCGGTTACCAAACTGAAAATACCCAACCTTCTGCCTTCTATCAACTAAAGTGAAGGGATATACTCTAGAAGCAAAGACTTATTAGGGATGTAGGCTTCAATGATTATAAATTATAAGGTTGGACTGAATTTGACAGTCATTTAAACATTACATCAGCACCTACCTCTACTTCTGATGATGATGAGTTTGGTGCCTGCTTGCCATTGAGGATAAGGCATGATAGTGGAGTTGAAGACTATTAGAGCAGCCATGATCTCATTGCATGTCAGAGCACGCTCAATGAACCCCATGTAGGAGACTAACACGTAAAATTAAAGTTCATGGGATTATACAGGAATAGAGAACCGGTTGGCAGATAGGAAACAGAGATTCGGAAAAGAAACGAGTCTTTACCTGAATGACAGCCATTGACTAATGGAGTATGGCACAGACTAGTGTTTGGACCATAGCTATGCACAATAATATATAAATGATTTAGGAAAATAGATGTAATATCTCCAAATTTGGAGATGACACAAAGCTGGATGAGAGAGTGATCTGCGAGGACAATGCAGAGGTGCTTCAGTTGCAGGTGCAGCAGGTGATGAAGAAGGCAAATAGCGCTTTGGCCTTCAAGTTGAGAAGATTTGAGTACAGGACCAGGAATCACTTGCTGCAATTGCACATGGCCTTAATGAAGCCACACCTGGAATTTTGTGTACAATTTTGATCTCTTCATTTGAGGAAGGATGCTTTAGCTAAGGAAGGCGTGCAATGCATGTTTACCAGACTGATTCCTGGGATGGCTGGAATGGTTGGAAAAATATAGGCTGGTGTTTAGAGTGAGGGAGATTGCATGGGCTCCTGTAAATTTTTAACAGATTAAACGAGGAGGGATATTCCCAGAGATTGCAGAGACAAAATCCTGGTTCACATTCTAATGATACTGGGTAGACTATTTACAACTGAGATGAGGAGAAATTTCTTCACCCAGAGAACGGTGAGCCTGTGGAACTCCCTGCCACAGTAAGCGGTTGAGGCCAAAACATTGAATGTTTTCAGAAAGAAGTTACATAGTTATTTGGGATAAAGGAATCAAAGGGTATGGAGATAAAGTATGGAAGGTATGGAAACAGTATACTGGATGATCAATCATAATCAATTGAAAGGTGGAGCAGGTTAAAAGGGCTAAATGGCCTATGTCTGCACCTACATCTTGTGATCATGCAGAAGCCAAAGGTATTATTTGAAAGTAAGAAACACGATCTGGCTTAGATCTCTGCACCCATAGCACCCAGCCCAATGAGAAACTTAAGGGGCAGCAGAGGAGCACATTGATCTGGAGGTGTCAATATCTTCAGTTATCATATTTAGAAAGGATATCGTAACCATATCAGTCATAATGAATGAATGTTTGATAAAGACCATTGCTTTTGCACAATACTTACCTACCTCAGGAAGCAAGGATTCTTTTGGGGTAGGACTTTCAGTTAGTCAACAAGTAGGATATGAAGGGATGGCTATTTGTGTTCATTGTTTTACTATGTACATTTAGTTATCATTACAATTTCTCTTTATATTGCTAGTTAGAACTCTTTAAAAAAATACCCTCCCCAAAATTTGCAATCCTCAGCATCTTGTGGTACAGCTCAAGTTCCCAAGGAAACCCTTTGTTGTGTTTTTTTGTAAACTCAAACGGAGGGTGGGATTTATATGACATAATTGTGTCATTCGCCCTTCACACTACAGGGGTGTGCACAAATTTTTCAATAATGCAAAATCCCCTTTCATAATTTAATATTCATTGACATTGAAATGGATAAGAAGACTCTTTAGCTTGGATCAATATAAATTAATAACCACATAGAAATAACAAAGATTGTATATAACTATGGAGCTTTGGAATTTCTGAAGAAGGGTCTCGACCCAAAATGTCAGCTTTCCTGCTCCTTTGATGCTGCTTGGCCTGCTGTGTTCATCCAGCTTCATACCGTTTTATCTCTGTATATAACTATGGGTTTAGTTGCATTATAAAACACATTATATATAATGAGAAAAAGTTTTAGTGATAGACAACTTTTTAGCTGTGGAATTGCTGTTTGTTGAGGAGATTATTTAGCTTCCGCCCAACACACCAATTTCCTTTGGGCTGTTGCATGACTACTGATGGCTCATTCCTAAATGAAACTGTAATGCGAAGGCAAATTGCCAGGAATTGGTAGGTGGCCTCATTTTCTATTTTTAAAATTGATGTGGCAATACAACCTCAGTCAAGCCGCTAGAATCAGTCTATCAGCAAATAAGCAAAAGGGTATCATTTTAAAGTCTGTTAACTTTTTGCTTGTACCACAGGTCTCCAGCTGTGTGATTCTGAGGGCATATTCTGTCTCAAAGTGTCTTTGGTCTGTAAATGATGTAACACACTTTCAAAACTTTACCCTCCTGGTTCTGGGAGCTCACACACAGAGGAACTGAGCTATATAAACCTGGAAAGTCCCAGATTTTATTCCCATCAGTGCTGAGTCACTGACTGATCTCAATCTGGCCGTAAGCATATAAGTTAGCCATGTAGGTGTAGGGAGGTGCAACTCTGCCAGGATTTGTGTTCATAATCATTACATATTACAATGCCTGCTGCAAGTCTTCTTGTACAAATATCTGACAAGGGTAGAATTAGGTATGGTTTTGATATCTTCTGGGGACAAATAGTTAACGGATGCTAATTGCTAAGATTTATAGATGAGTAATAACCCCTGGAGCAAAGTGCTAAAGAGTGATATACACTGGTGTAATCATATCTCAAAAAACAGTCAGTATACTCAGGAGAGAAGGAAAAAAATAATGAAAAGACTTTTTAAAATCATAGTGCTGGAGCAGTCCACACAAAATGTGGAATAATCTAAGATCGCAAGGGAAAACATGGAGTCCATGTGGTATGTTCAACAGGCTGAAATGATTCATCGAGTGTAAGGAATAAGACAGTGGGCATGCTTTCTTTTTTATCTGGGTGAGTTTGCTTCTCATTTCCAGCCTATATGACTGACAGTCAGCAGATTGTTGATAAGTCCTCAGCCACACCTATTTTTGGAACACATGGAACCTAGATCCTTTGCAGTTTTAGGCGAAAGATTCAGAGGAACTTGCAAAAGGTTTGAACCTCGGACATGCAGTATGCAGACCAACTGGCATGTGGCATTCCCTGGCACATGAACCATGCTTGCACATGTGGCCAAATAACTCCACTGCCTTGTGGATAACTGGGGAGAATTGAAAGCTAAGAGGGTAAACTCTGGATTGAAACCCAAAGCAGAATGATGTCTAAATATATCTTGTTTCCTATGTATCCTGCATCTAAGGCAATGCCAGCCATGGTGCTTTAGATGTCATTTTGACTCACCTGGGAAAGTTGCGCTGGAAACCTGATGGCAAGATAACCCAGGGTCTCCAAACATTCTGACTGAGTTTGTGACTTGAAGAGAACATGGCACTTCATCGGATGACAGCAATTAGAAATGTTAAGCCAATCTTTTACAGAAATCTTGTTGAAGTTGAATGTGTGAAACGCTAGCTGCTTAAGAAGAGAGATTGTTTAAAACTGTTAAGAAATAGATTACCTCAGTGTAGGGAGTTTTATTTTAAAACTTCAGTGCAAAATTATTTGGTTATAATCCTGAAGGGGTTATTTGAAGCTGAAAGCTTCTACACTCGGTTGTATGAAGTCTCGAGGAAAGAATAACGGATTCACAGCACCAGGAATTGAAGCATCTGTTAAATGAGAAGAAAACTCACTGTCTGTGCAAGTACTGTTAATAGACGGCTTTTTGGGAATTTATGGGATTGTATTTTACTCTGTTCTATCAAACCAAATTTCAATTTGGGATCTGACTTGTACATAATAACATCAGCTGAGATAACAACACAATGAACATAGTTCATAGATTAGTAGTTAGGAGATGAGGGTGGGGCTTGAGGTGGGACGAGGGGATAGGTTGGAAGGAGAACAGGTTAGTGGTCGAAAACGCCCTCAACCGTGCCTCCCACACTTCCCGCAACTCATCCCTCACACCCCCTCCCTGCAATAACAACTAAAACAGAAACCCCTTCATCCTCAGGTACCACCCTACCAACCTCGAGATACAACGCATTATCCTCTGACACTTCAACCGTCTGCAATCCGACCCCACCACCAAAGAAATTTTTTCCTCCCCACCTTTATCTGCTTTCCGGAGGGACCACTGTCTCTGGGACTCCCTTGTCTGCTCCAAACTCCCCTCCAGCCCCACCATACCCGGCACTTCTCCCTGCAACCGCAGGAAGTGCTACACCTGCCCCTATACCACCCCCCTCACTCACATTCCAGGCCCCGAGAATACTTTCCACAACAGGCAGAGGTTCACCTGCACATCTGCTAATGTGGTATATTGTATCCGCTGTTCCTGTTGTGGTCTCCTCTACATAAAGGAAGCCAAGTGGAGACTTGGGACTGCTTTGCAGAACACCTACGCTTGGTTCGCACTAAACAACTGCACCTCCCAATCACGAACCATTTCAACTCCCCCTCTCATTTCTCAGATGACATGTCCATCCTGGGCCTCCTGCAGTGCCACAACAATGCCGCCCAAAGGTTGCAGGAGCAGCAACTCATATTCCACTTGGGAACACTGCAGCCCAATGGTATCAATGTGAACTTCACAAGCTTCAAAATCTGCCTTCCCTCGACCACATCCCAAAACCAAGCAGCCCTGTGAATTCTAAATAAACATATCCCCAGAGACATGGAAGCCATTGTGAACCTATAGATACAAAACTTTCAGCATACAATGGTTCAGCAATTCCATGTGTAAGATCAATAGTGCTGGAATGCAAGTATAATCAATCCACCTAGATGTCACAGATATTCTACATAGTAGATAATGTGGAACTACTAATTGCAGATATATCAGCATGCCATGAACTCACCCACTAGTCACAATCTATGGAATCCTTCAGACATCAGAGACACAACATAAACTACAGCACAGGCAGAACTGAATGTGAAAGATGTATGGCCACTCCACTTTCTTCCAAATTAGTGGAGACAAAGTCTTAGCTTTCTCCTGTGGAGGGTGAAAAATGTAAATTCAAGAAGTAAAGTTTGAACAATGAGCACAGGATAAATTCAAACTTGAGAACACCATCTCTGAGATGTTGAAGCCTTTAGGGAATATCTTTGCTCAGCTCACAAAATGAAGAGCTGAAAAAGAAAGTAAGTGAGCAGGGTGAGCTAAAAGTTTTGTGACATCAGTCGAATGAAAAGACCAAATCTCTGATGAGCAATTGCTTATTACAGCTTCATTAAAATGATAAATAGGATCTTCTTCCACTGGCAGCCTGTTTCTATTCCCTTTTACACACTTCTGTTGTAAGTCAACCTGAACATTAACCTTCTTGCAATCCACGTGAACTTTAACCCTCTTGCAGTTCCTGCTTTTGATATGCAAGTGCCCGCCCTCCCTGTTCATTCCTCCTCCATCCCACTTGATTACTCCCATTTCATGCATGGTCTTTGAAGGCATTCTTTCCTGGTACTATTACCATAATACTATCCTACCAACAGGTGCCAATGCTCCTCTGCATCCCTTAAGTATCACCCACCTTCCTAAGTAGTCTCCCACTCCTGGAAACCTCTCACTGTTGGTCAGCAATGGCCTCCACTCTCTACACTTCTCCTAGTGTACTCTGGAAATGGCCATCATCTAAAGGGAACACTGAGGCTTCATTTTATTTTTACAATTTGCACACCAATTGTGTAACCAGTGCAGTAGAAAAGTATGACACAGATGCAAATTTTGGTCCACCAATCCTACTAGATTACACACGAGGAGTATCATCCAGCCACAGCAAAGACCATCTGGTTGTTCTTGACTGCCATTTCCAAAATGAGCTTGTCCAGCAATCATCATTCTTGGGTTTTACTGTTTTTTCCTTCTGGGTCTTAGAGGCAACTCTACCTGCCACTTTCTCAGTTTTTGTAAAGTATAGAGCAGATATCACAACTTCATCCACAACCTTCTGGTTCAAAGAGATTATTAGGGAAAATCAAAGGTTTGAGCAGAAGTGGTCTTGATAACACTAAACAACGACAAAAACAAAGTTGTTGGAAAAGCTCAGCAGGTCTGGCAGCATCTGTGGAGGATAAAACAGAGTTAACGTTCGCGTCTGGTGACCGCTCCTCAGAACTGATGGTAACTGGAAAATCCTCATTTTTTATGCAGAAAAAAGGGAAGAGGATCGGGCAGGGAGTAAATGATAGGGTAGAGTCTAAAGAGAGATAAGAGCAGTTGGATAGACAACGAGTTGATAACTGATGAAGGGCCTAGGCCCGAACGTCAGCTTTCGTGCTCCTGAGATGCTGCTTGGCCTGCTGTGTTCATCCAGCTTCACACTTTGTTATCGTTGATAACTATCAGGCTGGGAGGGTGAATAGTTGTTAATGGGACTATTGGTGACTAACAATAGGTGGTGTGTGATGGCAGACTATGTGGTAACAAGGTCTGGTATGTGGGGTAGGGGGCTGGGACATGGGAGAGTTTAGGCCCTAAATTTATTGAACTTGATATTGAGTTTGGTGGGCTGCAGAGTCCCCAAGTGGAAAATGAGGAGTTGTTATTTCAGCTTGTGCTGAGGTTCACTGGAACACTGCAGCAAGCCAGAGATAGAAATGTTGGCCAGGCCCTTACCCACACACCAGGCCTTGTTACCACATAGTTTGCCATTACACACCATCTATTTTTGGTCACTAATAGCCCCCATTAACAACTATTCACCATCCCAACCTGATTGTTATCAACTCATTGTCTATCCAACTGCTCTTCTCTTCCTTCAGGCTCTATCTTATTGTTTATTCCCTACCCAATTCCCAGTAAGACTATTCATTGCATATATGTCAATATATTTTTTGAAAGCCTGCCCTAATTCCTCATGGAATGGGCAGATGATGCAAAACATATCATATCCTATGGCAAGAATGTGGCCAAAACATTGACGAATTAAGGATTAGATGTGGAAAATCTTGCCATTTATTTCTACCAGGTGCACAAACGACAAGAAATACATTGTAAAACATGATTTTATTATTTCTACCAATGTACAATATGCCTGCTCAGTCTTGTGCAGACAGAGAATAGCACCAATCTTTCTGTCAGTAGAGAATCAGAAGTCGTTTTGGGTGACATACAGCCAGAAAAAAAACAGTCTTCTCACTAGAGGTCTTTGTTTCTGCTGTACTTTGCCTGAAGAGGCACAAAGTGCTAGGTACGCATTCAATGGCTGTCTGTTTTCTGGATAATTCTTATACTCATCAGTCTTTTTGATTTTATTTCATCTTCTCAGCTCCCATCTCCCCTTCTTACTCCACCACATTGAATAGAGGCAAATGCCTAATCATAGGTATGGCCATGCTCTCAATGTCCCTAAAAAGATTCCTCTTTAAGAGATAATGTCAACCTTTTCAATCTATCCTTAGCATAGCCTACATCTTCAGCCATCTGAAAGTAAACAGACTGAAATTCACCAAGTTAAAATTATAGCATACAGTCAGAAGCTTTCTCTCCATCTGGTACCACCAAACACACTCTTACTGAATTCTAATCTATATAGTGATCCTCCACTATTTACATTCTGATGCCTAGATCCACTTGCTCTTATTCAGCTACTAGTATGGCTGTTCTGAGAATGGGTGGATGAAGAGATATTGTATTAATGAATGACCAATCTGTGCTGTGCACCCTTGGGAAAGGGTGAAATGTGAAGATGGATGCCTGAACCAGTTTTCACTCACAATCACCACTCTCAATAGTGACTCTCCATGGACAGCAGGCAAGGAAATCCAGGTCCAGATCTGAAATCCAGCAACTGGATTTTTTTGCCCAGTTTTGGTCAACAGCAGGTTACTGATGATTGGAGACAATCAGGAGAATGACTCTGTGGTGTTCCGGCAGTACAAGAGATTTCCCACTGGTGGTGTTCATTCTTGTTGAATATTTTTATATGCATTAGATATCAGCACGTGGGGGTATGGTGTGAATTCAAAATAAATGTTAATGATGGAAAGTATCATTATAAATATCTGAAAATTCACCCTTTAACAATACTGGCTGACAATGTGGCTCAGGAAGGTGACTTGAAATTTCAAAGGCTGTTTCCCTAATGTAAGAAATGACATAGCAGAGGCCATTGTCAAAAAAAAAATTGAGACCACCTCTCCTCCCCATCACCTTTCTTTAGTTCCTATCTTGACAGCCCCTGTTTCAAATATCTCTTGTGAAAATAATGGCCCTCACAAATACAGAATAAACACAACATGACTAATGGCCAATATAAGTGCAAAACAGGGATTATATTAAACTATCAATTATAAAATGTCACCACACCAAAAAAACTGTTGTGACT
Source organism: Stegostoma tigrinum (assembly GCF_030684315.1). NCBI lineage: Eukaryota > Metazoa > Chordata > Chondrichthyes > Orectolobiformes > Stegostomatidae > Stegostoma > Stegostoma tigrinum. The sequence goes on along the minus strand of NC_081357.1, from coordinate 78,946,717 downwards.
GGAACAAAAAATCTTAATGTTGAAAGAATTCTTGAAAACTGAAGAAATTGTAAAGTTTAAATTGGACACATTGAAAACAAACCTGACTCACTCACCTCCTCAACATGATGATTCATTGAAATGTTTACTTTTTGAGAACAGTTTTAATTTTTATTCTTTCAGTCTTCCCCAATAACAATAGTTAGAAGCAGATTACTGTGTGGAACTTCAAAGCTGTTTTGTGGATTTAGTACTTATTAACAATAACATAAAATAAAGAATTCTTTTGCAGTATTTGACTTTCAACTGTGTGCTTCACATGATGAAGATGTAAATCAAAGAGCCTGAATATTCTGGCCTGCAATTGGCTAAAAATTTGCCAGAACTGAGAGGGACATGGTTGCTTGCTTTGCTAAGTCTGCCAGCACTAAATCCACCTCCATCCAAACCCTGCTATCCATTCCCACCCACAACCTTTTCCACTTGCTTTCTTAAATGGAATCCTGTCAGCTATAGGCTGTCTGAAGAAGGGCAGGTTATTGGGAGGATCTGCCACATTTTCATGCCGTCTTGACGTAACCAATTTAGAACTCACAGAACCAAGGAGTTGAAGTGATTAATTGAATATGCCGATGCCACATTTAAAGTTCACTGATGTGAGATTCTATTATAATAATCTCTAAACAACACTGCAGAATATGCTCACTCCACTCTGGGTGACTTCGGCCTTCCTTGGATGGTAGCTGAATGGGCAAGTTGAGGCGCTGACTGTATATTTCGTTCACATTAGAACCTCAGAGGAACTTTAGCTGTTACTGGCCTCAAAAAAGCAGCTGCAGATGGCATTCTGAATCTAACAATAGCACAACCTTGCAATAAACAAGTCCTGGGATTTTGAGCTGGAATTCAGAAAGAACACTCCATCCTGGGTAATCAGTCTGAAATAAAAACAAAAAGAACTGCAGATGTTGTAAATCAGGAACAAAAACAGGAGTTGCTGGAAATGCTCAGCAGGCCTGGTAGCGTCTGTGAAGAAAAAATTAGAGTTAACATTTCAGGTCTGGTGACCCTTCCTCAGACCCTGCAGCAACTTGTGTTTTTGTTCCAAGTCAATCTGGAAACTTGCTGTTGTTGAGTGCCCCCTTCACTGATAGGCCAATGATTGGATGCATCCGGTAGCCAAACAGAATTATAAAGCCATCCATGTTGGGATGCATTCTGTGACTGAAAGTCTCACAGCAGTACTGTGAGCTTCCTGGAGGAAAGAGCCGTGCTGTAAGCACCTTGTGAATCAGTACACTGGTGAGAAATGTCCCCTGACTATGTTTTGCTGGCTGGTGATGAGCTCCTGCTGCAGACCAACCAATCAAAGTTGTGGCCTCCTCTACATCGGGAAACACAGCAAAGGCTCGGGGAACGCTTTGCAGAACACCTACGCTTGGTTTGCACTACTCAACTGCATCTCCCAGTCGCGAACCATTTCAACTTCCCCTCCCACTCCTCAGACGACATATCTATCCTGGGCCACCTGCAGTACCACAACAATTCTACCCGAAGGTCATTGGAATAGCACCTCTTATTTCACTTGGGAACCCTGCAGCCCAGCGGTATCAACGTGGACTTCACAAGCTTCAAAATCTCCCCTCCCCCACTGCATCCCAATACCAGCCCAGCGTGTCCCCGCCTCCCTAACCTGTCCTTCCTCCCACCTATCCCCTCCTCCTACCTCAAGTCCCACTCACATCTCCTACCTATTAACCTCATCCCACCCCCTTGACCTGTCCGTCCTCCCTGGACTGACCTATCTCCTCCCTAACTCCCAACCTACACTTACCTTTACTGGCTCCATCCCCACCTCTTTGACCTGTCTGTCTCCTCTCCATCTATCTTCACCTCTATCCATCTGCTATCCAGTCCCCCTCTCTCCCTATTTATTTCAGAAACCCCTTCTCCTCCCCCATTTCTGAAGAAGGGTCTAGGCCCGAAACATCAGCCTTCCTGCATCTCTGACGCTGCTTGGCCTGCTGTGTTCATCCAGCACTATACCGTGTTATCTCAATTACAGTATGAATTGGTCACATTTTGTTAGCTCCTTTCATAATTAATATTGCAGTTGTTTCATTGCACAGGCAATGAACTCAGTGGCATTAGATCCAGAAATGTGGAAATTCATATTTATCCTTACATAACTCTACTCTGCAATCTGCCTATTCTCTGTATCACCTTCAGTTTGAGTGGGCCATTGTATTGCCTAGTGGGAAGAATGTCTCCTACACTTTGTGGAAGGAGGATACCATCACAATCTCAATGGATGGAAGAAATGTTAACATGTTGCCCTACCAACAACATAAATATAAAAACATGATGCACTTTCTGACTTTTAGCCAAATTTAATCCAATGATATGATGATTGTAACACATGTGGGACATGTTCTTTGGACTGTAAATTGAGTTACTTTTCTTGAAAAACAAACAGCTTAGTTAAAACCGAAAAAAACTGTGGATGCCGTAAATCAGGATCAAAAACAAATTCACTGGAAAAGCTCAGCAGATCAGGCAGCATTGGTGAAGGAAAAAACAGAGTTAACTTTTCAGGTCTGGTGACCCTTCCTCAGAACAGCAGAAACAGCTTAGTTAAATGTTTTGGATAGGTGCTCAGTGGAATTAATTTTAGAGTTTTTGAGGTCAACCAAGGGAGCAAATCATTGCAGCTGAAATGATGTGACTGAAAGTTGTTGATACAAAATTACAGAGAATGGGTACCCTGGCTGACAGATTCCTGCTCCGTTGCTGGCTTCTCCTCCTCTGTCCGCATTGGATTTGGACATAAGGATTTCGATCCAAAATAGCCATTTTCCTAATTATGCCACAGGATTTCAATCTCCCCATGATATTGGAACTACAACCCAAAAGCAGGCAGGCATTCTAGCAGGTGGTTCTGGACCCCCACTACTGTTAACAGTGATAAGTTACAACGACCTCAGTACGACACTGCCACACCCCCACTTGTTTGATCTTACTGGTGTATTGTTGGAACCTATGGGTGCCACATTAAAGGAAAGATGTGAATGCATTAGAGAGAGTGCAGATTTGTTTTACACAACTGGTTCCAAGAATGAGAAACCTCAGTTATTTGTCATAATGGAAGAGCCATAAATGGCCTCTGTTTTTGTCTCCACTGAAGTTGCCAGACCTATTGAGCTTCTTCAACATTCTTTGTGTTTGTTTCAGATTTCCAGCACCCTCAGTAATTTGCTTTAATTCCATTATGGGGATAGATTGAAAAAATTAAGACAGTCGTCTTTGGAGACAAAAAGGTTGATAGGAGATTTGATAAAGATTTTCAAAATAACAGTCAGGCCAGATTGAGTAGATAGGTTGAAGCTGTTCCTGCCTGTAAAATAAAAAAGAATAACAAGGCAATAATTTAAAATTATACCCAAAAGAAGCAAAGGCAAAGTGTGAAAAAAAACATTTCATATAGCGAGTAATTAGAGTACAGTGGAGGCAGGTTCGACTGAGGTATTCAATACAACAATGGATCATTATTTTTGGATCGAAATGGTGTGCAAGATATGTGGAAAAGACAGGCGATTGGCACGAGGTAATAGAACCAGTGCAGGCACAATGGCCAAATGTCTTTCTTCTGTGCTGTAACAATTCTGTGGTACTAAGACTCTGTGCTCAGGGTTAGTCGAATACAAACCAAGTTCCTCCAATTTGAAGTACTTCTTTTGCAAATTAAAAACTAATGTATTTGCATGTAGAGATAACTTTTATCTTTTATCTCAAAGTCTCTTTAATAGAAGCGAAGATTCAAATCACCACAAGCAGAGCAATGGTACTCCCAATATAGACTGGCATGGCCCTACAGTTCTGGTCAACCTGATATAGGGAGGATGTCATTAATTTGGAAAGGATACATGAAGATTTACACAGATATTACCAGGCCCGGAGGGTTTGAGTTATAAGGATAGGCTGGAACTCTTTTCTTTGGAGCATTGGTGGTTGAGGGCTGACCTTATAGAGAATTATACAATCATGAGCGACATAGATAAGGTGAATAGCCAAGACCTTTTTCACAGGGTAGGGGAGTTCAAAACCGGAGGGCATAGTTTTAAGATGAGAGAGGAAAGATTTGAAATGGACCTGAAGGGCAGGTAAATGAATAGGAAAAGTTTAGACAGATACAGGCCAAGCGCAGGCAAATAGGAACAAAAACAAAGTTGTTGGACAAGCTCAGCAGGTCTGCTCCAGTTCTGAGGAAGGGTCACCAGACCCGAAATGTTAACTCTGTTTTTTCCCTCACAGATGCTGCCAGACCTGCTGAGCTTTTCAAGCAACTTTGTTTTTGTTCCTGGTTTATAGCATCCGCTGTTCTTTCAGCAGGCAAATAGGACTAGTTTAGTATGAGAAAAGTTGTTATCATGAACAACTTGGGCTGAAGGGTCTGTATCGGTGCTGTATAACTCTATGACATGAGGGCAGGGATTTCTGGGTGCTAGAAAGGGTCATGCGTGTCATTTCTTTTGTTTTACTACCAGTCACAAAAGGCATTCAGATTATGTGTGCCTTGAAGGTGCACAAAAATGAATAACAGTTCAACTACATGACATATAAATTAACACAACAAATCTAGTTCAGCCTTACTTCACACTCAGGCTATAGAGTCACAGAATTGCATTTACTCTGGTCAATACCCAACTCCTGCCTATGCAAAATCATTTTCTCCTGTGATAAAGCCACATCAGGAAACACAGCTGTGGGAGGAAGGAAACGGTGTTCAGAACAAGTGAAAAAAAGTCCAAGGGCTTCAGGAAGTTCAGTTCGATAGGAACTGATGGAAATTGCATTTTCAATTTTTCTTTGCTTGCCTGTTGCTTACATTTTCAAGTGGAATGAAAGAACACAATTTTGGCAAATTGTGCACCAATCCAGACCTTGTGTGTCTCAGGAGGCATTATTGCAATTTCAATTCAACATTTCCAATCTTTTCATCAGCTCTGAGAAAACTGCAGCTGCTTCCATTTTACTTTAACAAGTGCAGCAGTAAATGTCTTTGTGAATCTGCTCCTAAGCATAGCCAAGTTGGCTATTAACAGGTCCTGGCAGAGGGCTCTGGAGGGAGTCATATTGCTGACTGTCTATCTCTCCTCAGCTGCTATGTTTGTGCCTAGGTGACCTTGGAGAGGGAGCACATGGTGACATGGTGTACATCAACAGTCTTGATGCCTTTAGAGTCAGGTGGGCCCTGGAGGAGATAGACCACTTTATTCGCCCTCAATTTGATTTTCATTTAACACCCTCCTGCTCTCCTTGCCTCTCCGTCACTGCACATGAATTAATCATTTGGAAAACATGGATAATTTACTAGTATAAGAGATAACAAGGTGTAGAGCTGGATGAACACAGCAGACAAGGCAGCATTAGAGGAGCAGGTAATTTACTAGTGGTGCTAATAGGTGAAAAATACCATAGATTGTTTGGTGATGGGAAAAACTGTTCAGTTGTGTGTAAGAGCGCTTCTGGATTAAAAGAAAGGAAAAATGACAAAAACGAAATAAACGTAGTAGCAATTGTATTAATCATGAAGCTTATTCATACAGTACAGATCCTGCATCATAGTTGGCTTTACCGAACATTTGAAAGAAACCTTGTTTCAACAGTTTTGCAATGAAAAGCTGGTGCAGATCTTCTTGTCTGTGGAAATTTCATAAATGTACTTATGACCCAATGCAAGGCAGTGGGGGTATCAATGAAGTGATTCCCTGGGAGTTACCAGGCAGTTTGGACTTTGATGACAATTCCTCTTTCACCAGGAACTACCAAAATATTTCTGACTCTTGAGTCTGTGATTTTGGACAATTCTGATCTGCTTACTTGAATACTTACACAGGAAATGTAAGTCTGGAAAATTGAGTGTGAGGTAGCAAGAAGAAGATGATAACACTTAACTTTTGAACCGTAGATCACTGACGACCTTCCTGTATTGCTGAGCTTTTCTTATGGTTTGAGAAACAGCACCGACAAAAGGCAGTTATCTGGGTCAGGCTGAGTCTGGTAGCATAGCCTTCCTTACCAGTCTGCAGGATTAAGGTCGTCTGGGTAACAATATTTTTCAGCCTCCAATCACTTACACTCAGAAACACAATCTCGCAATCTACTCCCAATGACACCCTGACAACACCTTACTCTGACACCATTCCCTCCAACTCAACATTACCACCCTGCCCAACCAAAACCAACCTGGTCTAACCAGCCCCAACACCTGATTGCTAAGCCAAACAGACTGGATTAATCCCTACCACATGATGAACCTCTGTCAACCAAAGCTGAGCATTCCCCAATCTGACAAATTCTTCTTACCTATGAGCCAGAAACCTACTCACTCATCGACATACCCACTTCATGCATTTATCCATGAATCCAAATCTACCCACCTGCTGCATCAAATTCTTATCTGTCACAAAGTAAATCAATATTACTATAAATGAGATAGCAAGAACTGCAGATGCTGGATTCAGAGATAACAAAGTATGGGGCTGGAGGAACACAGCCGGCCAGGTAGCATCAAAGGAACACGAAAGTTGAAATTTCAGGTCGGGACACTTCTTCAGAGTTCAGATTTCTAAAGAAACGTCTCGACCCGAAATGTCAGATTTCTTACAGAGATAGTAGGAAATGCCGCTGCTGGAGAATCCGAGCTAACATGGTGCGAAGCTGAATGAACACAGCAGGCCAAGCAGCATCAGCGGAGCAGGAAAGCTTGACGTTTCGGGTCAGGACCCTTCTTCAGAGAAAAAAAAATCTACTGAGCTAACACAGTATGAAGCTGGATGAACACAACAGGCCAAGGAGTATCAGAGGAGCAGGAAAGCTTGATGTTTCGTGTCAGGACCCTTCTTCAGATTTCTTGTTCCTCTGATGCTGCCTGGCCTGCTGTGTTCCTCCAGCTCCTCAATAATTAATATAAATGAATTGTTATCAGACAGATAATTGAAAATAGTGGATTACATTTTTATATTTGGCATAAATTTTAGGTGTAGACTGTGTGAAATTGTTTGAGAAGTTGAACAGAATGGTCAGTGAACTTTCCTGTTTTTTGACAAAGTGCTGCTTTCAGAGCAATTCATGTGCTTCATGACGTTCATACCACTGATGTATATTTAAAACCCAGTTGCACACAACGTTAAATGCTGCGATCTAGGAACTGACTGCCATACTGCAGTGCTCGACCATTACCACTAAAGACATGCTCCAGAAGGGAATGCTCATACCCTGCTTGAACAAGGACCTGGAGACGGTGGAGAGGACGATCACCTTAATCCTGCAAAGAAGGCCATGCTACCAGATGCAGCCAGCCTGACCCAGCTGTTTTCAGTGCTGTTTCTGCAACATGAGAATAGCCCAGCAATATAGGAAGGTCATCAGCGATCTCAATTCACCAGGCTAAGTTCTGCAATCCTCTCCCTGCTACCTCACACTCAGTCTAACTCAGCTGCTCCACAGTAAGATCACCAAAGCCAAAGGTCCACTACTTTCACTGTTGCTTGTCACATCTCTACACAGTGGCTGTCACCCACTTTTTCCTCCCCAAGCAGTCAACCCTTTCTACTCTCTGTGTGTTCTACTCCCTTACTCAGGGTGACTCACCATCTCTCTTGCTTCTCCATCACATGAAGAGCTCTTTCATCCACTTCCGCTTCACTCCGATTCCTCTTTTAGTCTGATTTCAGGAGAAACTGTTACACAACCAGGTCAAGACAGCAAAGACAGGTGGATGATTGGCAATATTCAGTTCCTCAGCCCCTATGTTAAAGTCACTGGAGATGGCTGGAGATGATTGAGACCTCTATGTGGGTATGCTGAAAGCTTCATATCCACCAACCCAGTAAGCTTCATTGAGTTGTGCTGTGCTGCTGTTCTGTTGCCTCCAAATGTTAGCTCAGTCTTAAGATGCTCCAGTTCCTATCCTGATTACATAATTAATGCCTCTGTTTTTATGCAGATACCAGTGCCATCCACATCACTGCCAACCTGAAAAGGTTAACTTGTGAGCATATCAGCTGCTTCTCCACTGACCCAGGAAACCAATGACATTCAGATAATATACCAGTGAGATTTTCCTGTCTCCCTCTACCATCCCGGAGACTTTCAGCTCAGTGGGTACTTTATCTAGGTGAGAATCAGGAGCACAATCTGAGCATATCACTGATATGTCTACGCACTGAAGGTAGATAAAACATCTCAGGTCATTGACACACAGAGCAGTGCAGGAGACTAAGCACAGGCAGAAGATGATACAATGGTCTTTGCTATTAATGACTTAGTACAATTGCACAGATACAGGAACAGCAGACAGTTTCATCAGAGAATAACTGGATTGAAGGTTGGAGCAGTCCACCGTTATATTGTGCTGGCTCATTCTGTGTTGTCTCCATAGGGCACTTTCACAAATATGGAGTCAAGGAGTTACACAGCACAGAAACAGACCCATCAGTCCAACTTGTCCATCTTGACAGATATCTTAAACTAATCTAATCCCATTTGCCAGCAGTTGGCCCATATCCCTCTAAATCCTTCCTATTCATGTACCCAGCTGGATGCCTTTTAAATATTGTAATTGTACCTATCACCACCACCCCCTCTGGCAGATCATTCCATACATACACCACCCTCTGCATGAAAGCACTATCCCTCAGGTCCCTTTAAAATCTTTCCCCTCTCACCTTAAACCTATGCCCTCTAGTTTGGGACTGTCCATGCCCTTCATGTTTTTATAAACCTTTAGAAGGTCACCCCTTAAGCTCTGCTGCAGCCTATTCAACCTCTACCTATTGCTCAACCTCTCCAATCCTGCCAACATCTTCGTAAATCTTCTCCGAACCCTTTCAAGGTTAACAATATTCTTCATATAGCAAATGGCAGAATTAAATGCAGTGTTCTAAAAGCAGCCTTACCAATGTCCTAAACAGCCACAACATGATGTCCCAACTCCTATACTCAATGCATTGACCAATAAAGACAAGCATGTCAAATGCCTTCTTCACCAACCTGTCTACCTGTGACTACATTTTCACCCCTAGATCTCTTTGTTTAGCAACACTCCCCAAGTCCCTACTATTAACCTTGCAAGTCTTCTAAAGTTTTTGAGAAGATTTGTAGCTCGGGTTGTGATTGAGCTTGTAGATTTGCTCACCAAGCCGATTACAAAAGTTTCATCACCCTGTTTGGTAACATCATCAGTACGTCTTCGGTGAGGCGTTGGTGTTCTGTCCCACTTATTATTTAAATGCCTCAGGAACAGGAGCACTCATACAGAGTTTTTAAAAGGAATGGATATCCAAAAAGCACAATCCACTGTTACCTCCACGACAGACCACAACAAGAAGACACAACACGGCCAACACATTAGTCACCCTACCATACGGAGACATATCAGAGTTCACCACAAGACTAAACTTAGACTCCTCAGTTCACACAAACCAAGAGCCACCCTGCAACAGCTACTGATGAACATAAAGGATTGCATATCCACTACCAATAAAACCAACATAATATACAAAATACCATGCAAGGACTATGAGAAACATTACATAGGCCAAACTGAAAGAAAACTGACAGTAGGGGTACATGGGCACCAACTAGCCACAAAGAGACACAATCAATTATCACTGGCCTTAATACACACAGACAAAGAAGAACACAAATTCGACTGGGTCAACCCTTCCATAATAGCACAAGCCAAACAGAGACATGCTAGGGAATTCTGGAGGCCTGACATTCCAACCGGAGCTCCATCTTCAAACACATTGAACTGGACCCGTTATACAAGTCACTGAAAAACATAAACTGAAGTGATGCCAACCACCCCAGCAAACCAAGGCATATAAATAACAAGCGGGACAGAACACAATGTTGCGCCGAAGGCACAATGACAATGTTACCTTGCAGGGTTTAAGAAGCCAAACACACTGGCTTGGTGAGTGTGCATAAGTCCTCCTCTGGTTTACCTTACCAAAATGCAACACCAACATATTTATTTAAATTAAACTCCATTTGACACTCCTTGGTGCATTGGCCCATCCAATCAAGGTTGCATTGTACTCTAGAGTCATAGAGCCTATCTCCATGCCGTAGGACTCATCAGCCCAAACTGGTCCATGCTGACCAAAATGTCCATCCACGCTAACCCCATTGCCCTGCACCAGGTACATATCCATCTTAACCTTTCCTATCCAGGTATTTGTCCGAATGCCTTTTAAACGTTGTTAATGTATCCACTGGTAGCTCATTCCACATGCGTACCACCCTCTGTGTAAAAATGCTGCTTCTCAGATTCCCATGTATTCTTTCCCCTCTTACCTTAAATTGATGCCCTCTAGTCCTCAATTCCCTAACCCTGGGAAAAAGAATGAGTGCATTCACCAAATCCATGATCTTATACATTTCTGTAAGATTCCCCCTCAGTCTCCAAAGAGAAAAGTCCAAAGAAAAAAGTCCTAGCTTGTCCAATCTCTCCCTATAAGTAGTTCCTTGAGTCCTGGCAACATATTTGTAAATTTCTTCTGCACTCTTTCCAGTTTATTAACATCCTTCATATAGCAAGGTGACCAAAACTGAACAGAATACTCCAAATGCAGCCTCATAAATGTCTTATACAGCTGCACCATAACTTCCCAACTTCTATATTCAGTGCCCTGATTGATGAAGGCCAGTGTGCCAAAAGCCTTCTTCACTGCCCAGCCTACCTGTGACTCTATTTTCAGAGAATCGTGAACCTGAACCTCAAGGTCCCTTTGTTCCACTACACTTCACCATGAACTCCTACTTTGATTTGACTTTCCAAGATGCAACACCTCACATTTATCTACCTCAAACTACAATTGTCATTTCTTGACCCATTTACCCAGCTGATCAAGATCCTGTTGCAATTTCTGATAACCTTCCTCGCTGTCCATGATATCACTTATTTTAGTGTCATCTGCAAACTTACTAATCATGCCTTGTACATTCTTATCCAAATCATTGATATAGATAACAAACAGCAATGGGCTCAGCACCAACCCCTGAGGCATATCACTAATCACAGGCCTCCAGTCTGACAAACATCCATAGAACATAGAACATAGAAAAGTACAGCACAGTACAGGCCCTTCGGCACACAATGTTGTGCCGTGGAATAATCCTAGTCCAAAAAAAAATAACCTAACCTATATTCCCCTCAATTCACCGCTTCCTTCCACTATTACTCCCTGCTTCCTACCATCAAGCCAATCTAACATTACTTTCTTCACTATCAACCACATCACCAAATCTGGAGTCATCTGCAAATCCACCTATATTCACATCCAAATCATTTATATAAATGGCAAAAAACAGTGAACCCAGTACACATTCTTGTAGCACACCACTGGTCACAGGCCTCCAGTCTGAAAAACAACCCTCAACAACCACCCTCTGTCTCCTACCTTTAAGCCAATTTTGTAAACAATTAGCTCGCTTACTCTGGATTCCATGTAATCTAACCACTGGACATCAAAACTTTTCAAAGCCAACAAAGCACTTTTGAAGTGTTCTCCCTGTTAGAATCCATGAAACAGGGCACCAAACTTGCAAACACCACACAAACAATAATGCAATATCAGATAATTTATTTATGTGATGTTAATTGCAAGATAACTATAGGCCAGGGCAACAGAAATAACTCCTGTATTCTTTTTTGAAATAGTGACATGGAATCTTTACACCCAGCAAAGCAGGCAAATAGATTTCAGGTTAATGTTTCATATGAGATACAGAACCTCCAATTGTTTAGCACATCTTCAACATTGCCCTGGAGCAATGGGCTTGTGGTTTTCTACATGTCAGCCCACATAGTCTAGATAGCAGAGAGCTAGGTTAGTATTGCTACAGATACTGGGAAGTTTATTAACAACTTAGTGTGTAGGCTAATATACTATCTCAATCTTACACATACAATCCAAATTATATGCTTACTTAGATTACTATCACATTGCATGCATAGTTGACTGGCTGATTAACAGACTGACCAGCAGTGACAGGCTGCTTGCTTAACTGCTGGGTGAATGACAGGGAGGAAAATGGCCTCCTCGTCTGCAGTGATCCGGCAACAAGACAATGGAAAAAAAATCTGCTCACCGTTTAAGCCATCTACTTGAACCATTCTCATCTAGCAGGCGGTGTTTCTATTGGGCCTTTTGGTTCTCATGAAACTTTGTGGCAGCAGCGTTGCATTTTTGTCCGCAAGTAACAAGGCAAGTGACACTCACCTAGCACATTTCATGTCCTCATGATATTGATGCTGTGAAGATGAAATCTTCTTGAATTTCTTCTTTTATTTAACTTAATTGGGCAGTTTGGAAATATGTCACTTGAAGGACACAAGTGAACAGTTTTTTTTAATTAAAGTCCAGAATCTAGGCCATAAATTATCATTTAATTCAATTTGAATTCCTAATTTATGTGTTGCTCATTCAGCACATTACATAACTAAAGTGAAACAAAAAACTGGTAAAAAAAATTTTCATTATTTCTGTTGTCACTGAAATCAAATCCTGTTTGTTGGTTCAAATTTCAGAGATCTCTTAATTGCAATTGGCAATTAGTTCCAATTTTGCTTCCTATGTTGATTGGTGATTGGCATGAGTCACAGATCTCTGATGGAACCTGTTCCACATTAGGCACTATATAGCTGACTTTAACTGTTTCTTAGTCAGTGGGAAAACAGTGTAGAAAGGAGATTGAAATGATATGAGGTTGAGCCACTCATGAGTATTCCAGCTTTTCACTATGAATTCAGCCACCAGAGAACAGCCTACCCAGAGGATCAGAGACTTAGTTGTAAAAAATAGTATTGCATCCTGATGACATCGGGAGCAGGCACTTTTTTTTTTAAGCTTTTTAGGAGATTGCTGGATCACTGGTGGAGATAATTAATACTTCACAAGCTGCAAATGAAGTGCCAGATGCCTAAAGGATAGTTGACATGGTGGTTTGTTCAAGAAGAGCAGCAGGGATAGGCCAGATAGTCATAAACCAGTTAGCTTGATGTCAGTGGTAGGGAAATTATTGAACATAATTTTGAGGGACAGAATTAACTAATACTTGGGAAGGCAGGAATTGATCAGGGCTAGTCAGCAAGGGTTTGTTAGAGGGAGATCCTGTCTGGCTAATTTAATTCGATGTTTTGAAAAGGCACCAAATGCAGTTAATGCATCTGACCCCACCACCCAAGACATTTTTCCATCCCCACCCTTGTCTGCCTTCCAGAGAGACCACTCTCTCTGTGACTCCCTTGTCAGCTCCACACTCTCCTCCACCCGCACCACACCTGGCACCTTCCCCTGCAACTGCAGGAAGTGCTACACTTAACCCACACCACATCCATTACCCTCACCCCCATCCCAGGCCCCAAGATGACTTCCCATATTAAGCAGATGTTCACCTGCACATCTGCCAATGTGGTATACTGTATCCACTGCACCCGGTGTGGCTTCCTCTACCAAGTGGAGGCTTGGGGACCGCTTCGCAGAACACCTCCGCTCAATTTGCAATAAACAACTGCACCTCCCAGTCGTGAACCATTTTAACTCCCCCTCCCATTCCTCAGACGACATGTCCATCATGGGCCTCCTGCAGTGCCACAATGATGCCACCCGAAGATTGCAGGAACAGCAACTTATATTCTGCTTGGGAACCCTACAGCCCAATGGGATCAATGTGGACTTCAAAATCTCCCCTTCCCCCCACTGCATCCCAAAACCAGCCCAGCTCGTACCCTCCCCCCACTGCATCCAAAAACCAGCCCTGCTTGTCCCCGCCTCCCTAACCTGTTTTTCCTCTCACCTATCCCTTCCTCCCACATCAAGCCGCACCTCCATTTCCTACCAACTAACCTCATCCCGCCTCCTTGACCTGTCCGTCTTCCCTGGACTGACCTATCCCCTCCCCACCTATACTCTCCTCTCCACCTATCTTCTTTTCTCTCCATCTTCAGTCCGCCTCCCCCTCTCTCCCTATTTATTCCAGAACCCTCTCCCCATCCCCCTCTCTGATGAAGGGTCTGGGCCCGAAACGTCAGCTTTTGTGCTCCTGAGATGCTGCTTGGCCTGCTGTGTTCATCCAGCTTCACACTTTGTTATCTTGGATTCTCCAGCATCTGCAGTTCCCATTATTTCTAATGCAGGCAAGGTCCCACATGGAAGGCTGGTGTGAAAGATAACAGCCTCTGGGATTCAAGGCAAGTGGAAGACTGGATCCAAAATTGGCTTACAAATAGGCAAAGTGTAGAGGGTTGCCTTTGACCAGTAGTCTATCACAGGGGTCAGTACTGGGACCTTTGTTGCTTATTATGTATATTAACATCTTAGACGTGAATGTAGATGGTATAACTAACATGTTTGCAGATGACATGAAATTTGCTGGTGTTGTTGTTACTGAGGATAATGGTCTCAGGCTACAATTTGATATTGATCAGCTGGTAAACTGTTCAGAGCAATGGCAGATGGAATTTAGTCCTGATAGAGGTGAGGTGATGCATTTTGGAAGGTCTAATAAGGGAATGATATACACAATGAATGCTTGATTGCTAGGCTGAAACAAAGGGGCCTTAGTGTACAAATCAATAGATCCCTGTATGAAGGTATCGGCACAGGTAGATAAGTTATTGAAGAAGGTATAAGAGATACTGGCCTTTATTTGCCAGGGCAAAGAATATAGGACCAGAAAAATCTTTTTGGAAGATTATTGAACATTGGTTAAACCACTGACAGAATATGTTCTGGTCACCACAACATCAGAAGGATGTAATTGTATTGGAGAAAGTGCAGAGGAGATTCACCAAGATGTTGCCTGCATGGAAAGTTTCCATTATGTGGTGATACTGGATGGACTGGGTTTGTTTTCTTTGGAGCGGATGTGGGTGAGGGGCTAATCTAATTGATGAATTCAAATTTTTGAGAGGCAGAGACAGAGTAGGTCATGGCCTGGAAGGGCCATTGCAACAAAGCTGTGTCATAAAACTCAATTTATTTTTGATCTATCAGTGCTTTCCTCATGTAACATATTCACAAATCAAAGTATAAATTAAGAACTTAATGTTTATTTTATTCCTTTTATATTTTTCATTGAATCATGATTTTCCCATGATTTACCTATCATTAGCAGAAAGTTAATTTTTGGGAACAGTTGAAAATTTGTGATATCATCTCTCATGTTTGTTTCAATGGGAACTAGAAATTGGACAGCACATGAAATGAACAGCCCACAGCATCACACATTTTGCACTACAAGCAATGGTCAAACATATCTCTATAAGATTTAAACAAATGAATAATCTAATCCATTTTCATTTATAATTCATATTGGTTCCTATCTTATTACAGTGACTATGCTACTGCTTTATTGACTGTAAAACATTTTGAAATACCACGTGTTAATGAAAGGCCCTATATAAGTGCAAGTTTTATGTCTTTAACATTTTTATATGAACACAAGATTCGGAGTACCTGAAAATGAAAAGATTTTACTAGTCACATTCGCATCTACTTGTTTTTAGCAATCTAAAACATCATCGGGATACTTGGCTTGCAATTCAGTTATTTCTCAAACTACATGTCTTTATTTCATATATAAGGTTATCAATTGCTTTCTAAATAGGCATTACACATCAAAAAGACACTGTCATTGCTTCCCATACTAGATACACCTTAAACAAACTGGCCATGAGTTTCATCAAATCCACGGAAGTCGTACCGGAAGATTGGAGGGAGACAAATGTTGTTCGTCTTTTCAAGAAAGGGAATAGGGAAATCCCTGGAAATTACAGATGAGTCTTGTCTTACATCTGTGGTCAGCAAGGTTTTGGAAAGAATTCTGAAAGATAGGATTTATGACTATTTGGAAAAGCATAGCGTGATTAAAGGGAGTCAGCATGGCTTTGTGAGGTGCAGGTCATGCCTCACAAATCTTATTGAGTTCTTTGAGGAGGTCATGAGACAGGTTGACGAGGGTCGAGCAGTAGATGTGGTGTACATGAACTTCAGCAAGGCATTTGATAAGGTTCCCCACAGCAGTCTCATTCATAAAGTCAGGAGGTATGGAATACAGAGTGATTTGCCTGTCTGGATTCAGAATAGGTTGGCTGACAGGAGGCAGAGAGTGGTTGTAGATGGTGAGTATTCTGCCTGGAGGTCAGTGCTGAGTGTTGTCCCGCAGGGGTCTGTTCTTGGGCCTCTGCTCTTTGTAGTTTCTATAAATGACTTGGATAAGGAGGTTGAGGGGTGGGTTAGTAGGTTTGCTGATGACACAAAGGTTGGAGGTATCGTTGATAGTATTGAGGGCTATTGCAGGCTTCAGCGAGACATTGACAGTATGCAGAGGTGGGCTGAAAAATGGCAGAGTTCAACCTGGATAAATGCGAAGTGATGCATTTTGAAAGGTCGAACTTAAATGCTGAATATGGGATTAAAGGCAGGATTCTCGGCAATGTGGAAGAACAGCAGGATCTTGGTGTTCAAGTGCATAGCTCCCTCAAAGTTGCCACCCAGGTGGATAAGGTTGTTAAGAAAGCATATGGTGTTTTGGCTTTCATTAACGGGGGATCGAGTTTAAGAGCCGCAAGGTTTTGCTGCAGCTCTACAAAACCCTGGTGAGACCACACTTGGAATATTGTGTCCAGTTCTGGTCGCCCTGTTACAGGAAAGATGTGGAGGCTTTGGAGAGGGTGCAAAGGAGGTTTACCAGGATGCTGCCTGGACTGGAGGGCTTGTCTTACGAGGAGAGGTTGACTGAGCTCGGACTTTTCTCACTGGAGAGAAGGAGGAAGAGAGGTCACCCGATCGAGGTGTACAAGGTAATGAGAGGTATGGATAGAGTCGATAGCCAGAGACTTTTCCCCAGGGCAGGATTGACTGCCACGAGGGGTCGTAGTTTTAAGGTGTTAGGAGGAAGGTATAGAGGAGACGTCAGAGGGAGGTTCTTCACCCAGAGAGTTGTGAGCACATGGAATACTTTGCCAGTGGTTGTCATGGAAGCAGAGTCATTTGTGACATTTAAGTGACTGCTGGACATGCACATGGACAGCAGTGAATTGAGGGGAATGTAGGTTAGGTTATTTTATTTTTGGATTAGGATTAATCCACGGCACAACAGCATGCGCCGAAGGGCCTGTACTGTGCTGCACTTTTCTATGTTCTATGTTCTAAGAACTGCATTTAGCTTATTATTGAAGTCAATTTTGATGTTGCTCACAGTAATAAACTCCTCACCAAATTACCTAATTAGCAAATATTATGACCAAGCATTAAGTCAGTTAATCTTGTTTGAATTAGTACATTTTAGATCAAAAATAGTATGTAATTATAACATGAATGCACCATCCTTCATCATCATTATACAGCAAAACATCAGTCTAGCCATATCCAAGGTGTGTTTTAACACTGAACTAAAAACTTAATAATAAATTGCTTCACAAGTATAACCTCCATAAGTCCTGTGAGAGAAGTTTTGATTAATTTCTATGCATAGATATATGTGTGAACTTTCATGAAAACATTTAAATATTGCATCAAGTATTACATTTTTAGATGGGATGAAAATTGTACGCATGCCTTTCATTTTGTACAAAAATTACATTGGCAATATTGACCCCATGCTAATGTCAGCTATTGAATTGAAGTAGTCACAGTTCAATAGTGCAGACTGTTTCACATTTGTTTTATATTCAGTCAGAGGATGTGGTCTGTCACTGTCTAGGCAAACTTTTGTTGCCCATCCCTAAAATTAAAAGATGTGAGAATTCTGGCTAGACCAGCAATTATTGCTCAGCCCTAACAGACCTGGATAAAGTGTGATGACTGTCTTCTTGAACTGCTGTAGTTCACTTTGTATAGGGACAAATGGAATGTTATGAACAAGGGAGTTCCAGGAATTTGATCCAACAATATTGAAGGAATATTGGATCAAATTCAATAATATTGAAGGAATGACAATATTGTTCAAAGTCAGAGTGGCATGTGGAGGTGGAGGTGTTGCCATGAATTTACTTTACTTATCAAATTGGTAGATGTCAGAGTTTCAGGAAGATAATGGAAACTTTCTGAGTTTTTGCTTTGCATCCGACAGGTCAGCGTTGTTCAACCTTCTCAAATGGGAGATCACATTTCTTATCTTTCTGCCACTTGAAACTTGTCCACAATGACCAGAATGTTCGCTAAAGCAGTAAGCGTGATTTTGTAGAAGTTCCAATGCAATTAATTGATCATTTAAATGAGTAATTAATAAAAATAGCCATTTAAGAATGCCAAACAGTAGGGCTAACTAGTAAAATCCCTTTACGTCTTTTCAGATAAGAAGCAGAGCTATGGAGAGAAAGAGAGGGCACGCTCCAATTTCAACTTCTCAGAAGGAAAGTGGAATGACAGCCAAGATAATGAGTTGGGTTTCACTAACACTGATGTTGTTTTATTTTTAGTGGTGCACACTCTGAGATGGCCTGAGCAGCATTCTCAAGAAAGTTAAAGTCATAAATCTGTTGTCTTTCAGCTCGTGATTTCCTCCTCTCTCAACCTTCTTTTTAAATAGATTATTGAGGATGGAGGAGGAGGAGAAGGTCAGCTGAACATCTAGCTCAGTTTCATTTGAGCATGCAGCCTCACCAACCCTCTCACCCATTCACCACAATCACTCACTCACCCACCAAACATTCACACACTCACACAAGGAATTCCTCACTCACTGAGTCACCCACTCAGCCTTTCACTGATCCACGCAGCCATTCACTCACCTACCCACACATTCACCACCCATACAATCATTCACCCATCCACCATGCATTCAACGCTTAAGCACTCAAACACTCACTCACCCATTGAGCCATTCACACACTCCCAACCATTCAGTCATACATCTACCCATTCACTCAGCCACTCACCCATTCACTTACTACACACACTCTCCCACTTACTCATTCACTCAGCTTCCACTCATATACTCACCCACCCATTCACACACCTAACCATACACCACACTCAAAATGCCACTACTGGCCTGGCTGTCATTCTTCACTCTTATCCCATAGCATCACTGCCAGCTCCAAATTTGCCCCACCATGCCCCATACCGTGGCCCAATTTTCATAGTTTTCCTGACCCTAGCAGCTCAACTTTCATTCCACTCCTCTCCAAACCAGTGTCTCCCCGAAACTCTCACAATGCTAGATCTAGATCTCTCTCGTGGTTTGAAGCATCTCAGGACAAATCACGCCAGATGCAATACACTTCTCAGTGCTCCAATTACAGGTTATTTCTTTCTCACAATTGCTCACCAATGTGCATTTCAGCAACAAAGCCAATCAACAGGGCTACTTTTTCCTGGATGGAATGCAGTTACTTGAATCTTGGAGCTACACCCCTCTAGGCAACTGGACAGTCTTCCATTACACTCTTGTTTTGCACCTTGCAAATGGTGGACGAAATTTGAGGAATCTGGAGGTGAGTTACTTACCACAGAATTCCAAGCCTCTAACCCACTCTTGGAACTATGTAACTGGGCTAATTCAGTTTCTGGTCAATGGTCACCCTCAGGATGCTACTAGTAAGATCTAACAATCTTAGTGTAATTGAATATCAGAGGAAATAGTTGGATTCTCCCCTTTCGAGATGGTCATCACCTGATGCTTGTAAGTTGCAAATGTTACCACATATGAGTCCCAAGTCCAAAATTGTAATATTGATTGAATATCTTCCAGGTCTTTTTATGGAAAATTTGCCTTCTGTTGATTCAGTAAATTCAGAAATTTCAATATGAGTTACTGAGAAGATTGATTTGATGAGCAAAATTGCATTCATCATTGTACATTTTGCGCTTCAATTTTGTTATGAGGTTTATTTACTTGTTGTTCAGATAACAGTATAAAGTGTTTAAATTGAGAAACTTTAGTATGCTCTGTGAGTAAATATAAATTTTGGACTTTGGGCCAATTTCAAAAATGTTATCACTTTTTTCATTATTTACTGAAATAGAAATCCTTTAAATTCACTATTTAATGAAGATTAACTTTTAGATTCAGATAGTTATTCAATTTACAGGGACTTATTAAACAAGTTTACTATATCAAATGCACAATAAAACTGTGAGCAAATACAATGTAAAATAGTGAGTGCAATTGTTACTGCTTAGAAAAATAAACATTCAGATAAGTATTCCAAACCCTCATTCTTGCCAGCCAAGAGAGCAGATTAGAGAATAGCAGATGCGCTCCACAATTTTCCAACCTAACCTATAGTGAACCTCATGACTGAAATAGACAAAACTGTAAAATTGAGCCTCATTTGTACCTACTGTACATTGATGTATTGAATTGATTATGTATTGAATCCTTTATAATTGCCAATGCAAATTTCTCAGAATTTTTCTGCTGTATCCTTACACTTCTACACGTAAGAGAACTTTAAAATTTAGGTGAGGCAACGTTTTAGCACATTAAACAAAATTCAAGATCAACAAATATAGACAATTCAAGCTTTGAAATTCACTGCAGCACTTTACACCAAATCTCTAACAATGTGTTATGAGTTGCATCTGTAGTCCATCTGCAGAGTAGAATCCATCAAGATTCTCATTCATTTAATTTACATGTTCTTTGGAGAATATTTCATAAAAAATGGGGGTATTATTCTGGAGGTGCTGGAGATTAGCATACAGGCTTTTAACCAGTAAGACGTGTCTAATGATTGCAGAAGTGGTCCAGGGGACAGCAGCTAACTAAGAATTTACTTGGCTCACAGCATTAACTTTCAGGTAATGTCATGACTGTATGATTATAATGTGTTTTGCAAAAAAAAATTGCTAATCACTCTTTATTTACATAGAAAGAAAGAGTAAAAATATGGTTCGAAAGAGACACATGACTGTCAGCCGATAGGCTGACGTGCTACCCCAGCATTAACCAAAAAAGAAGACATTTAGAATTTGCTTAAACCTTGGTCAACCGAAAGGTGTGAAAGCACAAAGTTTCTGAGAAAACCAAAAGATTGGAAGGGGTCTCACAAGGAATTCTAGCACAGTTGACTTTTCTTTGTGGAACAAAGTTTCATTACAAATCACAGAATTTTTATGGTGCAGAAAGAGGGCATTCAGGCCCTTCATCCTGCATCAGCTCTGAGAACATAGACCATAGAACATTACAGCACAGTACAGGCCCTTTGGCCCTCAATGTTGTGCCAACCTGTCATATCGATCTCAAGCCCATCTAACCTACACTATTCCACGTACGTCCATATGCTTATCCAATGATAACCTAAATGTACCTAAAGTTGGTGAATCTACTACCGTTGCAGGCAAAGCGTTCCATTCCCTTACTACTCTCTGAGTAAAGAAACTACCTCTGATATCTGTCCTATATCCTTCACCCCTCAATTTAAAGCTATGCCCCCTCATGCTCGCCGTCACCATCCTAGGAAAAAGGCTCTCCCTATCCACCCTATCTAACCCTCTGTTTATTTTATATGTTTCAATTAAGTCACCTCTCAACATTCTTCTCTCTAATGAAAACAGCCTCAAGTCCCTCAGCCTTTCGTCGTAAGACCTTCCCTCCATACTAGGCAACATCCTAGTAAATCTCCTCTGCACCCTTTCAAAAGCTTCCACATCCTTCTTATAATGCGGTGACCAGAACTGTACACAATACTGCAAAGGCGGCCGCACCAGAGTTTTGTACAGCTTCACCATAACCTCTTGGTTCTGGAACTCGATCCCTCTATTAATAAAAGCTAAAACACTGCATGCCTTCTTAACAGCCCTGTCAACCTGGGTGGCAACTTTCAATGATCTGTGTACATGGACACCGAGATCTCTTTGCTCATCTACACTACTAAGAATCTTACCATTAGCCCTGTACTTTGCCTTCTGCTTACTCCTACCAAAGTGCATCACCTCACACTTGTCTGCATTAAACTCCATTTGCCACCTCTCAGCCCAGCTCTGCAGCTCATCTATGTCTCTCTGCAACCTACAGCATCCTTCGTCACTATCCACAACTCCACCGACCTTAGTGTCGTCTGCAAATTTACTAACCCATCCTTCTACGCCCTCATCCAGGTTATTTATAAAAATGACAAACAGCAGTGGACCCAACACCAACCCTTGCCATACACCACTAGTAACTGGTCTCCAGGATGAACGTTTCCCATCAACTACCACCCTCTGTCTTCTTTCAGCAAGTCAATTTCCGATCCAAACTGCTATATCTCCCACAATTCCATTCCTCCGCATTTTGTACAATAGCCTAGTGTGGGGAACCTTATCGAATGCCTTGCTGAAATCCATATACACCACATCAACTGGTTTACTCTCATCTACCTGTTTGGCCACCTTCTCAAAGAACCCAATAAGGTTTGTGAGGCACGACCATCCCTTCACAAAACCGTGCTGACTATCCCTAATCAATTTATTCTTTTCTAGATGATTATAAATCCTATCCCTTATAACCTTTTCAAACACTTTACCAACAACTGAGGTAAGGCTCACTGGTCTATAATTACCAGGGTTGTCTCTACTCAACTTCTTGAACAGGGGAACCACATTTGCTATCCTCCAGTCGTCTGGCACTATTCCTGTAGACAATGATGAGTTAAAGATCAATGCCAAAGGCTCGGCAATCTCCTCCCTGGCTACCCAGAGGATCCTAGGATAAATCCCATTCGGCCCAGGGAGCTTACCTATCTTCACCCTCTGTAGGATTTCTAATACCTCTTCCTTGTGAACCTCAATCCCAGCTAGTCTAGTAGCCTGTATCTCAGTATTCTCCTCGACAACATTGTCGTTTTCTAGAGTGAATACTGTTGAAAAATATTCATTTAGCGCTTCCCCTATCTCATCTGACTCCACACACAACTTACCACTACTATCCTTGATTGGGCCTAATCTTACTTTCGTCATTCTTTTATTCCTTAAATACTTATAGAAAGCCTTAGGGTTTACCCTGATCCTATCCGCCAACAACTTCTCGTGTCTCCTCCTGGCTCTTCTGAGCTCTCTCTTTAGGTCTTTCCTGGCTACCTCGTGGCCCTCAAGCGCCCTGACTGAGCCTTCACATCTCATCCTAACATAAGCCTTCTTCTTCCTCTTGACCAGAGATTCCACCTCCTTCGTAAACCACGGCTCCTGCACTCTACAGCTTCCTCCCTGCCTGACAGGTACATACTTATCTAGGACACACAGGAGCTTCTCCTTGAACAAGCTCCACATTTCTAATGTGCCTATCCCCTGCAGTTTCCTTCCCCATCCTATGCTCCCTAAATCTTGCCTAATCTCATCGTAATTGCCTTTCCCCCAGCTATAACTCTTGCCCAGTGGTATACACCTATCCCTTTCCATCACTAAAGTAAACATAACAGAATTGTGAACGCTATCACCAAAGTGCTCACCTACTTCCAAATCTAACACCTGGCCAGGCTCATTACCCAGTACCAAATCTAATGTGGCTTCGCCCCTTGTTGGCCTATCTCCATACTGTGTCAGGAAGCCCTCCTGCACACACTGGACAAAAACTGACCCATCTATAGTACTCGAACTATCGTGTTCCCAGTCAATATGTGGAAAGTTGAAGTCCCCCATGACAACTACCCTGTCTCTCTCACTCCTATCGAGAATCATCTTTGCTATCCTTTCCTCTACATCTCTGGAACTATTCGGAGGCCTATAGAAAACTCCCAACAGGGTGACCTCTCCTTTCCTGTTTCTAACCTCAGCCCATACTACCTCAGTTGACGAGTCCCCAAACATCCTTTCTGCAACTGTAATACTGTCCTTGACCAACAATGCCACACCTCCCCCTCTTTTACCATCTAAATCCCGGAACCTGCAACAACCATTCCTGACCCTGCTCTATCCATGTCTCCGAAATGGCCACAACAAGTATCAATGACCAATTCAAACAAGTATCATTACCTAGTGCTAACTTCTCACCTTCACCCCACCCTCTTTCATATTATTTCTATCCAAATAATCATCCAATGCCCGCTTGATGCCTCATTTGTGACTGAGTCCACCACATTTCCAGGCAGTTCATTCCATACCTTAACTACTCACTACATGAAAATGCTTTTTTGCTTCCTTGCGAATACTTCCTTCTTTTGCACATCACTGTAAATATATGCTCTCTTGTTCTGGTTCCATTTATCACTGGAAACAGCTTCTGCCTATCAGCATGCTCATAATCTTGCAAAAATCCATGAAATCTCAGCCTGCTTCTTTTCAAGGAGAACGATCTCACCTTCTTCATTCTGTCCTCATAACAGTGGTTTCTGATTCCTGAAACCATTCTTGTAAATTGCTTTTGCTCTCTCTCACAATACTCCAGTGAGGTCTTAATAAGTATATTGTATAAGTTCAATATTATCTCTCTTCCCTTGTGAAAGTTAATATACGTTGTAAACTTAATCAATAGCCAATACCGCCGCCATCTTGAGTTGGTGAGACACCATTTTAAAACAAAATACCAAGGAGAGCTCTGAGACAGAGCATCAGAAAGAGGGTTCTCAACAGGAAGCAGAATATGCAACAAACCAGCTAAACACTGCTGTACTGAAGCAGGCTACCAAGGGCCACAACCAATCCCATAAAAGTGAAATAAAAGAGCCTCCACTCCCTCCCAGGACTTGTTCTGTTGAAGCTGCCTCGATAAGCAACCTCCAACTATCAATAATAGAAGCAATCACAGCAGCTGATAAAAGCTAATCTTATTTTCATCTTTATTAGCTTCTTCTATCAGAATCTACCTTCAATGCTTGCATACATGTTTTAGCTGTAGAAATGCCACATATGTTTTGGGGGAGTGGCATGGTGGCTCATTGCTTAGCAGTGCTGCCTCACCAGAGACCCCGGTTCGATTACAGCCTCAAGCGAATGCCTGCTGGAGTTTGTACATTCTGCCCGTGTCTGCATGGGTTTCCTCTGGGTGCTCCGGTTTCCTCCCACAATCCAAAGGTGTGTTAGTTGGGTGGATTGGCAACGTTGGCATTGTATGCAATGTTAAGGATGAGTAGGCTAAGTGAATTAGCCATGGTAAATGTGAAATTATGGGGTGTGGTAATGGCCTGGCTCTGGGTGAGATGCTGTTCGGAGGGTCGGTGCAAACTTGACGGGACCAATGGCCTCCTTTCCGACTGCAGGGGTACTGTGATTCTATGAAATGCCAGGCAATGACCATCCCCAATAAGAGATGACCTAGCTACTACATTGACATTCAGTGGTGTTACTATCATAGAATTACCTTATTATCAATATCCTAGGGGTTACTATTGACTTAAATATGTGGCCACAAGTGCAGATCAGAGGTTACAAATGCAGCAGTGTGTAACTGGCCTCCAGACTCCTCAGAACCTATCCACCATCTGCAAGACATAAGTCAGGAAGGTAATGCAATACTCCCTATTTTCCTGGATGAGTTCAGATTCAACAAGCTTGGTATCATTCAGGACAAAGGAGCCTGACTGATCAAGCCCCTCATCCCCCTCCCCATCCATAAACATCCACGCTCTCCACCTCTGGCACTCAGTAGCAGCAGTATGTATAATCAACAAGATGCAGTGCAGAAATTCACCAAGGGTTTTTATAAAGTACTTTCCAAACCCATGACTACTTCCAACTAGATGAACAAAGACAGCAGATACACGGGAACGCTACCACCTGCCTACAAATTCCCCTCCAAGCCACTCACTATTCTAACTTACAAATATATTGCTGTTCTTTCTCTGTCACTGTCCTGGAATTCCCTTCCTCATGGCATTTTGGGTGTACCTATAACATTTGATTCAAGAAGGCAGCTCACTACCACCTTCTCAAGGGTAACTAGAAATGGACTATAGTGATTCTGTTTAAAAAAGTCAATGATTGTATCACTTATTTTAACATCATAACTTTCAGTAATCATTATGCAATAAATTTTACTATTGTTATTCACAATCTCTATCAACTGTCATGGACACTGAATTACCGACATGGACAAACACAAAGTGAAGAACCACAGGTCCATAATGTGATGAAAGTTTTGAGGCGTTATCACAATAACTCCTCCTAACTGACCTGCCCTTCAGTTTACTGCTCCTGAGCTAAACCTATCACGAAGGCAAAAGATGCTGTTTGTTTTGCATAAAACCTGAATAACTATTTATTACTAACGCAAAGTACTTTACAAAATTCTAATGATGGTAATCATATAAACACTTGAAACCACCAATTAACTACACTGGCTATTAGCCCAAAAGCCCCTTTTCCCCCAAATCATCACTTCAATCCAACAGATAAGACAAAAGGTTAGCAAGGGAGGTTAGATATTATGCTACAAACAGAAAGACAAAACACTGGTAAGCCATGTGGCTGGACTTAAAGTATTTGAATCTCACACTTAGCAGTTCTGACCTCTGAATATGCTAAACACCTCTGAACAACTCTAAGACAGTTTGGTGATGAAAGAGCTTAAACCTTTGAGTTGGCTTGGGTTACTTGAGTTGGGTTGATTCCTTCTTCTGGGCAATCTCCTTGTGGTATTTTATCAATCAGCCCACCTCACAACATAGCTCCTTGTTGTTGAAATTGGTTGTCCAATTTGACCTTTACTGCACCAGTCAAAGTTTTCTGTTCTTAGTTTCAGTGTACCCGGGATTCCACACAAAGTGGCTACTCATGGTGTGCCTCTTCTCCAGGTACAATCCTTTCTTGGATTTCACTACTCAAGCTCTGGCCATCAACAACTCACACAAGGGTATGGGGTTTGACTTCATAACTCCACCCTATTGTTTTTCCCTCCAGATTGTAACTTTTGTCACTGTTCATTTTTGTACCTGTTGGGAGATTGTAGGGTTAAACTCCTTCTTAGCTTTGGTTGAATTTCTGCAGTGTTGAGAGAAAAGTTTAAAGAAGGTATGAGAGGCAGGGTTTTTACACAGAAGTTAGCAAATGCCTGGAATGTACTGCCAGATGAGGTGGTAGAAGTAAATACAATATCAGCATTTAAGAGGCATTCTGACAGACATATGATTCGGCAGGGAACAGAGGAATTTGGACTGTATAGAAGTAAAATATTTTAGTTTAGATTAGAAAGGTGTCATGTCATGTGTCAGTGAAGACTTGATGGGCCAGAAGGCCTGTTCCTGCACTATGCTGTTCTTCAATCAAGACAGGTGAATAAAGTGGTTAAGGAACCTTTATTAGTTGAGGCATAGAGTTTATGAATAAGGATGTTATGCTGGAACTGTATAAAACATCGGTTAGGCTATAGCTAGAGTACTGCGTGCATTTGTGGAATCCACATGATAGGAAGAATGTGATAGCACTGGAGAGAGTGCAGAGGAAATTTGAAGAGCAATTGGACAGATTAGAATTGTTTTCCTTACAGTAGAGGAAATTGAAAAGGACTTGATTAAGATGTAAAAGTATGAGGGACATTTACAGGGTAGACAGGAAGAATCTTTTCCCTTGTTGGAGGGATTAATGACTAAGAGGCCTGAATTTAAGATAATGGGATGGTGGGGATCTGGAGCTCACAACCTGTACAATGGTAGAGGCAGAAACTTTCAGAACATGGAAGAAGTATTTTCATGTGCACTTGCAATACCAAGGCATACAAATCTATGGAACAAGTGTGGGAAAATGCAATGAGACTAGTTAGGTTGTTGTTTTTGTTTGATATGGATGTAATGGGCTGAAGGGCCTCTTTCTGTGCTGTAGATCTCTGTGGCTCTGAATTAACTGCTGAGAGGCTGATATCTCATCAGTTAATCATCACCCTTTATTTACTTCTGCACACTACACTGGCTGTGGCCAGCCAGCTCAGAGTCAGTCATCTAGGCTGAGGAGATTCTCAACTTGTGGTTATATTAGTCAGCCAGGTCTTTCCTGATTGAGTCAGGTCAACGACTGCAATCAATGACCTCGTGGTCGATGAGATCAACCTGGTTCCAAACAATAAAAGTTTCTCTTGCCAGAGATTCAGAACAGAGTCACAGACTCAGGATACAGACTAGGTCATTTCAAACTGGAATGAGGAGAAATTTCTTTGCTCAGAAGATTATGAACCTGTGGAATTCTTGAAACTAAAACTTTCCTGGTATTTATTTTAAAATTGAAACATTTGAAAACTAAAAGGGGTGTTGTTGAATGAGCTACATAAATTTGCAGTTCATGTACCACTCTGAGGAAATGGTCATGACTGTAACTTCACTGAACAGATGATGTAGATAAATAATAGATGATGGTAGATGATTATTCACATTTTATTTCCGGCATAAAAAGATGAGATAAAGTTACAACTGCTTTACAAGGGTAAACAAATAAAAAGCTCAAAATTTCTGTGAGAGCCGTCTTTAAACAACAATTGGAGAAGCAACAGAAATACAATGCTGGATCCCCATGGGGTTAAACCAGAAATCCCTCTAACATGAAAGACAAAATTCGATTTGCCTTCTTAATTATGTTTTGCACCTGAAAACCAACCTTCTGAGATTCATGCACAAAGACACCCAGATCCCTCTGCGCAGCAGCATACTGCAATTTTTACCCTTCAAATAATAGTCCTTTTTAACTGTTATTCCTACCAAAATGGATGACTTCACATTTATCAACATTATACTCCATCAGCCAGACCTTTGCCCATTCACTTAAACTATCCATATCCTTCTGCAAACTTTCAGAGTCATCTGCCCAGTTGGTTCGACCAATCAACTTGATGTCATCCACAAACTTTGACACACTATGCATGGCCCCAACTCTAAATCATCAATGTAAATTGAAAACAATTGTGGTCCCAATAATAATCCCTGAGGCACACCACAAGTCACTGATTAGCAAACAGAAAAGCATTCATTTATCTCCACTTTTTGCTTCCTCTATCCATGTTAACCAATCCTCTATCAATGCTAATACATTGCCCAGAACACCAGGCACCTTTATCTTGTGCAGCACTTGTTGAATAACTTTTGGAAAGCTAGATACAGCACATCAACAAGGTCCCCGTAGTCCACCGGGCTCATAATGTCTTCATAGAATTCCAGTAAATTTTTTAAACATGACCCTCCCTTAATGAACCCATGCTGCCCAAAGAGTGAATTTCTATCCAGATGCCTTGCTATTTCTTCCTTGATGATAAATTCAAGCATATTCCCCACTGTAGAAGTCAAACTGACTGGCCTATAGTTCCTCCTTTTTTGTCTACCCCCTTTTTTAAACAGTGGCATCATATTTGCTATTTTCTAATCTGCTGGAACTGCCTCAGAGGTCAGCAAATGTTAGAAAATTACCACGAGCGCATTTACTATTTCTTCCACCGTCTCCTTTAGTACACTGGGATGCATTCCATCAAGACCAGGAGATTTGCCTACATTTAGATCCACTAGATTAGATTAGATTAGATTCCCTACAGTGTGGAAACAGGCCATTCGGCCCAACAAGCTTCACCAACACTACCTCTTTCATGAAAATGATTGTTTCTAGGTTATCACCTGCCTTGTCTCCTTGTCATCAATTACTGGCATGTTATTTATGTTCTTTACTGTGAAGATCGACACAAAATATCTGTTCAATGCCTCAGCTATCTCCCCATTTCACATTATTAAATTCCCCCTTCATCCTCTAAAGGGCTAATGTTTACCTAAGACACTCATTTTGTTTTATATATTTGTAGGAACCTCTGTTATCTGTTTTTATATTCTGAGCTAGTTTACGCTCATAATCTAGCATACGTTTCTTAATAGCTTTTTTTGTGGTTTCTGTTTATCTCTAAAGTTTTCCCAATCTTCTTGCCTCCCAGAGGTCTTTGCTATGTTGTATGTCTTACCTTTCAATTTGGTAGCATCCCTTATCTCCTTCGACATCCATGGTTTTTTATTCTACAGTCCTTGCTTTTCACTGGTATATAATTTTGCTGAGCACTTTGAAAATTTGCTTTGAAAGTTGCCCATTGTTCCTCAACTGTCCTATCTTAAAGGTTTTGCTTCCAGCCTCCGTTAGCCAATTCTTGCTTCATCCTTTGTCTAAGCAGGGGACCCTGGGTATTGGACTTCATCTTCTCACTTTCCATCCATATTCTAAATTTAACCAAGCTGTGTTCTCTCCTTCCAAAAGGACGCCTAACCATGAAATCATTAATTCTTCCTGTCTCAGTACACAGGACCAGATCCAGGATAGCTTCCTCCCTCATTGGTTCCATTACATACTGTTCAAGAATACTATCAGATATATTCAATGAACTCCTCCTAAAGTCTGCCTTGATTGACCTGGTTCAACCAATCAGCATTTAGTATTAAAACACCCCATGATAATTTAGGATCAGTGTCAACAGTAGGCAAAAGAAATTTTCTGTAATGGTACCAGGGATGGGTGACATCAGTTGTGGAGAGAGACTAGAAAATCTAGTATTGTTCTCAATACAACAGAGAAGGATAAAGGGAAATTAGATAGATGTTTTCAAAGTGATAAATGGTTTTGATAGAGTAAATAAGGTGAGACTTTGTCCAATGATAGATGGTTCAGTACAGATGAAACCTTTTTCAGACAACAAATTATTTTGATATGGAATGCACTGCCTACAAGGTTGGTAGAAGCAGATTCCATAGCCTTAATAAATAAAAATAGTTAGAGAAATGATTTAAGGGAGAACATTTTGCAAAGTTAGAAGGAAAACATAAAGGGGGTGATATTGGATAGTTCTAGCAATATTTTAGCACGGGCACAATGAAACAAATAATATTTTTCATCAGTATTATTTTATTTAATATTTAATATGATTCTCTAATTAAAGCTACTACTCAGTGAAACTAGAGATAATGGGAACTGCAGATGCTGGAGAATCCAAGATAATAAAATGTGGAGCTGGATAAAGACAGCAGGCCAAGCAGCATCTTAGGAGCACAAAAGCTGATGTTTCGGGCCTAGATCTAGGCCCAAAATGCCAGCTTTGGCACTCAATGAAACTACCTCCATTTCTGAGAAAAAGAATATTTCTACGGATTTTCTGTCTCATTCTCATGCCTTACTAAGAATTGTAGTATTTAATATATCCGAGACTCTTTGTAGAAGACAGTTTTAAGGGTTTCTGGAATACACTTTGCAGAGACAGGAATTTCACAGGTAGAGAGGAACGATCAATCAAAGTAAAGAAAATTGATTGTTTATGACTGGAGTGAAAGACAATATAGTAGGTGTGGGCATAAAAATTTCCAGTCAGTTGGAAATAACAGTAGTGAGGACCTACTATCATATATGTTTGTGTAAAAGTTGAGGTTTTTGGGTTTAAACTTTAGTCAGAAAGTAAAGGGTTGACATTTACATAAGTAATATTCTTGGAGGTGTTAAAATCTACCCTTTTCCATCAGCACCTTATTGCAGTTACCAGGTCAGAGACTGTTCCTATCAGCCCCACACCCAAAAGTTGTGCAAACACAGTTAAAAACATGCTTATTACTAACATTTTTACTTAAAAGAAATAAAACCTCCTTACAGACAGACTTTAATTCCTATACTCTAAATGTATTAAATTTATCAAATTCATGTGAAACTTTGTTTCACCATCTTATTCAATTTTAGCACAGTACAGAAAAGATAGTTTACAAAGCATTTAC
Source organism: Stegostoma tigrinum (assembly GCF_030684315.1). Lineage (NCBI taxonomy): Eukaryota > Metazoa > Chordata > Chondrichthyes > Orectolobiformes > Stegostomatidae > Stegostoma > Stegostoma tigrinum. The sequence goes on along the minus strand of NC_081357.1, from coordinate 78,915,099 downwards.
TGCATGAATATTAAGATCTACCAAAGTCACCTTCCTTCTCATCCTCAGAACAAAATAACTCATCCCAATTTGCTTCTTGAAATGTGAATTATCTTCATTATTATTCATTTCTTCATTGGACATGATTTTCCGCAAATAATCATCTTCTGTACCATCATATACATTAGACATGCTGTTTTGCTTGAAGGACTTGATTGCAATGTGGGTTAGCCATGGGAAACACAGACATGGATCTGCATGGGGTGCTCTTCAGAGGTTCAGTGTAGACTCGATGGGCTAAATGGCCTGCTTCCACACTGTAGGGATTTTATGATTCTATGACAACGAATTGAAGATAAACTGGCCAGTTCAAACTTACAAGTTATTCAGATTGAAATGCAAAATATTCTGCAGCAGTTAGCAGAATTCAAAATATCAGAGAAGACTGTTTACGCAGCTTAGGCAGGTTCTTAAGAATAAATATACAGAGGAACAACTAGCATGTGACCTCTGCTGGAAAGAAGGCAAAGTAGCAAAATACGTCAAGGAAAATGTATGGGTTTGAGTTTTTGAGGAAGAATTTCTGGTCCTGTAACATTAAGTCCGTTTTCTTCCTTCACAGATGCTGCCAGACCGCTGAGATTTTTCCAACAGCTTTGTTTTTGTTTCTGATTTACAGTATCCGCAGTTCTGTTAGTTTTTACTGGTAATATTTACTCCAAGGAATGGTAGACTTGACATCAAGTGTTGGCATGTGAAGACAAGAAGAATTAAACAACCACCTTCAGTGATGTGCTATTCCATGATTTGATCACGTTGGATTGCACCAGGGTCTGTCAGACTTCAGTGATGATTGACTGGCAAGTATGGAATAAGTAGTTACCTACAGCTATAGTCTCAGAAAATTTACTAAACATGTGGACAAGAAGCTAGGTCAGTGATTTGGGTCACATGGAAGTGGAGGTGAGTCTACAGGTATCCAAAAGAAGTTCTGTCTTACCATTCTTTGGATACAGTTTTTTTAATAAAGTTTGTGAATGTTCGCCTGCAAGTGTGTTGAACTTATGGTGATAATGGTTGCCTCATCTCTCTCTTAATTTATTTCTTCTTTCTTAGGATGAATTTCTGTTGTGTCTCCCAAATTTTTAAATATTTTTAGAAGCATGCAGCAGTGACAGCCTGAAGTGAAGCTCAGAGATAGTTCAAAGTTATGGCGAATGAGCTTGTAGCACAGATTGAAATTGGCAGGAACGATGTTGTGAGAAGGATGTGGCTGCGAGGAGAACAGGACTGGAAACTAAAATGCAAGAATACATGTTGTATCAAAAGCACTGGCAGGTGGGCAGAGGGGGCACAGTTACCATGTTAGTAAGTAATGAAATTAAATCGATAGCAAGAAGTGATGTAGACTTAGAAGGTGTCGAATCTGTGTTGGTCAAGTTCAGGAATCACAAAGGAAAAAACATCCTGATGGGAGTTTTGTACAGGCCTACTAGCAGTAATCAGGATGTGGAGAAGAAAGTAAATCAGGAGGTAGAAAATGCATGTAAGAAAGCAGTATTACAGCAATAACGGGGACTTAAATATACAGGTGGCCTGGGGAAATCAGAATGGTAGCAAATCACAAGAAAAAAGAACTGTGGACTATATATGACATTTTTTGGGAGCAGCTTGTGATAGAACCAGCTAAGGAATGGGCAATATGGATTTGGTATTGTATAATGATGCAGGTTGATTAAGACCTCAAGGTGAATGAACCCCTAAGGGTCAGTGACCATAACATGATAGAATTCACCCTAGAGTTTCAGAGGGAGAAGTTGGAAGGAAAGCCTAACAAGGAAGACAATGGAGTAGCAATGGCAGAAATTTCTGGGGGTAATTTGGAAGACACAACAGAAATTCATCCTAAAAAAGAAGAAATATATTAAGGGAGAGATGAGGCAACCATGGTTAACAAGGGAAGTTAGGGACAGCATGAAAGAAAAAGAGAAATTATACAATGTGGTGAAGATTAGTGGAAAGCCAAAGCATTGGGAAACATTTAAAATCCAGCAGAGGATAACTACAAAAGCAATAAGGGGGAGAAGATGAAATATGAGTGAGCTAGCTCATAATAAAAAAAAATTGCAAGCCCTTTTTTAAGATATCTGAAAGGTAAGAGAGACCGTGAGTTGGCATTGAGCTGCTGGAAAATAAGGCTAGAGAAGTAGTAATGAGAACAAAGAAATGGCAGAAGGCCTGAATAAATACTTGGCACTAGTTTTCACAGCGGAAGGCTCCAGCAGCAAACCAGATCTTCAAAAGAATCAGGAATAGAAGTGAATGTAGCGGCCATCAGAAAGGTGAAGGTATTAGGTAGTCTAGATGGACTACAACTCAGAGTTGTGAATTATAAGGCTGAAGAAATTGTAGCTGCATTGGTGGTGATCTTTTATGAATCACTGGAGTCAGGGATGATTGTAAAATGGCTAACGTGACACTTGTGTTTAACAAGGGAGCGTGGCAGAGGACAGGAAACTATAGGCTGGTGAGCCTGATGTTGGTTATGTGTGAGATTTTCAAGTCCACTTGTAGGGATGAAATTGCAGAGTACCTGAAAGCACATGGTAAAATAGTGCTAGGTCACCAAGGCTTCATCAAGGGGAGGTCATAGCTGTCAAATCTGTTAGAATTCATTTAGGGAACAAGTGGGTTATGCGAAAGAGAACAAGTGGATGTAATCTATTTGGATTTGCAGAAGGTCTTTAGCAAGTTGCTGCACAGGGGTCTGCTAAATAAGATTGATGGGGCAAAGTGCTGGCCTGAATAGAGGATTGGTTGACTGGCAAAAGGCAGAGAATAGGGATAAGGGGGTACTTTTCAGTGTGATGATACTATGGCTGTTGTCCTGATTTTTTTAATGAAAAGAGGTTGAAACAGAAGTGATGAGTAGTCTGTTCCAAACTAATAAAATAAACAGCTAGTGAAGCTGTGTGTCTTCTTTTTCTAAGTTGGAACAGTAAAAGCAGCATGAATGGCGTGGAGTCAGGCTCCTACAGAACCAGGGTTTTAGTTTGGCTTTCAGTAGTTGTTGAAGTTTTGGATGTTGGCTGTGGGTGCTGTCTCTATCTCCTCCTGGTACAGTTAAAAATCGTGGGTTCTCTATGTTTGTCAGAATTGCATGTGAGACGATCTTTTTTACTGACTTTGCCATTGCCAAGCGTGTATTTATGAGATGTTATGATATTGGAACAGATTCTACTTAGTGGTTAAATAATTTACTATTCTGTTAAATTTTCCAATAGAGTTAAAGTTACACCAATTCCTCTTTCTTTTGTTTATATTTTAACTGTATAGGGTGAGAGTAAAGTGTGTTTTGCTTAAAGTGTAACCAATTGAATTATGCTTGCAACATAGCACCTTTTTTGAGGGAAAAGAGAATTTATCTGCAACTAGCTCACTTACTCTTACTCAGTCAATTTTGTTAACTAAATGCTGAAAATGTATAGAGAGGACAGCAGGCACAAGACAAAGAGCCCGCCACTCCTTCCGTTGTGATATGTTCATGTTTTGGTGTAAAGCTTCTACATCAGGCATCAACCTTGCCCATTCAGTAACATTGAATGCCACACATGCTATTTCAGGTTGTTTTCCAAAGCAGTAATTGGAAGTTACAATTTTCAGTAAGGAAGTTTCACATCAGATCACTTCAGTTAGCAATTACTCAAAAAAAGATGCTGCTGAGAACGTAGAGACATTCTTCTTGATGGAAGTGGTAGTTTAACAATGGCATGCAGCTCATAAAAAAGCTAAACATGATACAGTTGAATATTTCCAATACTAAACTTTCAAAATGTGGAATCTTTTTTAATAATGAACACTGTATGTGGGTACAATTGAATCTCGAACCTGCAAGAAACAATTATGGCAGCAAAGCCTAATGGACTTGCTACTTAATTCTCCATATTAAGATGGTCATAGTTAATTGTTAAACTTTTGGCATCAGTGTCATCTCAGATGCAATTATGTATTGACATCTGTGAAATGTTTCTGAGGTCTCCTAATACTCCCTGAAATTATTGGCTGGCAAAAAAAATTAAGGACATTTCTTACCATTAGATTTACCAGGATGGGATTACCACCCAGTCCATGGAGCCATGAGTCCAGCTGGTATAGGAATAAGATAATGGTTCAGGACATTATGAGGTATCTTTTGCACTGTTTGTCACCAACTGATGATTGCTGCATCAAAGTCTGTAGATTTTATGATATGCATGGTGGCTCTTATTCTACTGCTTCACCCTCTGCGAGCTGCTGTCCCTGCAATTTTTGTTCTCATAGCACTCTGTAGCTAGTGCTACCTTACTTTCTGCACTAAGCTGGCCCACTCATGCTCAGATTCATCCTAGATTTCTGTGGAAGAATAAGCAGGAATTATTAAAGGTAATATTCACCATTTTAAAAACTCTAGTTCAAATATAGAAATTTTGCTAAAGAATGACAAAAGCCATTATTTATTCAAGAAAGTGGACAGAAATATGCTGGACAATTATAGATAAATTAACTGGCCAGGATTCTGAAATTTCCTGCTCCTGTTTACCAGTCATATGACAGAAAATGGATATCCAAGAATTAAAGTGCTTTACTCTAATAGAATGATGCCCACCTTTTAGCCCATTGTTTTTTTTTAAATCTTGTTGTCAGTTAGCCAAAGAGCCATCTACTTTTTGAGTGATGTTTCCTTAAAGTCCTACACAGGATATGGTTAGGCCAGCATTATTTTCCTATTCCAAATTGCCCTTGAGAAGGTCTCAGTGAGCTCCTTGAACTGGTGCAATCCATGTGGTGTAGGGTTGCTCACATCGCAGTTATGTAGGGGGTTCCAGGATTTTGACCTAGAAGCAGTGAACGAATGGTGGTATACAGATGCAGGTGTAGACACAACAGGATGGATGGCCTCCTCTGACATATTCCCAAGTCAGGATGGTGCATGGCTTGCAGAATGTTGTTATTCCCATGAATCTGCTGCCTTTGTCCTTCTTGATGGTAGGGGGTGAAGTTTTGGAAGGTACTTTTGAACGAAATTGATAAGTTGTTGCAGTGTATCTTATTTCCATCCATTTCCACCTTATTTACTGCCCATGATCTTTCACATATAAACCAATTGTCCAGTACTACCAATCACTACTAAAACGGCACATTTAAAGAGCTCGGTAAAATTTTTGCAATTTCACAGAATCTTTATATTTCAACAATGCTCATGTTTTCTTTTGTTGTTGGCAACCACTTTATCAACTACCTTTGTACCATTTAGTGTGGCCACTGTCATTGCTGGAGGAGCTTAATGTTGCTCATGTTTTGGACACCTCAACCAGTTTAGTTACTAAAAGCACTTTATCCAAGCGCTCTTGTTGGTGAAGCAAACAAAGGAGCACAGAATTCGGCTTGCAGTTCAACTCGATTTTATTAACAAGATATTCCTTATTAAAAGCACCATATGAGCTTTTCCCAAATTCCCACAATATTTACCCTCTATCTAGCTCTATCCATCCGAGATAGGATATTATCCACAATGATCTTGATGTTTGACCTGGGCTATTGGAATCTCCAACCTCTCTCATGTAGGCCTGGCTCTCTTTCTGTAGGTGGGCTTTGCAGGTCAGGGCAAATCTCTCCTGCTTCTTCTGGGGTTGATACACTGTCCTCGAAATGTCTGCTTTCCTGTTCCTCTGATCTGCCTGGCCTGCTGTGTTCCTCCAGCTCTACACCTTGTTATCTTCTACCACGAGTCTTGCTGCAAGTCTTCCCTGTGATTCTTCACTCAGGGAACTGTTTCCAGGAGTGTTTTTATTGCATCTCTCTCCCAGGACCTTCCAGTATTTCTCTAACCTTAGGCCAATGGATTCAGGAGCTAGGAACAAATAATCTAATGACCAACACCCTTCACTTTTGCCATGCCAGTGAGGTTTAAAGTGGTCATCCTCAGGAACTGGTGGGAAGTCAACATGCCACAAAGTCTACCTGATACTTCTCTGATATACAACCCTCAGGCTGCTTGTAAATGGTTCCCCTTGAACCTTTGGCACAATTTTGACTTTAGTTTCCATTGCTCTCTGTAGCAGAGTTACATAGAACATAGAACATTACAGCGTACATCAAAAAGAAAGGTTTGGAGGTTTCTGGACCAAATGCAGGCAAGTGGAACTACTTTAGTTTAGGAACATGGCCAGCCTGGACTAGTTGGACTTGAGGGTCTATTTCTATGCTGTATGACTCTGTGGCTCTATGTGGCTGTTTAATTTAGTTTGATGAATTTTTTTTAGTCAGGCCTGATTGCTTCAGCAGTGTGTCTATTTAGAATGTCCAATTTTAGACCCGTGGTCACTTAATCGTTGTCCCTCCTGTTGATTCCTTGAAGCATCTAGCGAAAATGGGATCACTGGCTCAGACCACGCTCTCGCACAGACATGTATCAAATCTCAGATGGGTAGCCTAACTCCCTCCGAGTATCTGGGCTCCCCATTGTACATGGACAATAATACCCTATGTACTAATTATCTTCCTTATGCACTTTTGTAAGCTTCATAGTACTATATACAAATAACTTAATACTTAAATTAAGAATTAGCCACATGCTCACTCTCAAGCCTCTTTTGGGATTGGCAACACTCAATACAATAAAATTCATACCATGCAAACCCACATAGTTCCTTTCTGAGGCAAGAGATAATGGGAACTGCAGATGCTGAAGAATCCAAGATAACAAAGCGTGGAGCTCGATGAACACAGCAGGCCAAGCCCTAAGATGCTGCTTGGCCTGCTGTGTTCATCCATCGCCACACTTTGTTATCTCCTTCCTGAGGCAATCTGGGTTCATTAGTTTCTTGGCTCCTGCTTTAGCAGCGTAGCCCATAGTTAATTTTCTGGATGTGATCTTCCAGCAGACAAATTTAACCGTGATGGCAGTGAGGTAGATGTAACTAAACAGTACAAACAATTACTGCCAGGTGTGAAAGCGGATGTATCCAATTTTGAGCCCCAAACCCCGACATCTTTTCAGCAATTGATTTCCCAAATACTCTTTCGGTTTTGCTTTGTCTGCTGAATAATAGGAGCAAAATCTTTATGTGCAATTAGCAATTATATCCAGACCCAGAAATAGAAACAGAAATAGTACATTACAGCACAGTACAGGCCCTTCGGCCCTCGATGTTGTGCCGACCTGTCATACCTATCTGAACACCATCTAACCTGCACTATTCCATGTACGTCCATATGCTTATCCAATGACGACTTAAATGTACCTAAAGTTGGCGAACCTACTACCGTTGCAGGCAAAGCGTTCCATTCCCTTACTACTCTCTGAGTAAAGAAACTACCTCTGACATCTGTCCTATATCTTTCACCCCTCAATTTAAAGCTATGCCCCATTGTACTCGCAGTCACCATCCTAGGAAAAAGGCTCTCCCTATCCACCCTATCTAACCCTCTGTTTATTTTATATGTTTCACTTAAGCCACCTCTCAACCTTCTTCTCTCTAATGAAAACAGCCTCAAGTCCCTCAGCCGTTCCTCGTAAGACCTTCCCTCCATACCAGGCAACATCCTAGTAAATCTCCTCTGCACCCTTTCAAAAGCTTCCACATCCTTCTTATAATGCGGTGACCAGAACTGTACGCAATACTCCAAGTGCGGCCGCACCAGAGTTTTGTACAGCTTCACCATAACCTCTTGGTTCTGGAACTCGATCCCTCTATTAATAAAAGCTAAAACACTGTATGCCTTCTTAACAGCCCTGTCAATCTGGGTGGCAACTTTCAAGGATCTGTGTACATGGACACCGAGATCTCTCTGCTCAACTACACTACTAAGCATCTTACCACTAGCCCTGTACTTTGCCCTCTGCTTACTCCTACCAAAGTGCATCACCTCACACGTGTCTGCATTAAACTCTATTTGCCACCTCTCAGCCCAGCTCTGCAGCTCATCTATGTCTCTCTGCAACCTACAGCATCCTTCGTCACTATCCACAACTCCACCGACCTTAGTGTCGTCTGCAAATTTACTAACCCATCCTTCTACGCCCTCATCCAGGTTATTTATAAAAATGACAAACAGCAGTGGACCCAACACCAATCCTTGCCGTACACCACTAGTAACTGGTCTCCAGGATGAACACTTCCCATCAACTACCACCCTCTGTCTTCTTTCAGCAAGCCAATTTCCGATCCAAACTGCTATATCTCCCACAATTCCATTCCTCCGCATTTTGTACAATAGCCTATTGTGGGGAACCTTAACGAATGCCTTGCTGAAATCCATATACACCACATCAACCGGTTTACTCTCATCTACCTGTTTGGTCACCTTCTCAAAGAACTCAATAAGGTTTGTGAGGCACGAACTTCCCTTCACAAAACCGTGCTGACTATCCCTAATCAATTTATTCTTTTCTCGATGATTATAAATCCTATCCCTTATAACCTTTTCAAACACTTTACCAACAACTGAGGTAAGGCTCACTGGTCTATAATTACCAGGGTTGTCTCTACTCCCCTTCTTGAACAGGGGAACCACATTTGCTGTCCTCCAATCCTGCTGTAATTTTTCTAGTAGGATTCCAATGCCGGTTTGTACTTCTCCCAACAGCCCCCTAAAATTTGTCTGATTTCGTCATTGCCATTGACATAGATCACTGTCTGAGTATATGTCTGCTGGTGGGCTAAATTTCTCAGGATGACTGAGCACATAGATTACAGCTGCTAGCTGAGCAGCCTGAGCGCTCGTTTTGTTGGGGAGCTTCAGCACTAACTCCATCTGGGGCTCGTCTCAGTGGTCCTCCCACCACATCCTATCTTTGAAGACTATCCCCATTTTGTTTGGCACAAATGGTCCTTTGGGCACATTTGTTGCCACTACCTGGCACTCATGCGATTCATCATCGTAGCTCAAGCTGGCAACTAGGAAATTGGGCATTTTGGAACGTTTGACCACAATAATCGCGACCCTATGGATCCAGCGTGCTAGGCAGTTTTGACTGACCGTACCAACTTTAATTCAGTCATCTGGGAAAAAATTGAATGGGGGCGTGATTCATCAGAATGGTTAGGGGGTTCGGGCCGATAATCTCGGCAGAATGTTGTACCACCAAGGACACCGCTGTCAAGTGCTTCAAGAGTCCCTATTCTACTGGTGAAAAAGTTCGGGAGACATAGGCTACTGGTCAGAGTTTATTGTATCGTTCTTGGAGATTCCGTAGCATCTGTGGCTGCACTTCCAAGTCAAAGGGAAATTCTGAGGCAGGTACCTCAACAGTGCATCATGTGTTGTCAAAATCTCGGGATGTGTTAATTATCATTCTGGACCCCACTTTGTTCCATTAAAAATTCAATGGGCAGCCTTCCACCTCGCCTTCTACCAGGGACTGTCCCACACTAATGGAGTTGAACATTTTGACATTGCGCACCCGCCGAGGAGAGACGTGACTCGGTTACACTTTGGGGAGTATATCCAACCAGGGACACGAGTTAATGCGATTCCCTCTACTATTTTTGACTGTATGATCTCCTCCCGCCCCACCCCACAACCAAATTAACTACTGTCTGTCTATCCAGTCCTTCCATCGATATGGACCAGTGTTTTGAGCTTGGCTCCTGTGGTGGTACTAACTAATGCAGTGCCTTGAAAAGTAATCTGTGCACCACGATTGTAGCATTTCCCTTGCGGCTGCAACTGCTCCCTCAGACCTCCTTGCTGCTGATCTGTGTCTCTCACTGCAAGGATGGGCGTGTGGAGGACATTTTTCTGTACGGACATTGTCTGAGGGATCAAAATTTTCACAGGCTTGCCCCACCACGTCAGTGGCATGCGAGTCAAATGTTCAGTTTCTGTTTGCCCTGTTTTGCGGTGTCAGTGAGGTCCGATCTAGGTTAACGAAGAATCATGTGAACTGTGTTTACAGCCGCCTGCCAAATACATTTGGGTGCTGTCCCTTTATTTAATCCCTCCACAGGGTCCCATCTATAGTATCCCACAGCCGCCAGGATCACTATTTTCACGGCCTGCAGTTCCCATCCTCTTACATTCTGAGGATTGAATAAGGCAGAATAGATCACGGTGCTCAGGCACATTAACATTAACTTTACCTCCTTGACATCGTCGAGTCTGTGGAGAACCCTTTTGGTGGGTGGGGTCAGAAATAGGGAACTTTGCTATCTCTGCCAATTGTGCCACAGTTAAATGCGGCTGTATAAGTAATTGGATATAGTTCTGGCCATCTTGATGGTTTGTGGTCCGTGGATTCATTAGGGTAGGTGAAGATCCCAAAGATGGCAAAGGATCTACTCCCTCTGGTCAGGAAGGTGAAGGCCCGCAATCTTCACCATTCTTGGAGAATCTACAGGTTTGTTCTTCCATTTCTTCCCAGTCTATCCCATAATCGCCACCCCATCTAATTCTATATTCCCAAATGCACATTTGCGTGGAAAGATGGACATTAGTTTTTGAATTCATACTGGTGCTTTGAATGGTCTGCAGCACAGGCTCTGTTTTCTTTCCATGCCGTTCTGCATGACTCTGAGCTCAACCTGTAGGTTTTTGCATTTCTTGGTCAGTTCATCCACAGCTTTTTGGTCTGCATCCTCATCACTGAGCACGTATTGTACCTCCTGGTACATTCTGTCACACTGGGTCTGAAGTACATCATGTTCACCTGGCTCCTCTGCTCCTGCTCTGTTACTTTGACTCTTGCTTTTTCTAGTTCCTGCTTTACTTCCTCCATTTCTTTACTTAGCTTCAGCTTCTCCTATTCTTTCCCTCTCAGTTGCTCCATGCAGTTGACGATGGCTACAGACTTACTGAGTTTTAAAGCACACTTACCGTCAGCTTTCAGAGCCACCTCCCAGCATTTCTGCCCCGTGAGACCAAGACCTAATATTTGCTCACTGCAGTGATCAATCCACCTGGGCCACATCTTATTTCAGCACTTTCTTCTATGTCCTCCCATTCTTGGCGCTATGCTATTTCTCCTTTTGTTTCCTTCTAATTTTCTTTCTCTCTTTCTATGTGTCTCATGGATCCTTGATCCTACCATAGCTTCTCTGTATCCTCCTGAATCCCCGACCTGGTACCAGCCTATGCAAGGTTTCCTTTTCCATACATCCCTGAACCTACACTAACTCTGGCTGCTTGTCCTCCTCATGTTTCAAGCACTTGGTTTGCGGCCCAATCCCTGGTTGGAAACCTTCACCCTTTTTCACCCACTTGAATCCTGGCTGTCACATGGGGCAGCTACCCACTTAAACAGGCTCAAGATGGATATCTGAAACCAAAATAGAAGTTGCTGGAAAAGTTCAGCAGGTCTGGCAACATTTGTGAAGAGAAATCAGAGTTAACTTACAGTCAGGTGACCCTTCCTCAGAATCTCTTTCAGTTTTTATTCTGGATGTCTGAAAGTTTAAGTTTGATGGGGTTTGTCTTCTGAGGTTGAACAAACTAGTCAAAGATCAACTAGGGATGCCAATGACGTCTGTGCTTTGGACTGTTCAACCAGTTTATATATTAAATACACTTTACCCAAGTACTCTTTGATGTTGATAAAAGAACACAGAATTTGGTTTGTGGTTCAACTTGATTTTATAAACAAACCATTCCTCATTGAAAATACTATATGCGCATTTCCCAAATTCCATCAATATTTACTCTCCTTCTAGCTCAATCTGACTGAGAAAGGGTGCTACTTGCAATGATCAACATGTCTGAGCTGGGTCTTTGGAATCTCCTTCGTCTCTGATTAAGGCTGGCTTCCTTCCACTAAGGCACGTCTTGCAGGTTAGGCAGATCTTCTCCTGGATTGGTGCACGGCCTTCTGCACAGATCTTCCCTGTGAGTCTTTGTTGAGGGGGTAACTTCCAGCTGTATGTTTTTAAGCCCCCACCCCAGACCTTCCTGAATATTCTGTGGCCTTTGGTCAATGAGGCCATAAGTACAGTTCAAATCATCAGATGGGGTCCTGCCAACTCCCTTCATTTGTCATGCCAGGGAGGTGTAAAGTGCACGTCCTCAGACACTGTCTGGAAAGTCAAGGAGCCAGAAAGCTTATTCGGTACTTCACCAATTCACAACCCTTTGGTTAGTTGTGACTGGTTCCCCTGAATCTGTGTAATTTCTTTGACCTTGGTCTATAGTCAATAGCTGCTGACTGCTGTTTAATTTACTTTGACCAATTTTTTATCAGGCCTGATATCTCCGGATGTGTGTCAATTTAGACTGTTCAACTTTGGGTCCATGGTTGTTAGGCCACATTGATTTCTAATTGCCACTATGAATCCATATCCATAGAATCCCTACAGTGTGTAAACAGACTCTTCAGCCCAACAAGTCACCACCGACCATCAAAGCATCCCAACCAGACCCATCCCCCTATAACTCACCTAATCTACACATCCCTGAACACTGTGGGCAATTTAACATGGTCAATCCACCTGGTATGCACAGCTTTGGACTGTGGGAGGAAACTGGAGCACCTTGAGGAAACCCATACAGACATGGGGAGAATATGCAAGGTGGCCCAAGAGTGAAATCAAACCCGGTTCCCTGGCGATGCGAGACAGCAATGCTAACCACTGAGCCACTGTGCCACCCTGTGGGATGTGCTCATAAAGATGAGTCACCTTTTGAACTGCTATATTTCTTGTGGTGTAGGTATACCAATGTGCCGCCCTGAAAAGAATTGCAGGATTTCAACTCTGTGACAGTGAAGCAATGCTGATATAGTTCCAAATCAGGATAGTGTGTGATTTGGAGGAGAACGAACTTGGCTTATGTATTGACCAATTACATGCCCATTATTAGAAAATAAGGGACAAGAGTAGATTATTTCACCCCTCCAGCCTGTTCCAACGTTACTATTAATGCCTTCTTGACAAATACAAAGAAAGATTTGAAAAAAAACTGGGGCAAATTCATTAAAACTGAAGGACTTGTGGGTTGATGTGAGATGGATGTTTAAAACTATATGGGGATTGGACAGAATAGATAGAAAGAAACAATTTCCAGTTGTTGAGGCTCTAGACAGAGAAGTAGGGACAAATTTAGGACAGAACACTAGAGAGACTTACTTAACACATAGGATTTTAAAGCTGTGGGATATCCGACAAAAATTAATAGAGTTTAATTTTTGTTTGCACAGGTACCTTGTTTTACGCTCCATCTGATGTTTCTTTTCTTGATTTTGTGCCTTGCTTTGAAGTTTGAGTTACATAGGAATGAACGATAATTGCAAGAAGAAAAACACTGGCTATAGTCTGACACTGATTGACCCATATGTCCCAATAGTCCCTATTCCTTGACCTGTCTACAATAAAGCCTACTTTGATGAACAAATTTAGGTTTTGTGGTATTGTACTTTGCAATTTGCACTGGAAATGAGACAATGCCATTCACCTGAATGTGGAATTCTTAATATCAGTTAAATCAGCCTGCGTTGAGCATATCACATTACATGCTGGCCAGACGTAATTGTCACAACAAAACGTAGCAGAATACTATTTTGTACTGATAAACTCCATCATCTAAACTTTATTTGAAATTTGCATATAGCATTAATACTATTTATTAGCAATTTGTTCACATTATTATTCTCAATTATGCATGCAGAATTTTCCCATTTGCGCACATTGTTCAATCTCTACATCTAAACAGAACATTTTTTGATGGTTATTGAAACAGCTTGATAGAACTAACAGTTTCAAGTGTCAATAGGTAGTGATGGGTTTTTCTGAATTCAATTTGAAACATAATTTTTATTTAGTTACCAGTGCTCTCAGGATCATCCCAATTTCCAATGGTAAGTATGGCTGGGGAGCAGAATAAACTATCAACTTCTCACCTGAGATCCTTTATAGAAATTACAGCTACAGGTGCCATTCTACCCAATGGGAAAAAAAAAGGTTTATTTCCACTTGTGAAAAATCCAAAATGTATTTCAAATACTTAGGTTACACAAGGCCTTCCAAGTGTTAAGGATCCAGACTGGTTACATGAATTGGTCATAGAGTGCAAAGAATTGAGAATTCTGTGAGGGCAGGAACTCTTTGCTAAACATCGGCAAATATACATTGAATGTATCGTTAGGGAAAGAGATCCTCCTGCCAGAGCAAAAGCAGGTCTCAAATCCATTTGACCAGTAAGTGGACTGGAATCTGAGTTAACTTGATAGTGCCACACATAGGGATCATTGTTTAAAATTTTGACAAAGATCTGTAGCTCGGATTGTGAATGGGGTTGTTGAGTTGCTCGCCAAGCTGGTTTGTTTTTGTTCAGATATTTTGTTACCGTGCTAGATGACATCATTAGTGGAGCCTCTGATGAAGATCATTATAGATGAAAAAGGTTAGAAGGAGAGGGTCTCCATGTTGACCCAACCTTGAAAGATTGATAGGAATTTTATCAACATGAAATGTAAAAGGTATATAGACAAGATATGATGGCGCACAGGATGGTTATTGTAAAAAGAGTGCAAAATGTATGAGTTTGGTGAGAGTGGAAATTTGGTGCAGAGAGAGAAAGCAGTATTGCTTTTTATCTCTGATTTTTGTAAAATTATGTAAGCCTAAAAAATAAAAGGTTAAAGGTTTTGTCTAGTACTTTAATGCTTTAGTGAAATGTTGTGCGTAAAAAAGAACAAATACATAAATGTAACAGTAGATATCACCAATTTAGTCTAAGGTATGGCAGAACAGGTTGTAGTTCAAGACTGCAGAATGATGTTGAGGCTATTACAGGAACTTGGTTGAGAAAAGGACTAAATTGGCAGTTTAATGTTCCAAGATTTTGATGTTTCAGACATGATAGAGAGGGATATAAAAGAGGTGTGGAAATGTGTTGCTGATTAGGGTGAATATCACAGCTTTACTGAGGGAGGACATCTTGGAGGGCTCATCCAGCAAGGTCATATGGGTCCACTTAGGAATAGGAAGGGTGCAATCACTTTGTACTACAAGCCTCCCAACAGACAGCAGGTGACAGAGGAACAGATATGTGGACAGACTGTGGAAAAATGTGAAAATAACACAGTTGTTGCATTGGGCAATTTTCAACTTCCCCTATATTGACTGGGATGCACTTAGTGCCAAGGGCTTGGATGGGGAGAATTTGTTAGGTCTGTTCAGGATTTTTTTTTTGAAATAATATATAAGTGGTCCAACTAGAGAAGAGGCCATACTAGACCTGCTATAGAGAGATGAGCCTGTCCAGGTGATTGAAGTTTCAGTGGGGGACCATTTCAAGAACAATGACCATAACTCTGTAAATGTTAAGTTATTTATGAATAGGGTTAAGAGTGAAAGTACTAAATTGGAGAAAGGCTAACTACCACATATTGGGAAGGAACTAGAGAATAGAGACTGGGGCAGCTGTTTGACAGTAAATCTACATCAGGCATGTGAGAATCTTTGAAAGACCATTTGATTAGAGTTCAGGACCAGCATGTATCTTGAAAATGAGGGATAAGGATGAAAAGATTTGAGAACCTTGAATGAAGCAAAATTAAGAGGTTAGTCAAAAAGAAAAAGAAGGTACGTATGAGGTTTAGGAAACTGAAAACTGAAAGAACCCTCAAAGAATACAAAAATAGCAGGAAAGTACTCAAACAATGAATTAGGAAGTGCTAAAAGAGGTCTTGAAATGTCTTTGGTTAAACAAGATTAAGGAAAATCCCATATCATTTTATACACTTATAAGGAGTACGAGGGTAATTGGGAAAGGGTAGGCCCACTCAAGGACAAAGGAAGGAAATTGTGTGGAGCTTGAGGAAGCATGTGAGGTCCTGAATGAATACTTTGCACCAGTATTCACAAAGGAGAAGGATAAGGTAGATGGTGAATAGTGGTGGGGATAGGTTAATATTCTGGGGCATGTCAATATAAAAAATGAAGGGGTGTGTTTTAAAAAGCATCAAGATGGACAAGTCTCCAGGACATGATGGGATCCTATCAAGAATGCTGAGGGAGGCAGGTGAAGAAATTGCAGTGGCCTTCTATGGAATCTTTATATCCTCTTTAGTCACAGGAGACATTCCAGAGAACTGGAGAATAGTCTAATTTGTTCCTGTGTTTAGAATGGGCTACAGGGATAATCTAGGAAATTGCAGGCCAGTTAGCCTTACAGCAGTACTTGGGAAACAGTTGGAAAAGATTCTTAGGGATAAGATTTACTCACATTTGGAAAATTATGGACTTATTTGTGATAGGCAGCATGGCTTTGTATGGAGAAGATCATGTCTCACAAATTTGATTGAGTTTTTGAGGAAATAATAAAGAAGATTGATGAGAATGTTGTCTGTATGGATTTTAGTAAGGCCTTCGACAAAGTTCCTCGTGATAGGCTAATACAAAATGTGAAGTCAAATGGGATCCACAGTGAGCTGGTAAGATGAATACAAAACTGGATTAGTCATAGAAGACAGAGAATGGCCGTGTGAGGATGTTTTTCTGATCGGGGATCTGAGACCAGTGGTGTTTCACAAGGCTCAGTGCTGGGACCCATTTTGTCTCTATTATATATGAGTGATTTGGAGGACAATATATGTGGATAAATAGTAAGCTTGCAGCAGACACAAAGATTGGGGGAGCTGTAGGTAGTGTAGAGGATTGCCAGAGGATACAGTAGGATATAGAAAGGCTTGAGACTTCAGCAGAGAAATGGTAGATGAAGTTTAATCTGGGGAAATGTGAGGTGATGCATTTTAGAGGATTTAATTCAAGTGGAATAAGGTGGTCGATCAGACATATAGAATATTTGCCTTCATCGGTCAGGGCATCGAGTATCAAAATTGGCTTGACATCTTGCAGCTGTACAGAACTTAAAATAAACCACTTTTGGAATATTGCATTCAGTTCTATTCGTCACACTACAGGAAAGATGTAGAGGCTTTGGAAAGGGCACAAAACATGTTTACCAAGATGTTGCCTAATTTGAAGGGTATTAGCTGTGAGGAGAAATTAGACAAACTTGGTTTGTTTCCAATTGAACGTCGAAGGATGAGGAAAAGCCAGACAGAAGCTTACAAAATTTTGAAAAGCATGGATAGAATAAATAGCCTGAGTCTTTTTCTCAGAGTAGTAATGTCAATTACTAGGTGACATACATTTAAGATAAGAAGTGGTAAGTTTAAAGGAGGTGTAAGTGGAAAGTATTTTTTTTCCTTGCTGATGAAACGGTCACAATTGGACAAAATAGCACAGATTCAAAGCTCGGCATGTGCACTTTCTGACATAATGAGAGATTAAAAATCAATATGTCCCTGCCCAGGTCAACCCACCAGTTATCCCTATTACTAGCTGCAACAGTGGCATCACAGTAATGTCAGTGAAATGCTGACACTCGGAACCAGAGTTCAAATTTCCACACAGCTCATAGTGACATTCAAATTCATTATTTAGCTAAGTCTACAGCCTTTACTCAGTCAGCTCTATAAGTAAGTCCAGACCTCAGCAATATGTTTGACTTTCAAATACCCACAGAAGCAGCCTGGAAAACAACTCAATTTGGCGCTTTCTGGTGGCTTTTTTGTTTGCAACAAATGCTGATCTTATCAAGAATGTCCATGTCCTGTGAAAAGAATATTTTAAAAAATACATAATCCCTGGGGTACAGAATTCCAAAGGCCTATGCACCTTTTGCTGGAGAATCTTCTCCTTATCTATCCTACTTGTTTGTCCTGCAACTTGATATTGTATTCTAGATTAATATAAGGGGAGATTAGAGGCCTCTGACCAACGATGCTCCACAGAGATCAGTGCAGGGACATCTATTGTTTGTCATTTATATAAATGATCTGGATGAAAATTTAGGATGAATAGTTAGTAAGTGTGCAGATGACATCAAAGTTTGTGGTATAGTAGACAGTGAAGAAGATTATCTAAGATTACAAAATGATCATGATCAATTGGGCCAATGGGCTGAGGGAGTGGCAAATGGATTTCATTTGGATCAACCTGATGTATAGCGTTCTGGTAAAGCAAACAAGGGCAGGACTTAGACAATTCATGGCAGGGCCCATGTAGTGATATCAAACAGAGACACCTAGGCGTTCAGGTACATAGTTCTTTGAAAGTTGCACCACAAGTAGGCAGGTTGGTTAAGAAGGTGTTGAGCACATTTGCCTTTATTGCTTAGACCACTAAATATTAGAATTAGCTTTATTGTCACATTTACTCACATGAGTATAGTGAAACCTTTACAAATCACCACTTACGCTGCCACCTTAACTGCAAAAGTACCTTGGTACAGATTCTTAAGTACATTCTGAGGAAAAAAATTAGAAAAATAAAATTAAAAACCCAGCATGGCAAACAATCACACATCATCTTTGGTACAAAAGTACAAAATCATAGGAATAAATTAGAAAATATAAAGAAATTACAAGTTCAGAATAACAGTCCTTCCAACCCAGTCTGCATTAGCATCTAGCCTCCAGACCATGCTGGGCCTCACCTCCAGTCCGCAGTGGACCTCACCTCCAGACTCCAGACTGTGCCAGACTTCACCTCAAGGATCTCGAGGCCAGGACATATCGGAGTTGGGACATAACGTTTTGGTTGTGCAGGATGTTGATGAGGCCTCTTTTAGAGTACATTCCCATTTTTTGCTAATTCCCTTTTACTGTTTGGTGTCCCTAAATGCATTACTTCAAATTATCAGAGTTGAACTCCATCTGCCACTTTCCTGCCCCCTCCACCAACACATCTATGTAATTTTGGAATTTATAGCTATCCTCTACACAGCTAATTTTTATGCAAACACTGCATGGAGCTGGAGGAACACAGCAGGCCAGGCAGTATCAGAGGAGGAGGAAAGTTGACACTTTAGGTTGGGATTTCTGAAGAAGGGCCCTGAACCAAAACATCAGCTTTCCTGCTCCTCTAATGCTGCCTGGCCTGCTGTGTTCCTCTAGCTCCACACTGTGTTACTTCTGACTCAAGCATCTGCAGTTCTCACTATCTCTCAGCTAATTTTTGTGTTGTCTGCAAATTTCTCAATTGTGCCCCTAATGTTCAACTCCAAATCATTAATATATGAAACAAACAGCATGGATCTCAACACTAAGCACTGCAGAACACCACTTGAAACAGCTTTCCATTAGCAAGGATAGCCCTCAACCAGTAACCTTTGCTTCTAGTTATGAAGCCAAATTTGGATCCAATTCGACACATTATACTCTGTCCTATGGGCTTTTTTGTTAGCCAATCTGCCAAGTGGGACTTGTCAGCTACCTTACTAAAATCCATGCAGACAACATGCACTGCACTACCTTCATCAATGTTTCTCTCACTTCCTCAAAGATTTCAATCTACATCATCCCTCTCGTTTATGAATACGGAGACAAAAAAAATTATTTAAAATTCTTCTCGTTTCCTCTGCATCTTCACACAAGTTCTTTATTCATCTCTGATAAGTGCCAATTTTTCCTTAACAATCCTTTTGCTCTTCATATACTGGTAAAACATCTTTGTTTTTATTTTGCTTGCTAAAATTTTTCATGCCCACTCTCTCATTTCCTTAATTCTATTCTAACTTGATCCCCGTCTTTTTTATACTCTGCTTGGCTATCTGCAGTGTTGAGGTTTAGCGACAATCATCAGCTTTCTTTTTCTGTTTAGTCTACCCTTGTATTTTCCTGCACAACCATAGAAATCTATATTTGGCAGTATCAATCTTATTTATTTATGGAAGATACATATCTGTTTTGTGCTCAAAGAATCTCACATCTTGTGCCTCCCACTGATTTATCCCTGAGCAGTCCTGTCAAGTCCACCTCAGTAAGTTTTGTAAGACTTGCCTTCCTCCCACTTAAACTTTTACTCCTGATTTATCTCTGTCCTTTTCCATAATAATTCTAAATTTAACCAAATAGTGGTCACAATCCCTGAAATAGTCACTTAGTGTCACTTTACCCCATTACCCATACAAAGAATAATACAGTACAGGAACAGGCCCTTCAGGCCTCCAAGCCTGTGCTGACACATTTTGTTCTTCCATATTTAAACTGTCTTCACTTACAGGATCTATAGCCCTCTATTCCCTTCCTATCCATATGGTCGTCCAGGTGTTTCTTGAATGCTGCCATTGTGTCTGATTCCACCACCTCCTCTAGCAGTGCGTTCCAGGCACTCACCACCCTTACTGTGAAAAACGTGCCTCGCACACCTCTTTTAAAATTTCCCCCTTGCACCTTGAACATCTGTCCCCTAGAAATTGAACTCTCCACCCTGTGAAAAAGCCTCATACTTTCCACTCTATCCATGCCAATCACAATCTTGTAAATTTCTGTTGGGTCACTCCTCAATGTCCTCCATTCCAATGAAAACAAACCCAGCCTATCCAAACTTTCTTCAAAGCTAAAATACCCCATACCAGGCAACATTCTGGTAAACCTTTCTGTACCCTCTCGAAAACATCCACATCCTTCTGGCAATGTGATAACCAGAACTGTATGCAGCATTTCAAGTGTGGCCTAACTAAAGTTCTATAAAGCTGCAGCATAACTTGCCTATCCTTATATGCAATATCCCTTCCAATGAAGATAAACATGCCATTGGCCTTTTTTACAACCTTATCTACCTGCACTGCCATCTTCAGTGATCTTTGGGCCTGCACACCCAGATCTCTTTGCATATCAATGCCCCTAGAAGTGCTGCCATTTACTGTATAATTTCCACCTGTACTTGACCTTCCAAAATGCATTACCCCACATCTGTCCGAATTAAACTCCAGCTGCCATTTTTTTGCTCACGCCTCCAAATGACTTATGTTCTGCTGCATCTTCTGACAATCCTCCTCACTATCCGCAACTGCACCAATCTCTGTATCGCCCGTAAACTTAGTAATTTGACCAGTTACATTTTCCTCCAAATCATTTATGTAGACCATGAACTGCACAGGTCCTAGCACTGATCCCTGTGGAACACCACTAGTCACAGCCCTCCATTCCAAAAAGCATTCTTCCACTGCTACCCTCTGTCTCCTATGACTAAACCAATTCTGTATCCATCTTGGCAGCTCACCCCAATATCATGTGACATCACCTCTGTACCAGTCTGACATGAGGGACTTTGTCAACGGCTTCACTGAGGCCCATGTAGACAACATCAACCAATTTGCCCTCATCAGTCATTTTTGTCACTTCCTCAAAAAACTCAATCAAGTTAGTGCGGTACAACATCCCCCACACAAAACCATACTGTGTATCACTAATCAGTTCATTTGCTTCTAAATGCTTACAGATCTTGTCCCAGGGAATCTTTTCCAATAATTTCCCTACTACTGACTTGAGGCTCACCGACCTGTAATTTCCTACATTATCCCTGTTACCATTTTCAAACAATGGGACAACAATGGCTATTGGCCAGTCCTCTGGAACCTCACCTGTGGCCAAAAAGGATACAAATATATCTCTCAATGCCCCAGAAATTTGTTCTCTTGCCCCCCTCAATATCCTGGGCTACATCCCATCAGGACCGTGACTTATCTATCTTAAATTTTTTTAAGACACACAACACCTCTTCCTTTTTAATAGCAACTTGACTTAGAATTTCAACAATCCCTTTCCTGAGATCATCATCCACCAACTCCTTTTTGGTGAATACCAATACAAAGCATTCATTTAAGACTTCACCTATCTCTTCTGGCTCCACACATACAATCCTTCCTTTGGCCTTGAGTGGGTCAACCCTTTCCCTGGCTACCCTCCTGCTTTTTGTACATTTATGTATAAAAAGTGTTGAGATTCACCTTAATCCTGTTGGCTAACAACTTTTCATGACCACTTTTAGCCTTCTAATTTCTTGCTTAAGTTCTTTCCTACTTTCCTTATATACTTCAGGGACTTTGTCAGTTCTCATCCTCCTAGACCTTACGTATGCTTCCTTTTTCTTTTTGACAAAGGTCATAACATCCCTGGTCATCCAAGGTTCACGTAACTTGCCACACTTATTTTTCATTCTTGCAGGAACATGCCACTCCTGAACTCTTATCAACTGCTGTTTGAAATATTCCCACATGTCCATTGTGGATTTACCCTCAATTAGCCACCTCCAATCACAACTCTCCAGTTCCTGCCTAATATTGTTATAGTTCCCCTTCCCTCAATTTAACACCTTCAACCGAGGACTACTACTATCCCTATCCATGAGTATCATTAAACTCATGGTTTTATGGTCACTACTCCCAAAATGCTCTCCCACTGAAAGTTCATTCACCTGGCTGGGCTCATTTCCCAAAACAAGGCGCAGCACAATGCCTTCCCTGGTTGGACTGATTATATATTGTGTCAAGAAATCATCCTGAATGGCCCTTACAAATTCTCCTCCATCAAAGCCCCTAGCACAAAGTGAGTCCCAGTCAATACAGGGGAAGTTAAAATCATCCAAAACAACAACGCTGCTGTTTTTACATCTTTCTGAGGAAGGATCACTTGATTCGAGATGTTAACTCTGATTTCTCTCCACAGATGCTGCCAGACCTGCTGAGGTTTTCCAGCAATTTTTAATTTTATCTCTGATTTACAGCATCCACTTTTCTTTCAGTTTTTATCCAGAATTACATCTCTTCTATTTGGGCTTGTCATGTTTGTTTTAAATTACTGGACACAGCACATGATATTTTCACCTTCAATGCCCCTTATATTGTTTGAAACCCTGTTGATATTGGAAAAGTTAAAGTCGCCTACTATTATTTCCCTCTTATTCCTACAGGTGGAGATTCATCTATGTGTATGTTCTTCTATCTCTCTATCATTATTCGGTGGTCTGTGGTATACACTTAATAGTGTGACTGTTCCTTTATTTATTTGTAAGCTTGACCCATAAATCCTCATTTGTTAACCCATTTAAAACATCACCCTTTCTCATAACTATAATTGATTCTTTAATCAATACTGGTAACCCCTGTTTTTTTTTGTCAGCCACTATATCCTGCCTGGAAACTCTATATCCAGGGATACTGAGCTGCCAGTTCTGCTCCTCCTTTAGCAAAATTTCCATTGTAGCAATAACATCATGCTGCCCTGTCTTTATGTGCTCTGAATTCATCTGCTATATTTGTAATATTCCTTGCATTGAACATGGTCAGAAAATCCTACGGGATACATTTTCCTTTGTGTCTGAATCCCAGCTTCTGTTGCTATGAGAATGCAAATACTTGGACATACATGGCCTCACAAAGTAATTAAGTGTGGTTATTATGGTACTGATAAGTAACACAAAAACATAATGTTAACAGTTTAAACCTATGTTGATGACATTAAATAATGTCCCTAACCTTCCTAGATTCTTACCATCACTTAAAATTGTTAAGAAACAATATTTGTCTCATGTTCTTTCCCTCTGGGATCATTGGTCCCAGATGATATTAGCCAGTGAGCACTTTTCCCCAGATTTGTTCATTCCTCAGTCTGATGAATGTGGTAAAATAACTACAAACATCCTGATGGAGAGGCAATGCAGAGTAGATGCAGTGTTATCAGGCAGGAAACAGAGCTTTGTTCACATCCGCCAACTTCAGAATCAAATTCCCAAATTCAGGAAAACAGTCAGTGGCCACGGTTAGTCCACTGCATTCCTGTTTATTCTAAATTATTAAAACAGATTTCAGTGCAACATAGTTTAGTGATCAGGCTTTAAATTGCAATAGAAATTTCATTTCACAAATCTATATGAATTAAGAAGAAATCATTTTCTGAATTTATATTGTTATTAGTAGCTTCATCACCAATTACAACCCAATTGTGAACCTGCCAAAATCCTTAATTTAGAAATATTATTTTATAATTTTAAGTGTCAGTATTTCTTGAAATACAGATTTAAACTTTTGTATTAAGGTGAACAGTTGTATCATAAATTAGGACATTCATTTCTTTTAATTACAGATTTTTGAATATTTAAGATGTTTCTGCTCTAAAGACGTTTTCACATTTTGTTTCCTGTGGATGACAGCAGAGCAATGGAAACACACCAAAGTTATTTAGGCACATCTTCCAACCCATAACCACTACCATCTAGAAAGACAACAGCAGAAGATATATGGAAGAACCACCATCTGCAAGATCCCCTCCAAGCCTCTCCTCATCCTGACTTGGAAATATATTACCATTCCTTAACTATTGCTAGGTGTAAATTCTGGAATTCCCTCCCTAACTGAATTGTGGGTACAGTGACACAAAATGAAATGCAGTAGTTGAAGAAGACAGCTCCCAGCATCTCCTCAAGGTCAATTTGACATGTTCAATAAACACAGGGCCAGCCAGCAACCCTCAAGTTTCATAAATGAGCAAAAACAAATGGCACAATGTATCAAAGCACTAATGTACTAATGCTGAGGTTTCAGTTTCTTTTGGGGGGTGGCTTGTCAGACTTTGTTGTATCAGGATCTGAAGGGGTTAAGGTTGATGTCCCAACGGCTGCACCCATTCAGCTGACATCATATGCAATCTGTGCAGGGAGACAAAGAGTTCTTTAGCCTTTGGAAGCAGTGAATGTAAATATACCAGCTTCCTAAGGTCACAATGTAGATGTCAATGTACTTGACCAAATGTAGTTATGCTTACTGCTATCAAGCAATATACCTTCTTGTTATCTAGGAGAAGTATCTCTTCTGTAGATCTTGTACAATGGAATACCTTCTACCACTAATCAATACAGTCATAGAGTAATACAGCATGGAAGCAGACCCTTTGGCCCAACTTATCCTTGCCCCCCAGGTTTCCTAAATTGAACTAGTCCCATTTGCCCACATTTGGCCCATATCCCTCCAAACATCTCCTATCTATGTACCTATCTAAATGTCTTTTAAATGTTGTCATTGTACCTGCTTCTACCATTTATATACTACCCTCTGTAGGAAAAAGTTGCTCCTCAGGTCCCTTTTAAACCTTTCCTCTCTTACCTAAAGCATATGCCCTCTAGTTTTAGACTCCCCTACTGCGGGGAAAATACCTTGGCTATTCAACTTATCTATGCCCTTCATGATTTTATAAGGTCCTCTTCAGGCTTCTACGCTCCAGTGAAAAATGTACTCAGCCTCTCCTTATAACTCCAGTCTAATAACACCCTCCCTCAGGCCGACCGGAATTATATGCAGCACTCCAACTGTAGCCTTATCAATGTCTTGTATAGCCATAGCATGACATCCCATCTCCTGTACTCAATGCTCTGACTGGTGAAAGCAAGTCTATCAAATGCTTTTTTCACAACCCTGTCTAACTATGACACCACTTTCAAGGAACTATGTATCTGCACCCTGAGGTCTCTCTGTTTGACAACACTCCCCAGGGTCCTACCATTAACTGTGTAAGTGGTGTCCTGGTTTGACTTATCAAAATGCAACACCTCACATTTATCTGCATTGAACTGCAGTTCCTCGGCCCACTGATCCAGATGATGAAGATCCCGTTGTACTTTCTTCACTGTCCACTTTGCCACTAATTTTGGTGTAATCTGTAAACTTACTAACCATACTTTCCTATATTCCCATCCAAATCTTTTATATAAATGACAAACAACAGTGGATCCAGCACCGACTTTTGTGGCACACCGCTGGGAACAGGCCTTCAGTCTGGTTAAAAAAAACACTCTACCATCACTCTCTGTCTCCTGCAATCAAGTCAATTTTGTATCCAATTGGCTAGCTGTCCCTTAGTCCTATGCAATCTAGCCTTGTGAACCAGTCTACCATGCGGAACCTTGCCGAAGGCCTTGATAAAGTCCATTTAGGTAAAGTCATCATCTACATTCTTGGTCACCTCTTCAAAAAATTCAGTCAAGCTTGTGAGACACAATTACCTATGCACAAAGCCATGCTGACTAGCTCTAATCAGTTCCTAATCTACTTGCCTTTCCAAATGCACATGGTTCCTATCTCTCAAAATCCCCTCCAACAATTCATCCACAACTGATGTCAGGGTCACCGGTCTGCAGTTCCCTGGATTTCCCTTCCAACCTTGCTTAAATAATGGCACAACATTAGCCATCTTCCAGTCTTCCAGCACCTTATCTATGGCTGTCAATGATACAAATATCTCTGCTCAGGGTCCTGCAATTTCTTCCCTAGATTCTCACAATGTCCTGGAATACACTTGATCAGGTCTTGGGGTTTTGTCTACCTTTATGTGTTTTATGATCTCCAGCACCTCCTCTTCTATAATGTGGACACTTTTCAAGACATCATCATTTATCCCCCAAAGTTCTCCAGCTTCCATGTCTTTCTCCACAGTAAATGCTGATTCAAAATATTTGTTTAGGATTGCATCAGACAAGGCAGGAACAAAAGGACCACCTCAAACAACACTTAGCGAATATTGTATACTAAGAGAGGTGCTGGCAGTGGTCACCCAGGAAAACACATATGATTGCAGTGGTTGGATCCGACCTACACCATAAGGGGAATAAATCCAGAAGATGCAGGAGAAAAGACAAAAATTGATGTAAGTGAATTTACCCCTTTAAGAGCATTGTCATTTAAGAATACACAGTCAGTCAGACAGCCGTTAATACTGAAAATCACTAACTGAGAGAGACAACAGCAGCTGTGCAAGCAACAATACGGCAAGCTTGACTTTGGAAGTGCTTTATTCAGAAACTGTAAGAAGCAGTAAACAGAGTAAATCACTGCAGTAAATGCATGAGCTAGGAAGACAGAAAAGCCAGGGACACTTAGACATTACAGATGCTTCAGAGAAGGAGGCTCTGCAAAGAGTAATTAACTCCAGGAGCAAAAATTAGAAACCCTTAAGGGAAAAGGGAACTTAATGAAAGGTGACACAAAAACCAGGAAGGGAAGGCAGGGAGTGTAAAAGAGAGTTCTAATTTTTCACAATGAACGTAGCTGCCATCAACGTTTTTCAAAACAAGGCACAACTGCATGGCAGAGTGAAAGAGTAAGAATAAGACTGAACAGTTCAGAGAGAAAGGTTTAATAGTTCCTAGCAGATTTAAAATTGGAGATATATTATATAGCACACAAGATTGGACTTCAAAGAGGCCATAGTTCTTAACATACAGCATTGTCTCAAAAAAAAACACTAAGCATAAATGTAGCATGCAGTTACAGAGGTGCAAATAAGAAGGAGGTTACACACAGAAAGACCTTAATATGGTACTACAATCTCTTTTAGGAAAGATAATCAAGGCACTTATAGAGCAAATTGGTGATTCCCAACAATCCAGGAATCACAGAACTCATCTTTGTCCGTGGACGTCCTATTAAATTTAAGCTTGATACCAATGCAAAAGCCACTATCATATCAGACCAGTTCCCATGGCTGAATAAACGAAGCTGCAGTCTACAGAGATGAGATTATGTGGTGCACGTGGAATAACTGTCAATAGTAGAGAAATAATATAAGTCCCACCATTACACAGGCAATATAAGACAACCAAAAATGGTTAAATAATGTATAATCTACACCCCTCATGTAGATGAGTGGTTTAGTAAGTTTGCTGATGACACAAAGATTGGTAGAGTTCTGAATAGTGCAGCAGGTTGTCAAAGGATACAACAGGATAAAAATCAGTTGCAGATATGGGTGAAGAAATGGCAGACAGGGTTTAATCCAGGTAAGTGTGAGATGCTACACTTTGGAAGATCAAATTTTAAGGAAAAGTATACAGTTATTGGCAGGACCCCGAACAGCATTGATGTAAAGTAGGATCTTGAGTTTCAAGCCCATAACTTCCTAAAAGTGCCATTCAAGTAAATAGGGTGGTAAATCTGAAGAAGAAGCAGTAACCAAAGGTAACCTTTTGTTATTTATTCACTCACTTATTTATAGGAGGAGCAGAACATTAGTGAGTCACAGTCCACACAAGGGTAACTTAACTGATAATACCCAACTTTATCTGACAGGCAGAAGTATGTTTTCATCTTGTTGAAGATCAATGTTTTTGATAGTTCAACCTTACCAACATAGTGATATGGCAGTTTGTGGGAGGATGACATTACATTTCAATAATCAACAACAATGCCTCCCTGTATGTAAAATTATGGCATACTTTACTTTATTAGCCAGGGATTTGAGTACAAGAGTCAGGATGTCATATGTTGTGACTTTATAAGACTTTGGTTAGGACACACTTAGAGTATTGCATTCAGTTCTGGTCACCACATTACAAGAAGGATGTGGAGCTTTGGAGAGGGTGCACTTAAAGTTTACTAGGATACTGCATGGATTAAAGGGTACAAGCTATAAGGAGATGGAAGAAAAAAATCACATCGTTTTCTCTGGAGTGGCAGAGGCTGAGGGGAGGCTTTATAGAAGACTATAAAATTATGAGATGCATAGATAGAGTAGACGGTCAGAAATTTTCCCAGAGATTAAATGTCTAATACCAGGGAGCATGCATTTAAGGTGGGGGAGGCGTGTGGGGAAAGGAAGCTCAAAGGAGATGTGAAGGATGCAATTTTTACGCAGAGAATGGGAGGATTCTGGAACACACTGCCAGGGGTGGTCTTGGAGGCAGATACGTTAGGAGTGTTTAGAGAACTTTCAGATAGGCACATAAATATGCAGGGAATGAAGGGATATGGACCAAGGGCAGACAGAAGGGATTATTTTAATTTGGCGTCATGTTCGGTACAACATCACGGACTGAAGGGCCCATTACTGTGCTGTTCAGTTCTATATTCTGTGTTCCCTACTTCTGAGCCAAGAGACCTGGGTTCAGATCCCACCTGCTCTAGACGTGTTCATAACATGTATGAACAGGTTTATTTAAAAAAATTCAGCACCTTTTTGAGAAAGCATGCACGTTTGGTCCTCAGCTTCCTTAAGATGTCAGGAGTCCCACAATTCCAAGAGAAAAATTCATCCAGAAACCATCATTTGCTAGAACGCTAGTATGTAAACAAATCACTGTCAACTAATCAAAAGGAAATGAGTAGAAGTTTTCATTGGATTTCCTAGACTCATGGTGGAACACAAAAAGAAGAAAGGGATCAATTGAGATTACAGACAATAACATAAAAGAAATGTTTCAAATGGCCAAGAAGAAACAGTGATAATGGGAACTGCAGATGCTGGAGAATCCAAGATAATGAAATGTGAGGCTGGATGAACACAGCAGGCCCGGCAGCATCTCAGGAGCAGAAAAGCTGACGTTTCGGGCCTAGACCCTTCATCAGAGAGGGGGATGGGGTGAGGGTTCTGGAATAAATAGGGAGAGAGGGGGAGGCAGACCGAAGATGATAGCAGGCCAAGGGAAGCCCACCAAACTGAATAAGAACAAAGCATGACAAAGACTGCCCTGCCACTCCCAGCATTGTGTTGATGGAAGGCAAGAACAGAATGACAAGATGCAACTCTGTATCTGAGACTCTATATGCAGACAGATCAAAAGATAAAAGTCATTAAAATTTTCCAGAAGAAACAAATACGGGTAACAAGAATGTACATCCCACCTGAGCTCAGAACCAAGTCTTTAAATGAAGGTTCATAGACAGCACAAAAGCTTGCTGAACAAATGAACCTAGCAGAACAGTCAATGCCTGTGATAAGGTTCAGGGAACAGCAATCTATCAGTAACATGACTGAGAATCTGAGAAGCTTTATTTTACCCATATAACGTCCACAGACGGTGTCTGAAATCATCCAGTTTGATCAACTTGTTGAGGGAGATAAACTGCATACAGTTCCATGTGACCCAGGCCAATGTCTACAGACTCAGCACATGGTCAAAAAGAAGAAATTGCTTGGTCTAACCATCCAAGATACTGAAAAATATGGACTGCCTCTTCTATTTAGAAATAAATTGCCTTATCCAGAAATCCAGAGTCCTACAAGGAAGACAGTACTGTCTTCCATAATTGACATTTATGAGATTAAAGACCCCAGAGGATGTTATGGGGTACCTTTCTGACCCAGCTCTGTTAAGCAAATTCAGGAGATTAAGGGTCCTCCAGAAAATGTAATGGACCAACAATGAGGTCTGCAAAGAACCATGTCCCCTGTGAAGACTATCCATGAGGTAAAAGATTGTACAGGTAGAACAGTTGCACAAAAGAGTTCCACTACAAGAGTCAACAGTTTTTAAGCAGGAGATCCATCATTCTTCCAGGTCTGAAGAGAGGGCATTCTGAGAAAGGTGTTAGGTTTCCAGAAAACATGCTTTGCAAATTTAAGGAATCAGTGGAGTTGGTGGGGGCTGGGGGTTGGTGGGGTTGGAGGCTAGATGATAGGATTGTAACAAAAAGGTATTAACTACATCCATGATTGCACAATGACTTGCCTATGGAGAAAAATCATTGACACAGATGTTGTAGAAGACAATGATTTTGAGAGGGCTAATGTTTATTTTATACTGGATCCGCGCACTTTACTATTATCTCACAAAATCTGATGGGCTAGTATGCTCTATGGTGGGATTTACATCTGAGAAAGGGAGGAAGTCTTGCTTTAAAACAATTAACCTTATTTCGTCAGTAAGTTGTGGGCACCCATCAGAATTGTGGGCAAGATTCCCATGACCTATTAGTTGGAATAGTGGCGTGATGAAACCCCATAAACTCAGTCTATCTGTGTCTCTACATGCTGCTTTGAAGAAGTTCCCTGCTAATAATACATGCTCACCAAAATAACCAATTTTTGGGGTCTCAGTTTGAATTGTTCCAATTGGAAGGGTTGAAATTATCAAAACCAAACAGGAATGTTCCTCTATAATAATAAAATGTGAGGCTGGATGAACACAGCAGGCCAAGCAGCATGGTGCTTGGCCTGCTGTGTTCATCCAGCCTCACATTTTATTATCTTGGAATCTCCAGCATCTGCAGTTCCCATTATCTCTTATCTAGGAATGTTCCTCTAGCCTAGTTCTTCAAAAATGTACCATATTCTGTGGATTTTAATGTTAAAGATTTCCATTTTCGATTTGGAAACAAACATTTTAAAAATCTGAATCAATTCTGAAGAAGAAGCAGTAACCAAAGGTAACCTTTCGTTATTTATTCACTCACTTATTTATAGGAGGAGCAGAACATTAGTGAGTCACAGTCCACACAAGGGTAACTTAACTGATAATATCCAACTTTATCTGACAGGCAGAAGTATGTTTTCATCTTGTTGAAGATCAATGTTTTTGATAGTTCAACCTTACCAACATAGTGATATGGCAGTTTGTGGGAGGATGACATTACATTTCAATAATCAACAACAATGCCTCCCTGTATGTAAAATTATCAATGTGTTTAACATCTTAATATAAGGTCAGGTGATTCAACTGTCCTAAACACTGGAAGATTAAGGCACAACACCATGTTTACGGCAATAAATGAAGCTTTTAAAACCAGAGAGAGCACACTGCCCTACTGAAGATTGAGGGTGCTTATTGCCGCATAGAAACAGAATCTCACCTGGGCAAGAGCTGTGCTTGTTCTACAACGCAAGGAGCCAACACTGCGACTCCTGGTGGTAAACCAAACAAGACTTGTGTCAGTTGTGGTAAAGTGACCTATGGTCATGGAAAGAGTGACATGGTTCATGCAAAATTCATCAGCTATCCGCCTGCTAAAGCTACTGGACACAGGATTGATGTGATGCTGCACCCATCAAGGATCAAAAGCCTCAGAACAGAATTCCTGGCTCTATAAGTAAGGAAACCTGAGGAAAGGTGATATATGTACATTTTTTTCAGTTTAAACTGCTCCTGTTCACTGGTGCTTAATGTATCATTCATAGATGTATATATAAATTAACAATAAATAGTAAAATGATTTAAAAATAAACACTTACACTAAGCTTTCTTTCTATGAAAACCAGAGAATTTTTGGATTCTGCTGGGATTTTACAGATTTCATTGATTGGGCCCCATTGGAATTCTAATGAATCCAGTGAAGTCATGGCAGTGTGAAGAAGAATTCAGTGCAGGTGATTTGGGAGTTGCAAATCTCATTTTGTTAATCCCTGTTTAGAAGCTTCCATGTCATATACATTGTGGCCCATATGGGAGTAGACCCCTGAGACTTTGTTGAAGTCCTGTGTTCTCTCTGTCCAGCAAAACATCAGCCTAAGCATTAAGGAGTATTGCAGAGTTTGGCAAAACAGCATTTATTGGCCACACATGCAGCAGATAGACTGCAATATTCCATCTGCAATGTGCCAGAAGCTGCAAAGTACATTGCACAACTTCAATATTGTGTTTTGCTCAGCAAGCATTTTTCTGTTGGGCCTCAGATCAGAATACCTGGCCTTAGTGGGTAAAGAAATCTGAGGAAAAGGGACTTCTGTTACACGTTTTCCAGTTTTCATTGATCCTGCTCACTGTATCCTAAAACTCTATGATGTACCCTCAAACTGATATTTAATATCCCCACAAGTGATGCTTCTGTGTTGTGAGGGAATGCAGTTATGCATTGTCAGGTAAAGGGATTCTGCGAACTGCTCTGATGAAGAAGTCAGAAATTCTTCATATGTTGTATCTGAGAATACATAAATAGGCAATAGTCAAAAGAGGAGCTCCCATGACTGACCAGAACAGGCATCTGATAGACTATAGCAAGTGGTCCTTAGATTGTTTGGAATTATATATATTCAGGACATGAACTACTATCATCTGTTTTATACAGGGATATGTTCTCTAGTGTTACCATCTCAAACCTCCTAAGAACATGAATGTTCTGTGCCAATTTCATTGAATTAGTAATGAGTCTCCTCCACTTATAATTCTCTGCCTCTGATAATGCTCATCCTTCTCCTAATCTTGCTGCGGTTGCAATATTGTACAAGTTAATGAATGCTGCCATACAATGTCGACTTCTACAGGACAGTGAAAGATCTCTAAAGAACATTATTTGTTTGAAATGAAGGAGAAATGTGCGGTGAAAGTATGGATATGGTGCACAGTTTAGATTATCTAAGTTATAAAAGGGACAGGAAGCTAATGAGGATGAGGTTTTCTAACAAGGCTCAGCAGGTGAGATTTTCAAGGTGGTGAGTTATCTGGGCACTCAATGCAAATGCTGTGCACTGTGCTACTCATGTTAGAGCTTGTGTCGGGCACTGCCATGTATTTGCAGTTGTTCTCTGCAACAACTGGGGTTCTTCTCAATCAAGATTCTGTACCATAAATGTCCAGCTGGTCTGCAAATACCATAACATGCTAATCTGTGCAAGATTCTCGTAGAGACAGTCTGATGATTTTACTTTCCACTGGCCATGTCTTCCAGAGATATGCACATCTCAAACCAGAATTGTTTTTGGGGAAAAATGAGGTGAAAACAAGGGATGCCCTCTTAAGCTGTGGCTCATGATACTACGTGAAGAACTAACAGTAATTCTCAGCAACCAGGACAGTCGAGATCTACTGGAACCTATACATATTACGTTGTACAGCAGTGGGGGCTGGAATTCTAGAAGTAAGTGCTGAATGCTCTGCCTCCTTGGAGGAAGATATTTAACAGATGGAATGTAACTTTGGTCATTGCTGCCAGGAGAGTTTGGTTGATCAAACCACTGAAATTAGTACATTTGACACACAAATTCCAAATTTTCTGAGCATTCCCAGCCCACAGCACAGAGATGTCACTGCTAACAATTTGTTTATTTCACAGACACCTGATGCCTGTTCTTGATCTCATCCCTAGACTTTCAGAGTCAGGTTGCTTATTTTTCTGATGTGACTGCTGTTGACCATTATCTTGTGGTGTTGCAGCCAGGAGGGCCCTGCCAAAGATTGCCCACCTGTGCTTCTGCAAGGGCAGAATCAGCCGTCAAGACAAGTCACAAAGTAAAGACAACAAAGTGTGGAGCTGGATGAACACAGCAAGACAAGCAGCATTTTAGGAGCACAGAAGTTCACGTTTCGGGCCTAGACCCCTCATCTGTGCTCCTATGATGCTGCTTGGCCTGCTATGTTCATCCACCTCCACACTTTGTTATCTCGGATTCTTGAGCATCTGCAGTTCCCATTATCTCATCACAAAGTAAAGAATTTGACTGGGTAGGAGAGAGTGTGGAAGACATGGCATCAGAAGCGTATTTGAGCAGATTCATACTTCAGTGCACCCTTTCTCTATCTGGCCCCACATGACCTACATAATACCAACTTAGATGTGAAAAATGTTTTGTGCAGCTCGGTGAGGTGCTGAACAGCTATGTTGAAGTTTTCCTCAACTTTGCTCTAGGTGGCATTTTAGTGTTCCAGTGCAAGCCATCCTTGACAGACTGTTGCAAGTCATCATTTTCCAAGGTCCAGAATTACAGTACAGAGGGACTCATTAAGGCTTGGGCAGAGGTGGAATAGGGAAAAATTCATTGCTTGGGACCTTTCAGCCATACAATACACTAAAGGGCTGGAAATTGTAACATCCTTCTGGCAGTGCACTTCACAAATCACATACACTGTAAATCAATGCACCAACTATAAATGGCAGCTAGGGTTCACTTAGAGTAAGGCTTCATGCAAGAGATAGTTTCCTTTAATTTCTCCAATTGAATATGTTGCAGCTGGAAATAGATTCAGAATTGTTCTCCCTGTTGACAGCTACCAAAGCTTAACATTTGCAAGCGGCAAAGCAGAGCTTGCAGGGTCCTATGCCCTCCAAGGACTCTCCACTTCTGCATCTGTCCCAACACCCACTTCTGTTTACATATGGTGTATGCTCCATCATAGGACAGGCGGCACGGTAGCTCGCTGGTTAGCACTGCAGCCTCACAGCACCAGGGACCTGAGTTCGATTCCAGCTTTGGGCGACTGTCTGTGTGGAGTGGGCACATTCTCCCTGTGTCTGCATGGGTTTCCTCCAGGAGCTCTGCTTTCCTCCCACAGTCGAAGGATGTGCAGGCTAGGTGGATTGGCCATGCTAAATTGCCTGTAGTGTTCAGGGGTGTGTGGGTTATAGGGGAATGGGTCTGGGTGGGATGCTGCAAGGGGCGGTGTGGACTTGTTGGGCCGAAGGGCCTGTTTCCACACTGTAGGGAATCTAATAGTACAACACATCTACTGTCTGGCACTTCCACCTGCAGTTGGAGGATTTGCATTCTGACTGTTTTTTCTTTACAGAGTTTTTTTTAATATCCTTCTGTAGCACCACCTTCTGAGGAATGCTTGAAAAACATAAACAAGATGAAAGCTGTGGATAAGAACTAAACCTAAATCATTGTTGTGCGTGCTGTCAGTTTTCATCACCTGGTGACATAAAGTTAACAGACATCAGTGATATATTCCTTGTGACAGTTGCTGTTTTATTCTGTCACTATGTAGCTGAAAATCCTGTTTCTTCATCACCAATGGCCATACATGCTAGGACCCAGCTCATCCCAGCATTTTCTCCTCTGCACTAGTAAAAGTGGAGATGGCTGGAGGTCCATTTTTATTTTTCTGCTTTTTCTTGGTGTCCTGATATCTCTTGAAGAAGGAAGAGTGTGAAAAATAGAACGTTTGAGAGGATGGAAAGACAGCACTTTGGTGGAATTCACTGTGAAGGATGTACATGCCATTGCTTTAAGATAAGGATGAATATCAGTGCTGACCATTAAGATGGAGAAGTGAGGAGGTACCTCAAGAGAGAAAGATAGAGAGAGATGAATGGGTGAAGCTGCCACGTCTATGAGGAATGAGGCACAGATGAAGGTTAGAGAAGGAAGAATGAGGATGGTTAGAGTTAGAGGCGCATTAAGGTAGAATTCAACAAGTCAGGCCATTCATCTTTCTCCTGCCCTGACTAGACCATTTCTTTTTATTCATTAAAGAGATGTGGATATTGTTGCTAAGTAATTGAGAATGATTGATTATTTATTGTCAATTTCTAATTGCTTTTGAGAAGTTAATCTCTTCCATCACCATATCAGAGAGTTTGGAACAATACTTCTACTGTTCACCCCTTCAGCCACTTTCAAGCTGCTGGTTTTCAGAGGCAGGCCTCTTCTTCCAATTCACAAGGAACAGAATCTTAAAGCCCAAAGCATCATGTCAGTTACTGTATTACTGAAACATGGTGTTGCTGTGACAGTTTGTGTCTCTATTCCTGTAGCTTTGGGCTCTGTCTGAAGATTTTCACTATGTTTCAACTCTAATTTTTACATGGTTCCATAAAGTGCTCAGCTGGAATGGACTACAGATCATCATCAGACCCACATGCTTTGGTTGCTGGGAAAACTTGGAAGTCTGGCACAAATGTAATGACTGGATTAAAAAGATAATGGCAAACACACTGCTCAAACACCATGTTTCTGATACACTGCCCCACTGTGATCCTACTCTTGCATGCTGATCCCACTGCAAGCAGGTCAGAATATTAAAATTCAGCTCATAATTTCACTACTCGTATCTATAGAGAGTAAGCATATTTATTTTGACCCGTTTGTGTTTGTTGGTAAAATATTACAACAATCAGCAGAATGTGTTCTTTGATTGTTTACATCCTTACTTTCCAAGTTCATGAGGGAAATGTGACATATTTTGTCAAGATTCATTTGGAGCAGCTTTGCAATGGAGGAATCTGTCCTCTGCAGGACATTCCCAGCAACAAATGTGCCTGGAAATATCCCCAAGAGCACAAATTTCTCCATCGCACAGCATCAATGAAAGAAGCTCTTTGCTCTGTCTGAAATTTGCTGGTTTTCCAGTGCAAGGAGTTGTCCTTGGCAGCATGTGGCAGATCAGCACATTCCACGGTGCAGAATTACATTCGAAGGAACATATTAAAGCATGGACAGAGGCATTGTAGGAAAGGTAATTGCCTGGTGTTCTTCAGCCATTCAATATATTGAGATGCTGGAAAATGTAATACTCCGCTGATAGCATGCTTTACATATCACGTACAATGTAAATCAAGGGTATTGCAAATGTAATGAAGCAACGCTGGGTGAAATATGTTGAATAGAAAAATTTGTACATATTGCAATTTCTGCAATTTTCAATTTGAAATGCTTTCTCTCTCGGGCTGTATACCTGATTTGAATACCTGCAAAAAAAAGGGTGTTACAATCATATTGCATGGAACGTATTTAATGGATGCAAGTTGAATGTTCCTGCAAACTTTTTTTATTCATTCATGGGATGAGAGCATCATTAGCTAGCTCAGCATTTATTGCCTGTCCCTTATTGCCCAGAATCCAGTTAAAAGTCAACCATGCAGGCCATTTCAGACAAGGACGTCAGTTTCCTTCTCTAAAGGACATTAGTGAAGCAGATGGATTCTTCCCAACAGTTGGATTCATGGTCATCATTAGACTCCTTATTTCAGATTTCAAATTCGACCATTTGCCACAGCAGGATTTGTATCCAGATCCCCAGAGCATTATATGGATCTCTAGATTAACAGTCCAGCAAAGATGCCACTAAGCAATTGCATCCCTCGAATGTTGTAATATTCAAGCTGAAATGATTTGTGTATGTTTATAAAGTGTATGAATAATGTACATTTTGGAAAAACAACGTATTGGTTATCTATTAAAATACTGCGTGCACATGTAAATGACAAACTTTAGCATAATGGAAACACTGTTGCTGTAGGATGCTGTAGGGAGAATGTACTGTTGTTGCACAATGTTTTTAAACATTCCAAGCCAGCAAAAAAAAACTTGGAAATGAAGGCTCCAACATTGCAATAAAGAGAAAGCAGCAACCAACTTCTGGGTGGAGAGCAGGGTACATCTCACTGTTCAAATTAACCTTCTTGAGAATCACTTATAAAACTACAATGCCTCTCACAGCCACTGGACGAAACAAAAAGAGTATTTACACTACAGTGTGTTTTGCATTCTAGTCCTCATTTTCTGTACTGCTTCAATGACCTGGTTCGTTGGATTTAATTATCGCCTTGCCTCTTCAGGGTGGCCTCCAGGGTCTCTGCTTCCTTCCTAAACATTCCTCATCCACTATTACCTCTATCTGGCTGAACTTGTTCTCAGCCTGATTAGCTTGACTGTGAACTCTGTATACCTTCTCTATATAAAAATATTTTTATCAACTTTAATGAAAACAGAAAATGCTAGTGAAATTCAACGGAACTGGCAGCATCTGTGGAGAGAGAAACAGAGTTAATGTTTTAGGTCCAACGACTGTACTTTGAAACTCTTCAATTCCCATTCATCCCTCATTTTGTTTGATTCAGTTCCAATGGTATTTCAGATTTTCATCATTTGTGACTTGTTTACCATTTTAACCAAATTATCTCAAGTGATAGCAAAGTGTGAAGCAGCAGCATGTGTGCTAAAAGGAAGGTTGTTTTGAGCACAGCTGGTGCTCACAAACCTAATACTCTATGATTCTTACCTTTTGGTATTGCCTACTTCATTTTTGACACCTTCTAGATATCCATAAACTCATAAGACACAAGCCCAGATTCAAAACAATGTAAAAATAAAAATATGTTTGCTCATTCCACATACTAAATGGTGCCCTAATTCTTCCTTTCTCCTCTTTCCTTATTCTTCATGAGGAAGGACATGCAAGTAGCTGTCAACTGGTCTTTTGTCTTCATATTCTAATGATCTTCTTATGAACTTGCAGCAACTCCTGTTTCTATCAGAGAATAGAAAGCTGTAGAATAGGTTTGGAGAAATTTAAACCAAATATTTAAAAGTAAAAATGGGATAACTTTTGAGAAATTCAGAGATGTACAATACTATAGATGTACCATACTCCACACTATAAAGAATTTAGTTTTGCATTTTGATCATTAGATTATCCTCATTGCCTCACACAATTCACTACATGCCCCTGACATTATGCCTTCATACTCCTACCAATGGGAGCAGTGCTGGAGGATTTAAATTCTTACTTGAACTGTCTCTCTTTTTGTGGCAGTACGTCACTTCTCAACAAATTGGATTAAGTGAATAACTTGCTATTTGGGGCAACTGTAGAACTTACTTGTTAAAGTGCACCTGTTATTGCAAGCTTTCATTATGCAGAATTGTTCAGCTGAATCATAATTGATGCTTTCTTCACAGATCCCAAATGGGCAAATGCCATTTCTAAAATGGCAGCAATGCTCTGATAGCTATGATTAATAATTAAATCTGGCCAAATATGGTAACATTTTCATTGGATATGGATATTTATGAATGTTCAGAAAATTAAAAATAAAACTGCAATCAGTATCTCATGATATGTTTATTAGATTCAAAACATAATAATTCATTCAGTATTGGATCAGTCAGTTCAGATCAATTAAATTTTACTCAATTCAATAAAAGATGATGCAGACATTTGAAATGAGAAGGCATACAACAACCAGACAGAGAAAAAAAGCGAAACAATCACTGGAATTTAGATAACTCTCCTGCAAACTCTTAACAAGCACAAACATTTCAGCCTAATGTTTGGAAAACAAGCAGTCCAAATAGCAAACAACTTTATATTTTATTTTACAAGTGTTGCAACAATTACTTCAAGCCAATATAAATATGCTGGTCATCATTTATGAAAAAGCATGACTACTGTATTTTACTACCTGAGGATATTTTCATACCCAGAGATATTTGTAAATAATACTGTTGATAATTTTTGAAAAAAGTACATGTTTATTTGTTTACTCTAAGAGCTACTGTAGCTATTGTAATAGGCTGCAGTAGCATCTGCTAATACAGATATAAGGCTCCTCTCTGAATTTGTGCCTCCTGTTGAACAGATGTCAGGTAGATGTGAATTAATTCCTGCTTGATTTAGATGACTAGAGGTGTTCAAATACTGATCAAACTCATTTCGGTCCACTTCTCCTAAAAGCTCAGCTTGGGTGATATGTTCCAGATTATCTAGGTGATGGTGGTCATGGGGAGGAGAAAGATGAACTGATGTGCTCAAATTCATAGACTGGGGAGCAGACTGCTGGATCTGGTTATAATAAGGAGGTGGTGGAGGTTGGCCGGCTGCAGAGCGCATCATGGTAGATCTATTCTGTGGAACTGAAATCTGACTGAGATGTCCACATTGGATAGGGCTTTGTCCATAGTCTGAATGATACATTATTCCATTCATCTGAGAAGGAGAATCTTCTGTACACTGAGGTGGAAAGAAACTGTGATCAGCATCAATCACATCTAAAGGGGACATCTCAGGAGTAGGTAGTCCATAGTTGTCGAAGCTGTTATTTGTTGTCTGTGTTTCCCTGAACCTGCTGATTGCAGGAAGTCTTGAGACTAGTGGATAGCCTTTATCCTCTTCCTCCTCCAGAGATCCCCTGCACATTCTTCCGCCGCGAACAGGAGGCCGATCGTGTGGAATGTTAGTAAGCAGGAAGTTCGGATCTACACGTTTGCAGAGACGTTTGATCTGTTTTTTCCTCCGAGGCCTGTATTTGTAATTGGGATGATCTTGCATATGCTGGACTCGTAATCTTTCAGCTTCTTCTACAAAAGGCCTCTTCTGTGAAGGAGTGAGAGCTTTCCATGATTTGCCTAAAATATATCCCATGAATTCAGTCAGATGTAAAAGTGATTAAAAAAAACTCATTTCCAACTCATAGTTAGGCATCATTGTTTCCACACTCACCATTTTATCCATAAGTAAAAATTATTCTATAGTTGAGTAGTTTACAGTAAAAAAAACAAACTGACAGTTTGTACTATAAACAATAAACACCAATACTTTATTTAGGATGAATATCTTGTCACATGAGATTATAATGAAGATTAGAGATAACAAAGTGCTAAGCTGGATGAACACAGCAGGCCAAGCAGCATCTCAGGAGCACAAAAGCTGACGTTTCGGGCCTAGACCCTTCATCGGGTCTAGGCCCGAAACGTCAGCTTATGTGCTCCTGAGATGCTGCTTGGTCTGCTGTGTTCATCCAGCTTCACACTTTGTTATCTTGGATTCTCCAGCATCTGCAGTTCCCATTATCACTGATACAATTGTAATGAAGATTAACTGTTTTCGGTGCTAAAATTATGAAAGAAAAGCCATAATGTTTAAAGTAAGGGCACCATTTATTGGTTTTTGTTTACCCAAGTGATTTAAATGAAATACATGGTGAGGGAGATGAAAATCTTTACTTCTGAAGTTTCAAATATCAAATAGAAGGAGTTAGACAATTAATCATATGTTCCTCAAGAAATCGGATGTCAAACAAATAACATCATTGTCTTAGGCCTAATTCTTCATTCCCCATTCTTTTTGAAATGACCAAAGCCTCGAAGTTTAAAGCCCACAGGTTTCATGCATCAAGTCTTTAGAACAGCTAATTGTCATAATTGTACTTTTGCCACAATACTAATTGTATTTGCCACAACCTCTCCCCCTTTTCAAATTTGTCCACCCCATTTCCTAATGTACCATCTCATGCAAAGTGCAGTTCCCTTGGCATCAGGAGCCATTTTGCCTCTGGCACAATAGGATCTTGGACAGTCAGCATAGGCAAACCACTTAAGTATATATAACAAACTAGCCAAGTC
The DNA here is from genome assembly GCF_030684315.1 of Stegostoma tigrinum. NCBI lineage: Eukaryota > Metazoa > Chordata > Chondrichthyes > Orectolobiformes > Stegostomatidae > Stegostoma > Stegostoma tigrinum. The sequence continues at coordinate 78,873,758 of NC_081357.1, read as the reverse complement.
CACTCCTCCTGTTACCAGATGCACACAGATGGATTTTCCAACAGGTATCTTTGGAGTGTGAACTCTGGCTGAGATCAATCAGCCCAGCAGGCACTAGAAACCTTTGCCTATAAAGAGAGCAAGGCTTTCTTTTTCAGAGAGCAGGTAATATATTCTTGAGGAGGTTCTGAGTTCATAAAGGACTCCAAATAAATATATTCAAAGAAAAAAAAATGAACTTAGTTATCATTACTTTCCAAATTCAATTTCCTCATTTTATAAGAATAGAAGTGCTTCTTGTTATAAAGAAAACTATTCCTATAGCATTGACTATTGATCTGCTGTATATTGGTGCAAAAAATTCTTGTTTCTAAATTAAGTATATTTTATCATGTTTTAGTAGCAGATATATTTGCCCAGTGTTTTGTGTCATGGAACACTTATCCACTGATGGTGAATGCTTCTTACAGACGCTGGAAACATACTTGTTGCAAGTACTTGCATAAATATTGGAAACTCCTTCTACTTTTCTGCACCTAAACAGGAAGAGGAATAATACTCTGCTATAAATAGTCATTATTTGCCTACAAAAAGAACAAAGAAAAATAGAGATTTAGAAGGGAAACACTCTCAAGCTTACAAAGTAGCACCTATCAGGGTGTTCAAGTCAATACTTTTTTCAATGCCGCAAGACCATCGTTTAAACTTTGTTATTGAATTATTGAAACATTAAATGAGGTTTGCTCTTGGGTATATTTAGAATGCAATCAATTCTGTGTTGTAATTTTTTTCAGAAATCTATCATGTCCCACAGGTTGTGTGCCAATCGTGATAAATTACTCAACTATTTTGCAGTCTGTAATATTTATTCCTTAAGACGTTGTTTTAAGAAAAGCTGATTTGAAAGATTTAAGTTTAGTATAATTTCCCTCCCAATTAAATGAAGGAAAATTTGCAGTCTATTTAGACATGTATTTCCAATAGCAAATTAAATGACTTAAAATTTCAGATGACAACTCCACTAGATTCAATAACATTGGCAAGAAGTGGTTGGCCAGAACTAAAAATAATATGTGCAGAGAAACATCCTGTGCTTATATGGGTTTCCAACAAACCCTTTGATATCTTTGTAAACATATTGCTTCAGCTGTGGCTCCTATTCAAAAAGGTGACAAAGCAATGATAAAGTCCATAAAGGACATATTTTTTCATGCACGGAGAACTGAGATTAATTATTACTGACTTTGATAGACTTCTACAATTTATAGTAGACAATCTGATCAATAGAACTCTAACGACTTACTGCTGGTCCTTCAATTGGTATAAAACAACTGCTTGAGAATGGAGGCTGCTTGCTAAATATGTAAGAACTGGAATTATTATAAAGTTCAAGTGAATAGGAAATAACTAAAGGGTCCCAGGTGATTGCAATTTGGGTCAGATTCTGTAATCTATATTGAAAAACTAGCTTGTTCTATAACTTGGATTCAGAAATTTGTATTGCCTTTTCATATTTCATTCTGTAACATTTTTAGAGGAAGAATTCAGCTCTTTCACATAACATAGAAATGGCCCTAAGCAATCTTAGTTAGTCAATTTAGCCTTGGCGATTGTTTCATGCCATAATGCATCAAGGCAAGATAACTTCGCTTTCCAAGCATGTGCTCGCGTGCTTTCCCTAGTATTCCTTGACTAATGCCAGGGAAAAGGATATTTCATGATATACATACTTCCATAAAAATAGCAAATACAATGTTAATCACTGCTTAGATTTTGCAAAAACACTAATACCACTAGTAATGGTTTGGGTTTCTTGCAATTTGGAACTTTGTAAAAGTGGAATTGTTAGCTAAGCAGTCCATAATATAGGTTTTAACTTGGACAAATTTGTTTGTCACTACTTCTAACATTTATTAATTGAAAATATAGCTGATAAGTACAGAAATTGAAGGTCACCTTTCTAGAACAACCTACAGCGCAGATAACATTTGATTGTTTCTCATGTACTTCCAATGTTGGTGTACCTATGCCACTACCTGACCTCAAATCTAGGTATTGATACTTAACGTTAATTCATTTTTCTCTATTGCCTTTCTAAATGTATGACCCTTGACATAACTTAATATGAGTTAGTACTTTAGATTTACTTTATCTGTATTATTTAATACTTCCTGCATTTTTAAAAAATATTGTTTTTTTTTCAAGATACAGGCTCCTCAACTCTTTTCCCCTAAATAATCACTAATAATCATAGCTGCTCTCTACACCACTTCTTCTGCCCCTTCTTCACCAAAACTGCAGTCAGGGCAAAGGGGGGCCACAGGGCAATACAGTCTTATCACAACATCCTCAAACAAGTACTCTGCTAATTTGGTAAATCATTTTAAATGATAGCTTTTGATTGCAGCTTCATAACGACTGGCTACGTGATCCTAGATGTTCCAACACCGTTATTTTTGTACTGGAACTAACCTGTTTAATATAAGTGGGTCAAGTGGTGAAAATACCACCAATGGAAAATCTAGGCTGCTAAATGTCAAATGTTATATTTTTTCAATTTTACCAGTAGGCAGATTAATGCATTCTTGAAATATGTAGCCACAATTAATTTTTCTTCCAATGTGCATTATGCTATAATTATTTTGAATGGGCTTTCGTTTGCCAGTCTGTCTACATTTTGTTGCGTTATTTACCTTTTGGGGCCTCTGTTACCTTCTTTTTAGATAAAACATTTTCAGCATCCATTCTCCAATTTAGTATATTGTACAAGTTTTACTAATTTACACTGGAGTTCAGTCCCGGTTGTAAGTTACAAATGGATGCATATATTCTCGGGGGTCTCCATTCCAGTAACTGAAGAAAATGGATTATCTGTATTTGGTTTTGCGCTTTTGTTTTCAATTGCTTCATTAATTTCCCTAGTTTTTTTTCCTAATGCAAGATTATACAGGTGTAACTCCTTAGACAAGCTTTAGACATTCTACTCGATTCAAACTACTCATTATATTTTCCTTTACATGGAATGTAAACATCTCCTTGTGGGAGAGGTTTAGTTGCCACCTAGTGGATCCTTTTTAATTCATTCAAATGAATTACTCAAACAAAATCATGATTTGAATTAAAAAAAAAATCAATGACATGCTGCATACCGAATTAAAAATTATTTGATACACACCGACTATCTACACACGAACACTTCTCATGCCAAACTGTATTCTGTTAAAATGTACTTTTACTTGCTTTTGGGATTTAGATACAGTAATCACATTTCAACGATTGTGTTGTTACATAGGAAGGCCTGTATAAACTAACATGTCAGATCCATTTCAAATCAAATCCAGGCACAAACAAAACCTGACAACATAACATGAAAATTATTTTAAAATTAATTAAGGGTTGGCAAAAATTGGAGGCATGACATATTCTTCTTTATTTAAAGACCATCTCTGCTTTTTGATGAAGAAATGAACACCAGCAGTCCGGTCCGTTTTCAGTTTAGGAGATTAACATCTTACCGAAGGAAAATTTATTTAATTCTTAGCTGCATTCAAATTTTCTTGGGCTATATTTTTCCTTTATCACATCATCAGATGGATTTGGTTGAAAGTAAAACAGAAAGGAGGCTACAACAACTCACCAGCAAAACTATTCCAGCCATTCCAAAGCAATGGTGCACACCTCAGCTACCAAGTTAGCTATTGTTAATTTTTTTTTAAAAAGTCTGCACAAACAGCTTTTTTGTTTGAATGCAGAAGGTAGGCAATTCAGTGCTGTGTTAGATGGAATCACGTCAGCATTTATGTACCTGCAGTATTTAGGGCTCAAGCAATATTTAAATATAATTCCGAACAGGATAAATTGCCTGATAATCATGTTGCAAAAGGTTATGTTATACTCAATCTGCTTTAAAATTATTCATGTAGTATAATGTGTCTTTATGTTTCAGAATTTTAGAAATTCATTAAAAATTTAATTCAACCCGATAGAGCTTTTGTAAAAAGAAAGACCCATTAGTCAGTAGTGTAACTTTACACAAAAAATTCTGGTAATATTTTAGCATCCATTATATGGTTGAGAAATTAGCAAAGTCTAGAAGACAAGATAATATACACGCTTTAGTAAAGGGCCGCATCTTAGTTCTGAAAAGAATAAATATAATTTCATATGCTAATTACATATTTTCTTAATTTATAAAATCATGTACTGTGAAAAATGTTACTTTACATATTTACTTAAAACAAATCATTACAGTTGACCATTCACAAATAACTTGAACCAATATAATTTAGAAAGAGGCAGTAATAAATAAGTGTGATTAATGATATTTCAGATTTGTTATATTCAATTTTCTTTTTATTTGCAAGCAGTCTTCAATCAAGCTGACGAATAACAGTAATCTGTATTTCTATATTCTAAATTGAGTCATTTCCAGAAATTAACAAATAAAACTGAGTTCATCTGTAAAGTAATTTCAAATATTTAAAAATGCGACTTTTTACTTATGGTGAATCAGTTTTCTGGCACAATCTTAGATACAACTTTAAGTCAACCTATATATAACTTGTGACTAATATGTTAAAATTATATTTGATTGATTTTGTTCAAACTTTTGTGTATACTTACCCAGCATTTTGCTGAGCTCTGCATTGTGAAGGTCAGGATTTTGGATTGCTAGTTTTTTCCTCTCGTCTTTAGCCCAGACCATAAAGGCATTCATGGGTCTCCGGATTCGTGGTTCAGCTTTGTTCCTGCCTGAAGATTCGTGAGCTGTAAGCCCTGCCCTAGGCTTTCCTTCCCCAGCAGGAGAGTCCAAACCCTCTGTCCATGAGTATGGGCTCATTATTGTAGCCATTACTGTGGATCAGATTGCTTCAAGTAAAGATAATCTGTCTAATTTTTGGAAATATATGTAAGATTAAGATTAAATTGCAGTGGTGCTGATGCTTAAAGCTGGTGAGATCAACTCCCAGATCAGGAAGAGAGTCCCACATTCATTTATTCCCTTAGTGTCAGTTAGTGGCAACTTTAACCAATGACCATCAGGCTGTTTTAATAAAAGCTCCTCCCTTGACTTGTTCTGCGATCAAACAGCTCTGACTTGTAGGAACAAACTTAAAACTACAGAGCAGAAAAAGGGAGTGTTGCATTTGAACCTCTCAACATCTAAACAAATCAAGTTATTTTAGCTACCAAAGACTGCTTAGTATGTGTTGGATTGTGAATTATCGTGGAATAATGTATTAGTATTTTCAAATAATTGTATTGCTTATGTTACTTCAAACACACTAGAAAGAAACAATAGTCAAACAAAACTGCTGGGTGTTCAATTTGAAAGCCACACGTACCCCCATTTCCCAAAACATGTGAGGAGATTTTGAGGTGTAATTAATCCATTGACTGTACAATAGGCAGTGTACGCTGCTCTTTGTTTTAAACAATTTCTGTATCCAACCTGCACAAACTCTTCAGTTGATTGGTTGCTCGTTTAAGCAGACTGTCTGTTCTATGAGAGGTATTGGGAACTGCAGATGCTGGAGAAGCTGAGATAACAAAGTGTGGAGCTGGATGAACACAGCAGGCCAAGCAGCATCTTAGGAGCACAAAAGGTGATGTTTTGGGCCTAGACCTTTCATCTGAAAAAGGGGGAGGGGGAGAGGGTTCTGAAATAAATAGGGAGAGGGGGAGGCGGATCGAAGATAGATAGAGAGGAGCCAGTCAAGTTAAAGAGACGGGGATGGAGCCAGTAGAGGTGAGGTGAGGTGAGTGTACGTGGGGTCCAGGGAGGACGAACAGGTCAAGGGGGCGGGATGAGGTTATTATTACATTGCAGCTGGAACAGGTCCTGGCAGTCATGCAGCAAGTGAATTTGACCTGGAATACATTGAATAATGGTGAAACATGGGAGGGTATAGGGTCTAAGGGTCTAAGGTTTCAGATGGGCACTGGAAGCCTTGGATGAAGAAGTGGAAAAGAAGAGAGGCATCCTATACCGACAGGAGATTCTCCAGATGCAAACTCAGAATAGGAGCAAATAGCTGTAAGAGTCAATGATAGGAGTTAAATCCTAAAGGCCTGAATATAGTGCTAGAAAAAGTTCAATAACCTCACAAGAGTGGCCAAGGTCAGCGAATGCATCTTCAACTGCCATTTCCTAGCAACTGCACCACGAGCTTAATTCACCACACCCTGATTACTCACCTACCAACAACTTCTATCAATCAGAATTTTAGCACACCCTCACATATGTAGCAGTGCTGCAAACCACACTAAACAGTGCTGCAATCCATACACCCACTTTGCACAGTTTCTACAGATTATCAGCCATTCAATCATGACAGGCATATCACCTGAAGAGATTATGCAATACTGACTGACAATATTTCCCTCTCTCTTATAAGCCAAGATGTCAGACAGCTGAGGCATCAGAAACTAACCAGACTACATGTATGCCATGACCTATAATATGTAAATGTAGACAGTGGAGGTGACATCAATAGTAATGATATCTACATATGTAATCCCAATCACACACAGCTGATTTAGAAGGTGCCAAGTATTGTGAGAAAATGCCTTTTCCTTCCTCCAACCACCATCTGTGCAATCACCCTACCCTTTTGTCTTTCTTCTTTCAGATAACTGAGAACTGCAGCATGACTGGACATTGGAGAAATACTAACATGCCACACAGTCATTCAATATTATGCTTGCAGCCACCAGTTCAGGTGCTGATGAAAAACATATTTTAGAGGAGAATGAGATCTGGACCGAACAGGAGTCCTGCAGCCAAAGTAAGGGCAAAATGTAGCACAAGTGGCAGCATGCCAGATTCTGGTTGCCCTGCTTTAGGAAGGATATGATTAAACTGGAGAGGGTTCAGAAAAGATTTACCAGAATGTTGCTGGGAGTAGAGGATTTGAGACATTAAATTAAACTAGAAAGACTGGCACTTTATTTCACTGGTGTGTAGGAGGTTGAGAAAATCATGAGGGTCATTTAAAGGCAAATGACAAGAATCTTTTCCCTAAGATGGAGAAGTTCAGAACTGGAGGGAATTTATTTAAGGTGAGAGGGGAAAGATTTAAAAAGGGCCACCATTTTTTTTTAATAAACACAGCGTGGCTTATGTGTGGAATGAACTGGCGGAGAAAGTGATGGGTGCATGTGCAATTACAACATTTAAAAGGTATTTGGTTGGGTTCATGAATAGGAAAGGTTCGGAGACATATGGGTTAAACGCAGGCAGGTGGGACTAGTTTAGTTTAGGAATACAGTTGGCATGGACTAGTCAGACTGAAAGGTCTGTTTCATTTTGTATGTTTCTGTGCCTCCATAACATTGAAAAGCTAACGGGTATGTGCATCTAAGAACTTTGTGCATTGGGAAGCTTGTCAGAATGCCTGTGGTCAATATCAACGAGAATGGAACAACCCAACACCAAAATAACATAGGGTTTTGTGCAGAGGTGGAAGCCCATCCTCCCCAGCATGAAAGTGGGCACTAACATCAGAATACTTGCAGATTCAACTATGATGCAGCATCTTATGTCCCATACCTCAGGGTCCATTGCTGCAGAGCACAAGTCTGAATGCTGCATTGGAAACTCAGACAGCAATCATCCAACACTGTCTTACTTACACGGAAGCTCAGATTGCAGCAATCATGGCTCTGGAATACAGTTTGCAATGGTACTTGCAGCATTTTGCATACATGGATTGCTGGGGGCCTGTTTGGGATTTGACATACAGGAGGATATTCAGAAATATAGCATTCAACGTAGTCATGTTCCTAACCTTGCCATTCTATTGTCTCTGTTGGCTGATATTGAACAAATTCAGACAGTCATTTCCCATGCTGACATATTATAGTTTATCACAAGGCTTTCTAGATCCAGAGCTGTTCCAGGTTGTCCTCCTAGGATATCTGCAGTTTTATATGGAAAGTCAACAGCCTTCCATTAACCATACTGTGGGCATGGGTCAGCATAGAGTAGGCAGGCACTATGGGAATAAGCCAGCACAATTAGTTGACTTTTGCATTGGCAATTATTTTATAAATAGATATGGCTTGGAATGTATATTTTATGGTGGCTTTTATTTTTGCATGCAACCAAGTAAAATACAGGATGGTTAATAACAAAGGCAAGATGAGGTGTGTTGGTGAAAGGGGAATGAGCATTGCAACTACTTGTGTCAAGCTCATAGGTTTCTTGCAGACAGCTCATCCTGAAGAGGACTGGATAGACTGCTCTCTTCTTCCTCCAACTTTTTGCAGCAATTCACTGTCTAATTGGATGTTAAAGCTTTTGATTCATGATGGAAAGTTACACGGAGCTGCTCTAAAAGGTTCAGACAGCATAAACATTACCTTTCTTGTGGATGTGCAGTTTATGTTATGCGCATGCTGCATGTAAATGCATGGGTTACGCACCTCCATTTCCTACCTCCTAACCTCATTCTGCCCCCTTGACCTGTCTGTCCTCCCCGGACTGACCTATCCCCTCTCTACCTCCCCACCTACACTCACCTCTACAGGCTCCATCCCCGCCCCTTTAACTTGTCTGTCTCCTCTCCACCTATCTTCTCCTCTACCCACCTTCGATCCGCCTCCCCCTCTGTCCCTATTTATTTCAGAACCCTTTCCCCATCCCCCTTTTCTAATGAAGGGTCGAGGCCCAAAACGTCAGCTTTTGTGATCTCCGATTCTCCAGCATCTGCAGTTCCCATCACCTCTGTCTGTTTAACTTACTACTTTTTCCAAATGTACCAGTCTCAGGCTGATCTCAGTATCGCCCTGGGTCCCATCACGATCTCTCTACACAATTTAACAAACTTCATCCTATGCTCAAATATCATTGACCAGAAACTGAACTGGACTAGTCATAGGACAACACAGTGGCTCAGTGATTAGCATTGCTGCCTCACAGTTCCAGGGAGCAAAGTTTAATCCCATCCTCAGGCAGCTGCCTGTGCAGAGTTTGCACATTCTCTTTGTGTCCTTGTGCATTTCCTCTGGGTACTCTGGTTTCCTCCCCCAGTCTAAAGATGTGCAGGTTAGATTAGCCATGGGAAATGCAGGTTTACAGGGATAGATGTGGATGAGGTGCTCTTTAGAGGTTTGGTGTGAATTTGATGGGCTAAATGACCTATTTCCACACTGCAGGGACTTCATCAGACCAGGTTACAGGCCAGGAACTTTGTAGTAAATAACTCACCTCCAAGTACCTGTATCTACATGGCACAAGTCAGGAATATGTTGGTGCATTCTCCATTTAACAGGATGGGTGCAACTCCAACATTGAAGAAGCTTCATAGCATCCAGAACAAAGCAGCAATGCATACAATCCACAAATTATATTGGAGTAACCCACCCAGGCTCTTTGACAGCACTTTCCAAACCCATAACCTCTATCATCTAGAATGGTAAGGGCAGCAAAAACATGGGAACACCAGCATCTACAAGCTTCCCTCCAATCCACAAAAATCCTGACTTGGAACCATATCAATTTTTCACTGTCACTGTGTCAAAAGTCATAGAATTTCCTTCCTCATATCACCGTAGGTGGTCCTACACCCCAAAGATGCAGTGATTGAAAAGGTCAGTTCACCATGAGATTCTTGAGGGCAATTAGTGATGGGAAATTAGAGTCATACAGCATGGAAACAGACCTTTCAGTCCAACTTGTCCATGCTAATCAAGTTTCCCAAACTAAGCTAGTTCCATTTGCCTGTGTTTGGCCTGTATCCCTCTAAATCTTTTCTATTCATGGGCCTGTCGAACTGCATTTTGAAATGTTTTAGCCATACCTACATCTACCACTTCCTCCGGCAGTTCATTCCACATACAACTCATCCTGTGTGGAAAAAGTAACTTCTCAGATCCCTTTTAAATCTTTCTCCTCTCACCTTAATTACGTCGTCTAGTTTTGAAATTCTATACCCCAGGCAAAGAATATTTACGATTCACATTGTCTATGTCTGTCACGATTTTATAAACCTCTATAAGGTCATCCCTTAACCTCCCATGCTCCATTGAAAACATCCCAGCTTACCCAGCCTCTCCTCATAACTCACACCCTCCAGGCCCAGCTGCATCCTGGTAAATCTCTTCTGAACACTCGCCAATTTAAAGATTCCCTTCCCATAGCAGCGCAACCAGGGCTAAATGTAGCCTAAACAACGTCCTGTACAACTGCAACATGATATCCCAATTCCTACACTTAACGGCCTGAGCAATGAAGACAAGCATGCTGCATGCCTTCTTAACTACCATGTCTGTGATGCAACTTTTAAGGAACTGTCAACCTGAATCCTTAGGCCTCTCTGTTCAATAACACTCTTAAGGGTCTTACCATTAACAGTGTAAGCCCTGCCTTTGTTCATCTTACCAAAATGCAATGCCTTGCATTTATCCAAATTAAACTCCATTTGCCATTCCTCTGTCCACCAGCCCAATTGATCTTTTGTACTCTTAGATAATCTTCTTCACCATCTACCATTTTGGTGTCATCCATAAATTTACTAACCATACTTCCTAAATTTTTGTTCAAATCATTTAAATAAGTGATGAACAGAAGTGGACCCAGCACTGATCCCTGAAAAACACTGTTCGTCACAAGCCTCCCATCTGAAAAAAAAACAATCCTTCCTCTGTCTCCTACCATTAAGCCAATTTTGCATCCAATTGGCAAGCTCTTGGAAAGCTGTTATTTGACACGAGGTCCATAATGAGTCAGTGGGCTCAGTGGTAATGTGAAGTTTAAATGGAGTTCATGGATGAAGGTTGGCTTCTCTGATGGACTGGGCCGTGCACACAATTTTCTGTAGTTTCTTACAATCCTGGGCAGAGCAGTTGACATACCAAACTTTAGCACCTAAATAGAATGCTTTCTATGATGCATCTGTAAAAGTTGGTGAGTGTCCTTATGGATATGCCAAATTTTCTAAGCCACCTGAGGAATAAGAAGCGTTGTTGTGCCTTCATGACCATTGTATCTACATATGAGGTCCGGAATAGATTGGAGGCTACCATTCCTCCTTAGAGCATGACACTCTCTAACTTCTCCACTTCAGCTCCGTTGACGTAGACAGGGGAAAGTCTGCCTCCTTTCTTCCTGAAGTCAATCTTTGCATGTTCTCCCCCTACCTGCGTGGGTTTCCTCCCACAGTCCAAAGATGTGCAGGTTAGGTGATTGATCATAGTAAATCACACATAGGATTGCAGGGAAAGGATAGGAGGGTTTCTGGGTGGGATGAGTCAGTATAGACTAAATGGGCTGAATGGCCTGCTTCCACACTATAGCCCCATCTATAGTTTTATTCTTTATTTATACAGTCCAAAATCCCTCCAGAATATATTCCACCCATCAAGTCTGCACCAACCCTCCAAACAACCCCCACCCAGATGTAGCACAAGACACCCACACCATTAGGCTACTTTTAACATGGCCAATCCACCTAACCTGCACATCCTTAGACTTTGGGAGCACCTGGCAAAAACACCCATGCAGAAATGGGGAGAACATGTAAACTCCATATTATCACCAAGGACCTGAATGCAGGTCCCTGACACTGTGAGACAGCTGAACAATGAGCCACCATGCCGTCCCAAAATGCACATTGAACAATAGTGCACAGTGTTAGTGCATGCATAGTATTATACTTTAAGGTCTGGAATATGCGCTACATGATTGCAGCCAAAGACTGCTGATGGTGGTATGTTGAGATGTCAGGCTTCAGGTCAGGTGCAAGGGAGTAAATTTCAGATGATTTAATATTAATTTGCCAATCATTGGTCACAGGAGAGGTTGCCAGAGAATTGAAGGGCAGCTATTATTGAAGAAGGTGATAAGGACAAACCAGGAAACTACAGGCCAGTGAACCTAACATTATAGGGAAATAATTGAAAAAAATTTAAGGACAGAATTAATTTCCATTTAGAGAGGCAAGGATTAGCATTAATCAATGATAATCAGCATGACTTTGAGAGTGGGAAATCATGTGCAACAAATTTTATTTAATTCATCAAGGAAGTAACTAGGTATGCAGATAAGGGTAGCACAGTAGATGTAGTCTACTTGGTTTAGTAAGGTTTTTGACAAGACATTGTAAGCAAAACTGATCAAGAAAAACCCAGTGAAATGTGGCACATCAGTTCCAAAATTGACTTGGTGGCAGAAGGTGATAGTTGAAGTCTGTTTCTGTGACTGGAAAACTATGTCCAGTGGTAGACTGTGGCATTCAGTGCTGGCTCCCTTTCCATTTGTTGTATACATTAACTAACTAAACATGTATATAGGAATGATCAGTAAGTATACAGATGACATGAAAATTGGTGGTGCGGTAAGTGATGAGGTGGAAATATTTAGACTATAGGACAATACTGATGGACTAGTCAAATATGGGCAGGACAATAGCAAATGGAATTTAATCCTGAAAAGTTCAGAACATGCAACTTGAGCGCTAACAAGACACGGAAATATAAATAAATGGTTGGTCCCTCAGAAGTACAAATGATCAAAGAGACTTTGATGTGCATGTCTATAGATCTTCTTAGGCAGCAGGATGGGAAAGCCATTTAAGAAATAGTAGGTGAACACTTAAAATACCATAGCATACAATGCCATGGGCCAAATGGAAGAATGTGGAATTGGAATAAGTAGGTGCTTGATGACCATCTGAAAGATTTTTATTTTGAGCTGTAAAAACCCAAGGCTTCAGGTTAGGGTAACAAAGCAGCAGAAGGTAGGGAGAGCGCAACAACAAAGTGACTCCAGCTAGTAGAATTTAGGACTGGATGACAACACAATATGATGGAATGGAAGTGGAGTGGGTGCACTACGATCTGGGAAAAGGCCTGGAGACAGCATTGGAATAGGGGTGATGCGAGGAGTCAGTTAAAGCATGGAAATGGGAGTGGAGCAGCATTGGAAAGAGGTAACTGAATAGAGATTGGATATAGCATGGAAGAACAATAGGAGATGGTTTAGCATTAGGAGGTAACAGTACAAGCAGGTTGGATGCAATGGGATGGGAAGGATGAAATGGCATAGTAAGGAGGGCATTCTATATTGTTGGTTTGTATATTGTAGTTTGTGAGCTCCAGCCCCCTCTTTATAACTCCATAAGACATAGGAGTGGAAGTAAGGCCATTTAAATCATGGCTGATGGGCATTTCAACACCACTTCCCTGCACTGTCCCCGTAGCCCTTGATTCCTTCTGAGATCAAGAATTTGTCGATCTCTGCCTTGAAGGCATCCAACGTCCCAGCCTCCACTGCACTCCGTGGCAATGAATTCCATAAGCCCACCACTCTCTGGCTGAAGAAATGTCATCTCATTCCGTTTTAAAATTTACCCCCTCTAATTCTAAGGCTGTGCCCACGGGTCCTAGTCTCCCCGCCTAACGGAAACAACTTCCTAGCGTCCACCCCTTCTAAACCATACATTATCTTGTAGGTTTCTATTCGATCTCCCCCCAACCTTCTCAACTCTAATGAGTACAACCCCAAGATCCTTAGCCACTCATCATACATTAAACCTACCATTCCAGGGATCATCCGTGTGAATCTCCACTGGGCACGCTCCAGGGCTAGTATGTCCTTCCTGAGGTGTGGATCATGGATGTGCGATCCTCTAAAGTTTTGGAGTAGATTTGTAAGGGATGTGCAATCCCTTGGTAGCTCAGTGGTTAGCACTGCAGCCTCACAGTACCAGGGACCCAGGTTCAATTCCAGCCTCGGCCAACTGCGTGGAGTTTGCACATTCTCCCCATGTCTGCGTGGGTTTCCTCCGGGTGCTCCAGTTTCCTCCCACAGTCCAAAGATGTGCAGGCTAGGTGGATCAGCGATGCTAAATTGCCCACAGTGTTTAGGGGTATGTGAGTTATAGGGGGATGGGTCTGGCTGGGATGCTTCAAGGGGCGTTGTGGGCTTGTTGGGCCAAAGGGCCTGTTCCCACACTGTAGGGAATCTAATCCATCACCCATCAGGATGGTCTCAGGGCTTTATGGAAAAAGGCCTGAACTATACACATCCACCACCATCCTCCTCAGCCTGGCCAAGCTTGTCCTCACTCCAAACAATTTCTATTTTAACTCCTCTAACATATTTTCAGGTCAGTGGGGTGGTCATGTGTATCATCAGTACTACTTCCCTCTCTCATCCAGAACTGGAGAAGTTGATCAATTTTGCTTCCAATTTCCACCCCGCTCTCAACTTCACCTAGTTCATCTGACTCCTCCCTCCCCTTCCTCGATATCTGTTTCCATTTATTGGGATAGGTCTGGCAGCGTCTGTGAAGAAAAAAATCAGAATTAATGTTTCACTTCCGATGACCCTTCTACAGAACCCCTTGTCTGTTCAATTATTTTTCTTTCCTTTTGGATTCTATCTCTGCCTTTCATTTACTCCGTACCCCTTCTCCTATATTCTGCATAAGTAATGACCATAAAATGCATAAAAACCAATCTTTTCCTAGCTACCAGCAGTTCTGAGGAAGGGTCTCGTTCTGAAATTTGAACTTTGATTTCTCTCTACAGATCCTGTCAGACTTGCTCAGCTTTTCCAATAATTTCTGTTTTTGTTTCTGATTTGAAGTATGTAGTTCTTCCAGTTTTTATATGGTTATATTGGATTGGATGGAGATCATGACGATGGAAGAGAAATGCATGGCCAATGTAACAATTTGAATAAATGTGAGGTTGTCTGCTTTGGTAGCAAAAATGGGAAGGCAGATTATTATTTGAATGGCACCAAATTGACAGGAAAGTTTAACAAGACCTGGGTATCCTCGTGAGCTTACTTTCAGTGAATGGTGCAAAAGTGCAGCAAGCAAGGAAAGATAGCTATACATTGGCTTTCAATGAGACAGGATTTGAGTACAGGACCAAGGATTGTAGACAGGAAAAAAAACTGCAGATGCTGGAATCTAAAGTAGTCAGAACAGGAGGCTGGAAGAATACAGCAAGCCACACAGCGTCCAGAGGAAAGGAGCAATCAATGTTTCTGGTTATTACCTTTCTTCAGGGCTGGTTCTGGGTTGAGGGGGCTGCAGAATAATGGTGATAGGCGGATGCTGATGGAGGTACGATCTGGTTGGTCAATGCGAGGGATGAATCCAGTTGGTGGCTGGAAGGGAGGGTGTAGAAGGTGGAATGGAACAGAGGAAGTGGGCTGGAAGGGGAGCTGGAGAATGGGTGGGAAGGTTATTTGAAATTGGAGAACCCAATGTTGAGTCCTCCGGGCTGTAGGGTGGCCAGACGGAAGATAAAGTATTGTTCTTCAAATTTGCTTCGTGAGTCTCTGCAACACTGGAGGAGGCTAAGGATGGACATGTTGAAGGGGGGGCGTGGGATGTGGAATTGAAATGGGCAGTGACTGGGAGGTTAGATTGGCCATTACAGGCCAGGTGAAGATGCTTGGTGAAATGGTCACTTAATCTACATTTGGTCTCACCAACAGAGCGATGACCACATAACAGCACCAGATACAATAGGCTAGGTTGGAGGAGATGCAGGTGAAGCTGTCTCACTTGAAAGGGCTGTTTAAGGCCCTGAATGGAGGTGAGGGAAGTGGTGTATGTGCAGTTGATGCATCTTTTACAGACACAGGGGAAGGTACCAGGCGGATTGGAGTGGTTGGTTTGAACGCCAGCATTTATAGTCTTACCTGATTCAACTTGTCAAACCTAATACGCCAAGATTCAGTCTGGTAAACCTTTGCTGCACTTCCTCCAGCAAGAGCATACTTCTTCAGACAAAAAGACCAAAGCTACGCACAATATTCCAGGTGTAGCCTCACCAATGTCCAGTACACCTGCAGCAAGGCATCCTTGTTCCAGTAGGAAAGGGGTAGTCACCCTTTCCCCCATCTCTTTATCTGCAGCTCCCTCTAACCCCACATTAAGTCCTGAAGAAGGGTTATACCCAAAACATAGATTACCCCTTTAACATAAATATCCAAAACACAAGATGCTTTCATTTCCACAATAAAGAACTGCCCCTAATTCTCCTGTTATCATCATGTCAACCATGACTCATACCAGTATATTTAACTCTAAGCTAAACTCAACAAATAATGATGCATGTGAATAATGTAAAACTAAAAGTGAAATTTAAAAAACACCATCCCAGCTTTGTATTCTAAGTCATATGTTAATAGCAATGAAATTGGGTAGGAAGGTTACAGCCATGATGCATAGTCTCTGTTTGATTAAACGTGTCTTTTGTCATCCATGTGGACCTGCAGCAGGAATGACGTGTTACCAGTAAAGTTCCATCATAGGTTTTAAAACCACAATCAAATCTTCTGCCCTCGTTCATGGAACTATTTCATGAATTAATTTACCTGTGTTCATTTAATTGCAAAAGAAATCCTTCAACATTCAAGTGCATAAACCAATTTAGGCTTTTTTTCTCCTCCAAAACTGTATTGTTAATATTAATCCGTTCTTTCATTTCTGCTTATTCTACTGTTATTGACTTTAAATTCCTAGTTTGCTAAGTATGTTTCTACCATCGGGAAGTATTAGCATAAGAATAATTCCTCTAAATTCTTAATGAAGAAAAGCAGTGAAGAAATGACATTAAATGGTCGATTTTCACTGTAGGATGTTATTGCCTAGCTACTGGTACACTTTGATTTTGTTTGTAATATTTGTAACTAACTCAGGAAATGAGCAATGGGTCAGATTTTCCAAGGAGTGCAATATCAAACAGATTATTATTCATCTTTCATTTTTGGAAAAAAAAGGAACAGATTTCTGAGAGGAGATTCAGAGGAAGGGAAGAATGCACCTCTTTTTACAACTGTCATAAACTGAAACTTTCAGCTTTCTCTGTCACTTTGACAAATGCAAGCAAATCCATGAGGTATATATGACATTAGGTGCTTGTAGGATAGGCAGGGGATAGGGTGTCAGGGGCAAGTGGGGCAGCAGAGAAATTGAAGTTGCTAATGTCAAGTCAGCAGTTTTCAATGATGAGTTTGGAGAGCAGGTAAGAGGCTTGGGGAAGGTGTCCAAAAGGAGGGTGAATACTGGAGGTAGATGAAGGAATCAGCGGAAGGAAGGGGTGAATCCTGCCCAAAGAAGTGAGCGTGGAGATGGAGTAGCAGAAAAACAGTTCAATGTCATGGCAAACGAGCAATTCATTAGGGAAGGGTCATAAGGGTATGAAGCTAAATTCTTTGCCAAAGAATTCTTCAGCCTTAGAGAGGGGAAGGTCAGGAGTTACAGTAAAAACACAGCCATAGCTGGGTTGGGGGGAGTGGCTTCAGGGAGACGGAAAATGATGGTATCTGGGGGCTGGAAAGGGGTGGTTGCTAAGGGATGGTCTGAAGGACAGATGCTGGAGTCCATACACGTTGCTGGAGCTTGCACACCTTGATGTCCATAAGAGACAGAAAAAGTCTTTTGCTGAGGTGACGGATGATGCAAAGGATGAAGTGAAACTGGGGACCAGTACAGCTTTAAGAGGGGGAGAGTCAATTACACCCTAGTCCATTCCATGGCTACCAACACCACCTTGCCAGTAAACGACAGAAGATGCAACTCTGGCCCCTTTCACCACCTCCCTGCACACTATCCAAGGGCCTAAACAGCCTTTCCAGGTGAAGCAGCATTTCACCTGTACCTCTTCCAATCTTGTGCACTGTACTTGCTGCACCCAATGTGGCTAATTCTACATTGGAGAAACCAAACGCAGACCAGGTGACCACTTTGCAGCACACCTCCAGTCCATGTGCAAGTCTGACATCGACCTTACTGTATTCAGTCATTTTAATGCAATGGTCTTCTCATTTGCCCACGTCTGTCTTCAATATGTTCCCGTGAATCACAACGCAGCTGGAGGAACAATATCTCATCTTCAGACTAGACACTTTCTAGCCTTCTGGACTTGATATTGAATTCACACCTTCAAATTGTACACTAACTCCCATTTCTTTCCTTTCTTTTAGCTTTACTTGTTACATTCTCTGTCACCATGTCCACTCCTCCCTCCCCCCAAACTAGTGGGACTGTCTGCTCTGTTGACTCTGGCAGTTAAACACATCATTGTTCTGCCATTCTCACATTCCGATCACTAATCTAAACTATCATCTTTTCTCCACCAGCACTTTACACCCCACCACCCCCACACAACCCTACGTCAACTATAGCATAAATGCTGCACCCTCCACACTTCACTTCAGCTCTGATGAACACAGTCATCTAGACTCAAAATATTAGCTTCGTGTCTCTCCATGCAGAGTCTGGCCCACTGTTGTTCTTTTCAGTAAAGGTTCCTCGTGTGTAACTCTCATCTGCTGGAATAACAACTATCTGGCCAGTGGATATTTATACCTTAGACACATCTATTTTTGGAAATTGCTATGTTAAAATTTGGTAAGTAGCACTCTGATTGTTGAGGTTGGTTGGCTCACCGAGCTGGTTTTGTTGTTTAGCAGACGTTTTGTTACCGTGCTTGGTAACATCCTCAGTGCAGCCTCTGATGAAGCGTATGACAAGTGCTCACCCGAACTAAAGACCCACTCCCCACCATGGACAGGACTAATGTCATCTACAAGATCCCCTGCAGAGGCTGCAAGAAACACTACATTGGAAAAACAAGAAGGAAGCTAACAACAAGGGTACATGAACACCAACTGGCTACAAAAAGACATGACCAATACTCACTCATCTCAATCCACACGGACAAGAACTGCAACTTTGACTGGGACAACACCAAGATCCTGGGACAGGCTAGGCAGAGGCAAGCACAAGAATTCCTGGAAGCATGGCATTCCACGAAGTACGCTATTAATAAACACATTGAACTCGACCCCATACACATTCCACTACGGAGGAAACCCAGAAGTGAGGCAATCCATCACAACGGACGCCAGAGTTTAAAAGCCAGGCAGGAAAACACACCGACGCTTCAGAGGCTGCACTGAGGACGTTAACAAGCACGGTAACAATGTCTGCAGAACAACAAACCAGCTCAGCGAGCGAACCAACCTCAATACTCACAACCCAATCTACAAATCTACTCCAAACCCTTAACATACTGGTTAGCCAGCAAATTAAAAAAACCTCTGAACAAGACAGAAAGCTTGTCCTCAATGTCATCATCCAACGTAAGTGACAATACAAAATCTAGAAGACTTATACAAGACTGAGGTTAGAATACTTTTCTTCAAAGTAGTTCATGTTTTATCAGTGAAATCTCGAGAAAACAATTGGAGAAACACAATTGAGGAGGACAAAGGTCAGTGTGAAGATTGTTTCATTTCATTTTGGTGTATCTGTGTTCTTGAATATAACTTCTGAAATGAGATCAGCTACCTGCACAGATTCCATAGATTGAATCTAAATGTTCATGATCTGCATTGGATTAATGCCAGATGGGATTGCCAAATGATCAAGTTGACTGAGGACGCAAACCACCAACCCAGAAACTTGCAAGCTCTTTTGAATATTTTGGCAATGGTTATTCATTTGCCACTTTGCATAAATTAGGGGCAAGCAAAGCAACCCATGATCCATTGAGGGGCTGCGTTATTTTTCTTAATACATCTACTTTGGCCTGAGATTTGTGACAGTAACAAGTCAGCATTCACTACCATCACTGAACAAATACGACAGAAAACTTCAACATCTGTACATATACAGTTAAATGCAGGAATGGCTATCAGCAATTGTGTTATTCTACAGAGTGTGCTATTGCAGTTTTCACAGATATAAGCAGTGACTCAGTGACTCGACACAAATATTTAACTTTTTACTCTTTGTTCTCACCTAAAAAATATTGTTGAAAGAGGTGTAATTTAATTTGCACCCTACATCAGTAATAAAGAACCTCTGTGGCCTTGAAAAATCTAATTTTAGAAGTCTGGGGTTTCATTCACTCTAATCATTGGTAATTCTATAGATTTTTAAAATAATACAAATTACTTGCTGAAAACTTTGCTTTCAATTTCAGCTTCTGCCTTAATCCCAAGCATTTATTTATTTTGACAGGACTTGAATATAAAAGCAGGGACGTACTTCTGAGCTCTACAAGGCTCTGGGCGGGCCACATTTGGAGTATTGTGCGCAGTTTTAGGCACAATATCTCAGGAAAGATGTACTGGCCCTGGGGCAGGTTCGGAGGAGATTCATGAGAATGGTCCCAGGAATGAAAAAATTAACATAGGAGAAACATTTGCAGACTCCAGGTATATACTTGGAGTTTAGAAGGATGGTGGGGGGGGGGATCCAATTGAAACTTGGAGAATACTGAATGGCCTGGACAGAGTGGATGTTGGGAAGATGTTTCCATTGGTATGAGTGGCTAGGACCCGAGGGCACAGCCTTAGGGCAAAGGAAAGTCCTTTTAGAACAAAGATAAGGAGAAACGTCTTTAGCCAGAGAATGGTGAAACCATGGAATTCACTGCCACAGAAACTGTGGAGGCCGGATCATTGAGTATATTTAAGACGTAGACAGATAGGTTCTTGACTGTCAAGGAAATCAACGGTTAGGAGGAGAAAGCGGGAGAATGGGGTTGAGTAAGTAGTCAGCCATCATTGAATGGTGAAGCAGACTCGATAGACTGAATAGCCTA
The DNA here is from genome assembly GCF_030684315.1 of Stegostoma tigrinum. Taxonomy (NCBI): domain Eukaryota; kingdom Metazoa; phylum Chordata; class Chondrichthyes; order Orectolobiformes; family Stegostomatidae; genus Stegostoma; species Stegostoma tigrinum. The sequence goes on along the minus strand of NC_081357.1, from coordinate 78,853,196 downwards.
ATTTCTACTATGTAGTATGGTCATTTGGAGAACAATTTGAAAGTATACGATAACCAGAATTTTCAACCTGAAAAGTTTACACGCATTTCCCCAGCTGCAGCCAGAGTACCTCGAGAATTTTAGTTCTTATTTCTGATTTCCAGTATCCACACTATATTGTTCGTCTTTTTTCCTTGCTGGTTTGCTGTGAGAAATCCAACTTTTTTTTTTAAAATTCTCTCGTGGGTATTGCTGGCTGGCCAGCATTTACTTGAGAAAGAGATGGTGGTGATCTGCCTTTTTGAATGGCTGCAGTCCATGTGCTGTAGGTAGGCCAACAATGCCTTTAAGAAGAGAATTCCAGGATTTTGACCCTGTGACAGTGGTATATTTCCACGGCAAACTCGAAACTGATTAATTCATCAGTCTGCTTCACTGTCACTGGATATCAAAAATTTCCCTCTCGATGAAGTAGTTTAGGGAAATCAACACAACAGATACTATATAACTTTACAGGTAACTTTTTCATATTGCCTGCCCACAATATCACACCGACATAGAACATTACAGCATAGTACAGGCCCTTTGGCCCTCGATGTTGTGCTGACCTGTCATACCAATCTGAAGCCCATCTAACCTACACTATTCCATGTACGTCCATATGCTTGTCCAATGACGACTTAAACGTACTTAAAGTTGGCGAATCTACCACAGGTAAAGCGTTCCATACCCTTACTACTGAGTAAAGAAACTACCTCTGACATCTGTCCTATATCTTTCACCCCTCAATTTAAAGCTATGCCCCCTCGTGCTCGCCATCACCATCCTAGGAAAAAGGCTCTCCCTATCCACCCGATCTAACCCTCTGATTATCTTGTATGTCTCAACTAAGTCACCTCTCAACCTTCTTCTCTCTAACAAAAACAGTCTCAAGTCCCTCAGCCTTTCCTCGTAAGGCCTTCCCTCCAAACCAGGCAACATCCTAGTAAATCTCCTCTGCACCCTTTCCAAAGCTTCCACATCCTTCTTATAATGCGGTGACCAGAACTGTTCGCAATACACCGCGTGCGGCCGCACCAGAGTTTTGTGCAGCTGCAGCATAACCTCATGGTTCTGGAATGCAGTCCCTCTATTAATAAAAGCTAAAACACTGTATGCCTTCTTAACAACCCTGTCAACCTGGGTGACAACTTTCAAGGGTCTGTGTACATGGACACCGAGATCTCTCTGCTCATCTACACTACTAAGAATCTTACCATTAGCCCAGTACTTTGCCTTCCGGTTACTCCTACCAAAGTGCTTCACCTCACACTTGTCCACATTAAACTCCATTTGCCGTCTCTCAGCACAGCTCTGCAGCTTATCTATGTCTCTCTGTAACCTACAGCATCCTTCGTCACTATCCACAACTCCACCGACCTTAGTGTTGTCTGCAAATTTACTAACCCATCCTTGTACGCCCTCATCCAGGTCATTTATAAAAATGACAAACAGCAGTGGACCCAACACCGACCCTTGCAGTACACCATTAATAACTGGATTCCAGGATGAACATTTTCAATCAACTACCACCCTCTGTCTTCTTTCAGCAAGCCAATTTCCGATCCAAACTGCTATATCTCCCACAATCCCAATCCTCCACATTTTGTACAATAGCCTACTGTGGGGAACCTTATCGAACGCCTTGCTGAAATCCACATACATCACATCAACTGGTTTACTCTCATCTGTTTGGTCACCTTCTCAAAGAACTCAATAAGGTTTGGGAGGCACGATCTACCCTTCACAAAACCGTGCTGACTATTCCTAATCAAATTATTCTTTTCTAGATGATTATAAATCCTATCTCTTGTAAACTTTTCCAACACTTTACCAACAAATGAAGTAAGGCTCACTGGTCTATAATTACCAGGGTTGCCTCTACTCCCCTTCTTGAACAGGGAAGCCACATTTGCTATCCTCCAGTCTGCTGGCACTACTCCTATAGATAATGACGAGTTAAAGATCAATGCCAAAGGCTTGGCAATCTCCTCCCTGGCTTCCCAGAGGATCTGAGGATAAATCCCATCCAGGCCAGGGGACTTATCTATTTTCACACACTGTAGGATTTCTAATACCTCTTCCTTGTGAACCTCAATCCCACCTAGTCTAGTAGCCTGTATCTCAGTATTCTCAACAACATTGTCGTTTTCTAGAGTGAATACCGTTGAAAAATATTCATTTAGTGCTTCCCCTATCTCCTCTGACTCCACACACAGTTATGTTCTTTCACATACTGGTGCCATCTTTTTACTGCTAAAAATTTCCATGCGCACATTTATGTATCCTTCCTGTGCACAACTCATTTGTTGCAATTAGGCCTTCCAACCACTGTGGGTCTTTTATGTTGTTGTACTACGAATTCTGTCAGATCAGGGCTTTGCAAAGTGGTGATCAGGGCCCCCAGTCAGGATTCATACAGAAAGTCTGGGTTTGTGGATGCATTGGTGATTATTTTCCAATGTTCTCTCCATTCAGGATCAGTTCCTGCGGATTGGAGGGTGGCAAATGTTGTCCCACTTTTCAGCAAAGGAGGGAGAGAGAAAACAGGAAATTATTGGACCGGTTAGCCTGACATCAGTGGTGGGAAAGATGCTGGAGTCAATTATAAAAGATGAAATTATGACTCATTTAGATAGCAGTAACAGAATAGGTCAGAGACAGCATGGATTTACAAAGGGGAAATTGTGCATGACTAATCTTCTTGAATTTTTTGAGGATGTATCTATGAAGATGGATAAGGGAGAACCAGTGGATGTAGTGTACCTGGACTTTCAGAAAGCCTTAGATAAAGTCCCACATAGGAGATTGGTGAACAAAATTAGGGCACATGGTATTGGGGGCAAAATACTGAGTTGGATTGAAAATTGGCTGGCTGACAGGAAGCAAAAAGAGTAGTGATAAACGGGTCCCTTTGGGAATGGCAGGCATTGGCCAGTGGGGTACCACAAGGTTCGGTGTTGGGATCGCAGCTGTTTACGATATGCATTAATGATAATAGACAAAGGCACTAAAATTAATATTAGCAAATTTGCTGATGACAAAGCTGGGTGGCAGTGTGAAATGTGAGGAGGATGTAATGAGAATACAGGGTGACTTGGACAGGCTAGGTTAGTGGATGGATGCATGGCAGATGCAGTTTAATGTGGATAAATGTGCGGTTATCCACTTTGGTGGCAAGAACAGGAAGGCAGATTACTATCTCAATAGAGTCAAGTTAGGTACGGGGAAGTACAACGAGATCTAGGTGTTCTTGTACAGTCAATGAAAGCAAGCATGCAGATATAGCAGGCAATGAAGAAAGCTAATAGCATACTGGCCTTCATAACAAGAGGAATTGAGTATAGGAGCAAAGAGGTCCTTCTGCAGCTGCACAGGGCCCTGGTGAGACTGTACCTGGAGTATTGTGTGCAGTTTTGGTCTCCAAATTTGAGGAAGGACATTCTTGCTATTGAGGGAGTGCAGTGTTGGTTCACGAGGTCAATTCCCGGAATGGCGGGACTATCATATGTTGAAAGATTGGAGCTACTGGGCTTGTATACAGTTGAGTTTAGAAGGATGAGAGGGGATCTGATTGAGATGTATAAGATTATTAAGGGATTGGACACACTGGAGGCAGGAAGAGGTTTCCACTGATGGGTGAGTCCAGAACCAGAGGACACAGTTTAAAAATAAGGAGTAGGCTATTTAGAGCAGAGTTGAGGGAAAAACTTCTTCACCCAGAGGGTGGCGGATATATGGAATGCTCTGCCCCAGAAGGCAGTGGAAGCCAACTCTCTGGATGCTTTCAAGAAAGAAATAGACAGAGCTCTTAAGGATAGTGGAATCAAGGGTTATGGGGATAAGGCAGGAACAGGATACTGATTGTGGATGATCAGCCATGATCATAATGAATGGTGGTGCTGGCTCGAAGGTCTGAATGGCCTACTCCTGCACCTATTGTCTATTGTTGATTGAATGCCCTGAGGCAGCAATGGATGCCTCCTCTAACCCCCTATCATCATAGGTCTTCTCCTTCCCAACTTTTGCCACTGCTCAACAATGGATCATAATAATGTTCAAGCCTAAAAATGAGTTCAGTCAGAGATCTTCAGCCTGTAGTCCAGAGAAATTCTAATTCTCCGACCAACTTTACTTATCTGTCAACTCAGGAATCATTGAAATATTGGTGTAAAATTTAAACAGGGCATTAAAAATATTTTTGTACTGCTGCCATCACTACAAGTTTGGTTTCTCGTCAAATACAGACGTTATATTAACTTCTATTACTTGGGCATAAACAGATGAACAAAACATTTTTGAAAAGGCAAAAGGAGCAAAATATTTAAAATAAATAGTATAACTAGATTAAGTACCTGAGAGAGCGCTGAAATTAATAAATATAATGGATCACTTACTAACTTTGTGGTCTCATCTAGGAGCTGCATATGTTGGTATACAATTTGGGAATTTAAATGCCATTTAAAGCAATGCGTCAGAAAATCATGGCAGAGTTTCTGCTTTGTACTTCAGGCAGAAAAGATTCTGAGAGAATGTCCGATAATATGTATATTATTTAAAAGGTAAAAGGTGCGTTTGTGTAAAGAAGAAATTACGCTTATATAGTATTATACCTAAATGCAGCAAAACCTAGACAACATCCAGGTTTGGGCTGACAAGCGGTAACTGACATTCGCAACAAGTGCCAGTCAGTGACTATTTCCAATATGTGAGAATCTAAATCACCCATAACATTCAGTGGCATAACCATCACTAAATTCCCTCATTATCAATATTCTAGGGGTTACCATTGTCCAGAGGTAAAATGGAATAGCATATCAATACTGTGGTTACAAAAGCAGGTCAAAGGTTAGGAAATCTGCAGAGAGCAACTCTCCTGACACCCAAAGTTGGTTCAAAAAGCACAAGTTAGAAGTAGATGCAATAATCCCCACTCACCTCGCTCCAACACTCAAGAAGCTTGACATCATCCAGAAAAAAAAGTGTGCTCGATTGGCACCATATTCACAAAAATTCACCTTCTCCACCACTGATTTTCACTGTGTACCACTTACAAGAGGCACTGCAGAAACTCAATGCTCCTTTGGACAGCACCTTCCAAATCCTATGGGAACACCACCACCTGCAGGATCCCCTCCAAGCCATTCACCATCCTGATTGTGAAATACATCACCATTCCTTCAGTATGGCAGGGTTAAAGCCCTGGAATACCTCTGTAATGACACTGTGGATACACCTACACAGCTGCAGTTCAAGGAGGCAGCTCACCATCACTTTCTCAAGCGGAGCTGGGAAAAAGGCAATAAATGCTGGGCCAGCCAGCACAGCCTGCATATTACAGATGAATAAAAAAAATTAAACCAAGTTAAGTTTTAAGCCAAATTTAGGAACCAAAAGTTGTTGTAAAATTTCTGAGGAAGGGTCACCAGACCCAAAATGTTAACTGATTTTTTTTCCTTCCGAGATGCTGGCAGACCTGCTGAGCTCTTCCAGCAATTTCTGTTTTGGTTCCAATCTACAACATTTGCAGTTCATTTGGTTTTTATTAAACCAAGTTTAGTTGGGAGGAGCTGGGCCCATCGGCCTCCTCGTGTTTCAAAATCATATACACTTAATTCAGGGTTAAAAATGTAGAACAATAGTTAGAAAAGGCTGATGTTCCTGAAATTGCAAACCGTGAATGAATGAATGGATGGTCAGTTCTTCAGATCCAAAAGTATGTTTACAAATTTTATTTTATGCATTTAAAAGATGTTGTAACTTTATTTTAAACACATTGCTTTAACCATTCCACTCTCCATTATCAAACTTGCTGCCTAAGCTTAGCTAAGAACAGGAATTGCATTAAGGCTATTTTATCTTGTCGCATAATTCATGTGCATATTTCTTATTGAAAACCATGCAAAACAGTTTCTGTAAGCCTCAATGCTTCTGTTTCTTTGTTTTCTTCTTCCTTCTTTCTGTTGATTCATGACAGGAATGAGAAGCCTCATTGTAACTTGCACATGGCAGCTTCTTAATCTTCTTCTGTTTGTTCTTATCCTCTCTCAATACCTGCTCATTTTGCTTCTCTGAGGACTCAATGACTGTTGGGTGCTGTTCAACTGGAATCTCCTCTGATTCAACTTCTCCTAAAGGAGACATTTTCTGATCGAATAACAACAAATGTTTTGCACTATTTTTTTTAGACTTTTTAGTTTGGCAATTTTCCTTAACTGACCCATCTTCTATCAGATCCTTCTTTATCTTCACACACTCTACATTTTTGGCTGGCTTTCTCAGTATGGGCTGCTTGTCAAAACTGCAAGCCCCGCTGGCATCTCTTCTGCTACATATTTTCCTCTTCTTTTTTACTTCTTTAATTGAACTCATATCATCTCCTGTAAGGTCCTGAGTAGCACAAGCTTGATGGATTTCATGCCCTGCTTTAAGTTGTGTCATCCTATTGGCGAAGTACTCCTGCACTGAGAGGGAACTGGTCACAGTATTTATTTTAACTTCGGGTTCTGAGTCACCAGGAGCTTCTAGGTCATCGACAGGCGCCAAACAGGTGTTACCCTGAAAAACACAAACATTACATCATTAAACATCCTTCTTTGAAGGCCAGTGAACTAATATAAATATGAACAATAATTTCCATGAGATTTAATATGCTTAAAGCAATCTTTAGGATATTAAAGCGAGTTTTGAGAAGATTTGTAGCTCAGGTTGGGTTTCTGGATGTGAGTTTACTCGCTGAGCTGGAAGGTTAGTTTTCAGACATTTCGTCACCATTCTAGGCAACAGTGAGCCTCCAATGAAGCGCTGGTGTTATATCCCGCTTTCTATTTATCTGTTTAGGTTTCCTTGGGTTGGTGATATCATTTCCTGTTCTTTTTCTCAGGAGGATGGTAGATTGATTTGGAGCCAATGTGTTTGTTGATGGAGTTCCGGTTGGAATGCCATGCTTCTAGGAATTCTCGTGCGTGTCTCTGTTTGGCTTGTCCTACGATGGATGTGTTGTCCCAATCAAAGTGGTGTCCTTCCTCATCTATATGTAAGGATAAGAGTGATAGTGGGTCATGTCGTTTTGTGGCTAGTTGATGTTCATGTATATCTGGTGGCTAGCCGAGTACCCTTACGAAGAAAATCACCTATACAGCGTATTCAAAAAGAACGGGTACCCAATGAACACAGTCTGCCGATTTCCCAGCAACAAACCCAAACAAACAGACAAAACGGGCCCAGAAGCCATAACCACTCTCCCCTACATCGAAGACACTTCCGAAATGACTGCCAGACTACTCGGACCACTTGGCATCAGGGTAGCCCACAAACCCACCAACACACTAAAACAACAGCTAATGAACTTAAAAGACCCGATACAGACAAGCAAAACGAACATAATCTACAAAATACCTTGCAAGAACTGTGACAAACACTACATTGGACAAACAGGCAGAAAGCTAGCCACCAGGATACATGAACATCAACTAGTCACAAAACGACATGACCCACTATCACTCGTATCCTTACGTACGGATGAGGAAGGACACCACTTTGATTGGGACAACACATCCATCGTAGGACAAGCCAAACAGAGACACGCACGAGAATTCCTAGAAGCATGGCATTCCAACCGGAACTCCATCAAACACATTGATTTGGACCAAATCTACCATCCCCTGAGAAAAAGAACAGGAAATGACATCACCAACGCAGGACATGACATCACCAACCCAAGGAAACCTAACCAGATAAATAGAAAGCGGGACATAACACCAGCGCTTCGGAGGCTCACTGATGACGTTACCTAGAATGGTGACGAAACATCTGAAAACTAACCTTCCAGCTCAGCAAACGAACTCACATCCAGGATATTAAAGGTTGAACACCTCACACATGCAAAAATCACTTGACCAAGAATCAGTCTGTTATTTATATTTAGTTATATCAGTATGATAGACAAATCTGTTACTTAAATATACAACACAAACAGTAAATTCCATAAATATTTCTCAGATTTGGCAGGGCCTGTGGAGACAGGAACACGTTCGGGGCGGCACAGTGGCTCAGTGGTTAGCACTGCAGCCTCACAGCTCCAGGGGCCCAGGTTCAATTCCAGCCTCAGGCGACTGTCTATGCAGAGTTGGTACATTCTCCCAGTGTCTGCGTGGGTTTCCTCTGGATGCTCTGGTTTCCTCCCACAGTCCAAAGATGTGCAGGCTAGGTGGATTGGCCATCCTAAATTGCCCGTAGTGTTCAGGGGTGCGTGGGTTATAGGGGAATGGGCCTGGGAAGAATGTCTCAAGGGGCAGTGTGGATTTGTTGGGCCGAAGGGCCTGTTTCCACACTGTAGGGAATCTAATGTTTCAGGTTAGTGAACTTTCATCAAAATTGGAAGATGTTATGGGTGTAACAAGTTTTAAATAAGTTTAGAAGTAGTGAAGGAGGGAATAAAGGAACCAACAGAAAAGTTTGTGATGGGAAGGAAGGGTGGAATGATCGAAATAATAAAAGGGATAATTGTTGCAAATTGAGAAGAGATAGGAATTGGTCAAGAAATAAGAAGGGCCAATGGCAACTCCAGAATAATTGCCACCTCCTGCAATACAAATGAATAGGAACAATAATTATGATCTGAAATTATTGAACCCTATATTGAGTCTATATGGTTCTAAAGTGCCCATGAGAGGCTGTCAAACTTTCTGAGCTTGACTGGAAAAGCATAGGAGGCTGAGTGCAGACAGTCAGAGTGGAAAGGTACAGAGAATTAATGTGGTGAATAACTACAGTTCAGGGTCATACTCGCAGGATGGTCAGAAGGTAATCATCTAATCTGTATTTGTATCCCAAAATTTACACAGTGACAGTAAGGTCCAACACCAGAATCTGGAATTAAGAGGTCAAGAAGACCCCCCACACCCCTAACCCCCACCTTTGCCACAATTGACACATATGCAATCAGTAAATGTCTCCACACCCAGTCTAATGAGAGAAGGAAGGTTATTGATGAAGCAGCTGAAGAGGAAGTGACGGTCTTGTGGCATTATCACTAGACTATTAGTCCAGTGACCCAAAAATTGTTATAGGAACTCAGGTTTCAATCCCTCTGTAGCAGATGGTGGAATTTAAATTCAATTTAAAACATCCGAGATCAAGAGTTCAATAACGGCCATGAAATCATTAATGTTGGGAAAAATTCATTACTCTCTGGACAGTTAAGGATGGGCAACTATTAAGAACAAAGACAAGTAGGTTTTTGCTGCTTGTGTTGCCTAACCATCTGTTGCTGGCCCAGTCTGGTGGCTATATTAGATTAGATTAGATTCCCTACAGTGTGGAACAGGCCCTTCAGCCCAACAAGTCCACACCGCCCCTTGGAGCATCCCACCCAGACCCCCTATAACCCACACACCCCTGAACACTAAGGGAAATTTAGCATGGCCGATCCACCTAGGCTGCACATCTTTGGACTGTGGGAGGAAACCGGAGCACCCGGAGGAAACCCACGCAGACACAGGGAGAATGTGCAAACTCCACACAGGCAGTTACCCGAGGCTGGAATCGAACCTGGGTCCCTGGCGCTGTGAGGCTGCAGTGCTAACCACTGAGCCCTTTCCGGACTTGGTGAATTTGGTCAGTAGATATGCTGCAAGCTACAATTCAAGTCTTACTACCCTCCGTGCTTCCTCCAAGTGGTGTTCCATGTGGAATACTGATTAATCAGTTAAGGGAAAACAACAAATGGTATGATCAGGAGCTTTTCTTTCCTGTGTTTGGCCTCACTTTATTGCATCCCAAGTCAATATTAAAGGACTTTCAGAACCATTTCCTCCTGACTATATATCTCTGTAGCTATCTCTGATTAGTATGTCTTGATGATGTGGTAAGACCCACCAGGAATGGTGAAAGAGAAATATAGGATATCAAGAGTAAAGGATGAACCACTAAATAAGACAACCTCAGCCAGTTGCTCAAATAGCCTGTGTGACAGCTCTTGGAACTTTTGCCAAAAGTTCCCAAATGTTTTTGAGAAGGACTTTACAGGTTTATGGGCTAAGAATGCATATGTAAATATCACCTTATGCTGTACAAAGAGCAATTTGTTAAAACCATAATCTTTTCCCTCCTCCCACAAGTTTAAGGCAAAGAGAAAAACAAAATCACATCTTGCATCTCCAAACCGTGCAAATTTCATCTGCCTTCTCTAGGTCTACCAGCAAGTAATGCCAACAAGCACTGGTTCCCAAATAGGAGTATCTCAATGGCATGCTGCACTGCATGATGTACATACTAAAAAAAGCTATTTCCTTCCAACAAATAAATAAATACGTAAATATTTGATCAGAGAATTTGGCTGCTGTTGGCCTAGTGCACAGCTACTTGCAAAGAATAGGGTGCAAACACTTTGGTTTATCTTAACGTTAAGAAACAACTGGGGTTAAGGTTTTAGATTTTTTTAAAGAAACAAATTCTAAGATCTAAACCTCCGTTTTTATTTCATTCAATTGTCAGAACAGAATTTTAGATGAATGCTGTGATCTGTGTACCTTTAAAAAAATTGAGAAGGAGTTATCAAATATCAAGGTTGGGAGACTGAAGTACAAATTATTCACAAATGCAGTGATATATATCAGGAATGCCAGCAAATATTGCTACCAGAGAAACTATACAAGTCTGAATCATTTTACAAAAACAAATTGTTCAGTATTAGAAGAAACCACATATGACAGAGCAGGAGGTATGCTGAAACAAACACAGAAAACACCACTGAAGTCACAAGTCCTGCACGTTTATAAATATTCTTGTTCAGACAGAACTTGTGGCTGTTGGAAACATGTCCTTCTGCTTCAACCACAAGTGCGTGCAACAGAATCAGCTTAGATGGGATTCCAGACCTGCTGTATGGCTTTGTTAGAATATATCCAGTAAGTCTTCACAAAATACGCCTTCATCCCTTATTTAAGATGAAATGTTCCACAGTAAGTAATTGTAATGAATCACCAAGAACATTGGACATGGACTGAAGCGGAGGAAACATCTAAAAGAACACCAAGGGTGGAATTTTCATCTGGCTTGCAAGTTGTATACTTTTGTACTTCCCAAATCACAGTACTGATTCAGTATTCAATTTCACCAAGTTTCAGTGTTTTTCCAAGAAGACCTAATCCTTTGTGGCATTTACAAGTACAACTGGATACAGGCAAGATGGAGTGGGTTTTGGGGAGGGAGTTTTTTTTTAAAAACCCTCCTTTGCTCAATAAAAAGGGGCTCGACATGAGATATCTGCTTGCAGTCAGTTCTGCCACGGGCATCCTTGTTCTTTGCACTGTGTGTTCACTGAAACACTACTGTCCCAAAAGGGAATTTTACTGTTTCACCCACTAGTAAGTTTGAAGGCAGAGCTTATGAAATGCAACGGACAGTTTATCTGCCACCCACTCTGTTGACTGGCCCTGTATCTTACTTTATAAAGTGGGTGTATCTGGAGGAGGCATTTGATGCTTGCCTGGTCTTGCATCAGCTGGGATGTTTGTGTGTCTCCTTTGAGTGCCCCCCTTGTGTCCACCAGAGGCATTCCCCCATCTTTCCTGAAGGTCATGCTCTGCCCTTTTACACATGTCCTACCACTTTCATCACTGGGGTGTCTAGCCAGTCAGACCCCGCCAAAATCCCAAACTTAGCTCCATTTGTTCCTCCTCTTCATAACTGCCTGCAGGCCTAACAGTGACTGTCACTCAAACCAACTAGATTAGTTCTGCCAGCCACAAGACAGTAGCTCACTTAGCTTAATTGAATGTTCTGAGGGAGGATTGATAAGGAAAGTGCAGTGGATGTTCTCTGCATGGATTTTGGTAAGGTATTTGACAAGGTCCCATGAGGCAGACTAGGGCACTGGGAAATGTAGCAAGCTAGATCCAAAGGTAGCTAAGTGGCAAGAAAAAAAAAAGAATAATGGTCAACAGATGCTTTTGTAAATGGAAAGTAGTTTTAAGTGTGTTCCACAGCACTTAGGGTTTGGTTACTTGGCATTTGTGACATATATTAATGATTTAGTCTTGAATGTGGATGGCATTTCGGGACAATTTGAAGAATACACAAAAAGTGTCTATAGCAAAATTATGAAAACGTTGGCTGTTGAGTGCAATAATGTGTCACTGAATTGGCTGAAGTAGGCAGAAAAATGGCAAGTGGAATTCAATCCAGAGAAGTGCAAGATTGTGCACTCGGTGAGATCCAACAAAGAAAGCGAATTGAAGAGTATGGAGAGGGATAGAGGAATGATGCAGAGATGTTGGTGTTGTATTGGAGTGGGTAAGGTTAGAAGTCACATGACACCAGGATATAGTCCAGCAGATTTATTTGAAAGCACAAGCTTTTGGAGCTTCACTCCTCCTTCAGTGTTCACACTCAGGGTAAAGGCAGTTAGAGACTTTGGAATGCATGTTCATACATCCCTGATGGCAGCATGACACTGATGTAAAGACATATGGATGCTCTACTTCATGATGCAAGGTACTGAATACAAATGCAGGAACAGAAGTCATTAGTTAACTACAGCTGGAGTTTCATATACAGTTATGGTCACATTACCGGAAGGACACAATAATACAGACAGAGTAGCGGTGACTTACAAGAATGTTGCCTGGGGTTGATAACTTCATCTATGGAGCAAAGACAGGACAGGGTTCTTTTCATTAGAACAAGACGAAACTGAGTGGCAACTTAATTGAGGTGTGTAAAATAAGACAGGAAAGGCGTAGAGCTTGATGAATACAGCAGGCCAAGCAGCATCAGAGGAGCAGGAGGGCTGATGTTTTGGGCCTAGGCCCTTCTTCAGACCTATTTCCCTTAACAGAGGTAAGTTAAGTTATCAAAGGGCACAGATTTAACGTGATTAATAAAAGGATGAGAGGAGACAAAAGGCAATGTTTTTCCACCCAGAAGGAGGTGAGTGTCTGGAATTAATTTCCCAGTTTAGTCATTTTTGACAAAAGCTTGATGAGAAATGATTGGAAGATGCATGGGATATCACAGGACATGGTACTTTCCCAGAATTTCATATACCTCAATATTTAATGTCTAACACAATATATCCTCTCACCTTCTCATTCATCGTCATATTTTAAAATAATTACAATTCAATTATTATCTTAAAAGACCAACTCTCAAATATCTGTAAATGATAGAAATAGTAATTAGCCATGATCATAACCTGACAACCTCAAACCAATAAACTGCTTCCATATGGTCAGTTTGAATTTCTCCAGGAACATTCAGGTCCAGACCTTATAACAGCATTGGTCTGAACACTGACATGGACAGAAGACAGGAATTCCAAGAGGATGGATGAGTTTGCCTGTCTGTAATGTAATTTGCATTTGATAAACCATAACACCAAAGAACCCTAGAAAAATTGATTGATGGAAATCGGGGGCTGGGGGTGTGGAGCAGGGGAATACTCTATGTTGGATGATAAAAAAAAACTTAAATACCAACAATATGTCCAGCACAAAAGGAAGACAGCCATGTTAGTCGTTAATTATTTTAACCTCAGGATAGCACCACAGGAGATTTTAGCACCAATTTATTCCCATTATCATTTTCTCTTAACTTGTAAGGAACGGTTTAACTATCAGTCCCCTATCAAGTCAGATCTTATGCAAATCCAGCATAGAGCCAGAACACACTTTCCACATTTCTTGCTAGTTCAACTCATGTCTAGAAGCTAAGGCAGTAACCTCCTACCAGCCCCGCACCACCGCCCCCGGCCAAAAAAAAGCTATGGACCTGTTTCTAAAAAAATCTCTTGCTTTTTCACTTCTTTATAAATCTAAAAACTTATAGATACAAAACATATGTAGCATTATTTTTCCAGATATGCAACATTCATAGACAATAGCAGCATATAACTTTTGTGCTGAACAGTTGTGTGTGTCTGGAATACCTCTGTTGAGGTACATCAATTATTTTTCCAACTACTGGGCACTTAACTTTGCACAATACACACTCCTAATCTGATCTGAGCACATAGTATGATTGTTATTAGTGAAAGCAATGACAGAATCATAGAATCACCTAGTATGTACACAGACCTTTCAGATGACCAAGTCCACACAGGCCCTCCAAACAGCATCCTACCCAGGCCCACACCCCTAACCCTTTAAACGCTGCATTTCCCATGGCTAATCCACCTAGCCTGCACTTCCCTGGATACTATTGGCAATTTAATATGGTCAATCCACCCAATCATCACAGACTTGAATTGTGGGAAACTGGAGCACCAAGAAGAAACCCATGCAAACACAGGGAGAATGTGAAAACTCAACACAGGCTGGAATCGAACCTGGGTCCCTGATGCTGTGAGCAGCAGTCCTAACCGCTGAGCCACCATGCCCCTGAATACTCTACTCCCAAGAGTAATACAGCACTGCTGAGATTGATGGTCAAAATAATTTGTTATTAAATTAACACTTTTGCACAGCACCACTGAAATGTTCTTCACGATTACTGTTTGCATTATTCAACCTCAAACCACTACTATGAAAACAGTTTGAAAATAATTTAAGCTTCAAGTAGAAGAGCTTGATCACATACAGTACATTCTCAGAAAAAAATGGTTTATAATGATCTTATCAGGGATAAAGAACAGGAAAGGTCTTAAGAATTAATTGCCAATGATTTGTTTACCACATCGCATAATAGTTGCATGATCCAGAAATGGAACAAAAGCCAGAAAAGCTCTTTAGCATTAGTTACACAACAGTAGTTGTTTTGATCTCTGATATAGTAACTCAAGTAGCGTACTCCTGAATTTATGGGAATGCTGAGATTTATGCTCCACTAAGCACACAGAGTTACCAGGGCATGAAGACAGGTAGGGGACACCTCCCTCTAGTCAAACAAATTCCTGGCAGACGAATATGGAATATTTAAAGTTATCAGAGAACAGTAGAGTTTGTTTTTATCAAAACTAGGTCATGAAATATTGTGACAATTAGAAATTAAGTTCACAACTATTAGGGTACACTATTACATATTTAAGTAGCTATATCATTTGGAGTTTCACTGCAACCATGGAGGATCACCAATGTATGAAAGTATTCCAGGTTATACCATTTTCAAATGTTTCAACATTTCCTTAAACAACTTTAACCCACTACCTTTCTTATTGTGTCTCTTTGAAGGAGCTGGGGTACATTTTTACATTAATAACATTATATAAATATGCTGTTATTTTTGTTTTCCATAAGCTGTGCACAATGAAGCAGAAAATGAAACATTTGGTTTCACAGCATAATAGAGAATTAAAAGAATCAACAATCTTGACTCAAAAAAACCTACACAGTCTATATGGTTATTACTTTCACAAAATAGTGATGGGTTGAAATTGTTCAGAGCAAATAGAGGTTGCACCCCCCATTTTTCTGCCACAATTAAAATAAACAATTTGGAATAGTAAGTCAAAATATCAAACCACTAATTACCTATATCTCCTGGCTCAATCTGATCCTAAGACATGAAGAAGTCTATCTTGGTCAAATGAGGTGTTTTAATGAACAGCTTAAAACTAAACTAGTAGCTACACTGGTAGCAGCAGATTACAGAAGGCTCTACTACTAAGTGTGAAGTAGGAGCAGAATTTCAGGCACTAATAAGAATTGAGAGCAATCTGGGAGAGTGTGAAATTTTAAAGACCCCAACTGCAGCTCTGAAGGCTTTGGGCTCTTGGCTTATTTCCTACTGTAGGATGGTGATAAAGCTGTTGTATAGTCCGCCTATTTTTGGACCTCCTGTGGCTCTTACTTGTGCAATTAATGGATTGGTAGCCCAGCAGCTTTAAGTGAGCAGGTTGGTGGTCGAACAGCAGAGGTGGGGAGGGGAGCACGAACTTCAGGAGATTCCCTACACCTTTGGGAGGTAATCCCCACAAAATCTTACACCCCATCTAATCCTCGTGCTCTATTGTTTCTAACCTGACTCTTCACAGCCCCTCTTTCCCCTGAATGGGTCAGTCAGCTAGGTTTTATTAATTGCCCAGACTGACCTGAAGTCACAATCCAAAATAATCTTTAGGTTCTGACTTTGATCCCAGCAGCATCAGTCCTACTTTACAGATCTGCCAAGTCGGTCAGTCTGATTGGCTGCTGGTTTTATAAAGCCAGCAGGACCAGTCTTCAGGGGTGATCACTGCTGAGAGTACAAAACTGGTGGCCAATCAGACCAGCTGGCACATCTCTAAGGCAGGCCTCCCTCCCCAGACATAGGAAGAAGTCTTTATATTAGGTAAGTGACACCCATGGAGTGTTAACTGCTGAGCTGCAAATAGATCCCTGTCAGTCAATTCTTCAGATTGTGAAGGGAGAAACCCATCCAAAATGTCCTCCCAAAGAGAATGGCGGGTGCTGCAGAAGCAGAATGAGATGAATCAACAAAAATAGTGCCTGCTGGTACTAGTGATCAGCGAAGATATGGGTGATGATGACTCGTAAAGGCCAATCACTCCCTACCCACCCACAGCATGAGACTGGGTGTGAAAGTCTTTATTCCCCAGACTACTATTTGCAATGTGGTCTACCTGATCTTAGGAGGGGGGAAATAAATTATTTTGCAGTTATAACATTCAAAAGAGTTACGTTACAAAATATTCATTAAAAACTGAAATGCAGAGACAAAATATTCTACAAGTACAAACTCAATTTTCTTTAAATAAACAATGTATAGACCGAGAAAAGTCTATCCTAAAGTAATTAGTGTTAACCAACATAGCTACGGAACCAGACTTGTCTTATTGTACTTGAAACAGGAGTGAAAAATCAACTAGTCAGCAAACCTCCTTTCTATGACCCTGTGTGACTTCTTGCTTTCAGAAAAAACTGCCATGCATTATAATTTAGTCCCCGTGCAAACTTGGACATACAAGATCAAGCTATTAAGTCATACTACTCAAATCATTAATGTACTGGGTGGCGCAGTGGTTAGTGGTTAGCACTGCTGCCTCACAGCGCTAGGGACCTGGGTTCAATTCCACCCTCGGGTGACTGTCTGTGTGGAGTTTGCACGTTCTCCCTATGTCTGCGTGGGCTTCCTCGCATAGTCCAAAGATGTTCAGGCTAGGTGGATTGGCCATGCTAAATTGTCATAGTGCCCTGGGATGTTTAGGCTGTGCTGGAGTAGGGGAATGGGTCTGGGTGGAGTGCTCTTCAGAAGGGCAGTGTGGACTTGTTGGGCCGAAGGGCCTGTTTCCACACTGTAGGGATTCTTATGTAATAGTGTAAAGCAGAGGCCATAAAGCAGAACACTATGTTACATCCCACTAATCAGTGAACAAACCCTTTATCCCTGTGCTGTCTTCTAGCTCTGAGCAAATCACCAACACTTCCATTTAGAACTAGGTTGTCTGATGTTTACTGGTAATCTTGCATTGCATCTCAATAAATATCTTCTGGAAGTTCACACAAACAGCAATTGTAGACAATCCTCTTGTTCACTAACTACCCCCCCAAAAATCAACTAACAGTCAGACACTGCTAGCCTTCAAAAATCTCTGTAATTTTGTAATTTTCCAAGTACTCAGTCACTGCCCCATAGATTCTTGCAATTTCCTCATATATAATGGCCTGTATGCTGTTACTTGGCATCTCTGTTTCTTAGACAATGGAATGGAATTTCCATTTTCCAATTCAAATGCATAACCACTGGAATATAGATCATTTTAAAATATTACAATTAAACATCTTACAATTTCCTCACCAACTTATTTGAATACTGTGCAAATCTTCAAGTTCTAGAGCTCTGCCTCTGATTTAAGTCCCATTCATTTTCTCCATCACCATTTAAAAGAATGGTGATTAAATCTACTGAGTTCCATCACTGATGTATTAAGACTCCTGTTCTGCTGTTATTTTGCATCTTCCTTTGCTATGAAGATGGATATATTTTAAAAAGCATTACATTTCCTTATTCGTTGTAGTCATAGAGGTTACACAGAGGACATTCATGAGTACTGTGTCCAGTTCTACCCACCCAGTTATACGAAGGATATTATTAAGCTGGAGAGGGTTCAAAAGATATTAACCAGGATATTGATGGGTATGGAAAATCTCAGTTACAATGAAAGGCTGGAGAAGCTGGGTTTTTTTTCCTCCCCCACTGGAGTGTAGAAGGTTGAGAGGCAATGTAATAGAAGTTTATAACATAATGAGGGTATAAATAGAGTTTGTAGTTGTCTTTTCCCTAGGATGGAGGATTTCAAGACTAGGGGACACATTTTTCAGGGGGAGGAGAAAGATGGAAAAAAGGGGTAAATTTTCTTTCCGTGGAGGGTAGTTTGTGTATGAAATGAACTTCCAGAAGAAGTGGTGGATGTGGGTACAATTACAAAATTAAAAAGACATTTGAATAAGTGCATGAATAGGCAAGGTTTAAAAGGAATATGGAAGCAGGAAGGTAGGACTACTTTATTTCAGGATTATGGTCGGCATGCACTGGTTGGACCAAAGGTTACATTTCTGTGCTTATGGCTTTATAGCTCTTGCCTGCATCCATCTTCAATGGGGCCACATTTCCTGTTCATCAGATGCTTACTTTAAACTAGAATTTCAAAAAGGATAGTCACTAATGATCTAAGTAAGTTAGATTAAGTACCCAGGATGAGTGAACCTCAGAAAAAGAAAATTGCCAGTGAAACTACTCATGTTCTTGTCATTTTAACAAATAATTAGAATTAGAAGCAATGACAGAGGGGTTTAAAAAAGTAATAACATCTTGAAGAAATGATAACTGAACTGGTTTAAACTTTAATTGTTAAAAAGCCATCTCAAAAAGGGGATTACAAAACAGCTGGTTTGGTAATTACAATTAAAAGATGAGTTTGAAGTTAAGACAGCTTTTAGCTAACAAATTTACGACAATTTCAGGAGATAATTGCAGGTTTACTTTACTATATCAACACAATATATTCACAGATTCCAACAAAGCTATTGATTGCTCAAGTGCAATCAGTCTGGATGATAGAAAAAAAAAACAGATTAGGAAGTAGATATCTGAGCTGGACTAAAAATTGACTAACCAGAGAAAGCAAAGGAAGGTTACTATTGGAGCTGCTTTGAAAGGTCAAGGGGTAGCTTGCATGGTGCCACTGCTTTCTATAATGAATATAAACTTGAGAAGTGGGGACATCACCATACTGTGACACTTTAAATGTGGCCAAAGATATGATTGGAGATTGGGAGCAGCCCAATCATGGAAGAGTCCAAGTCACAATATTTCCATTATTTAGCACTGTAACTAATGCATTATTTTCAATGCTTGTACTTGGATGAAATTTGTACCATTTTACAATGCTTGTATAATGTGAATTCTGTCTTAAAATTGTTAAGTCTGTTTTGGAATGTCAGTAATGAATTCACATTGGGTAATAGTTATTTAGAAAGGGCTAGAAAACGAGCTACATATTCAGATCTTATTTGTGAGTAAGAAGACTTGGTTTCACATTAGTGATGGACCTACATACGGCTGGAAGAAAAAGCCCATAAGAAACATAATCTAATTAATCTGGAATTTCACACACATTGTTAGATCGGGTTTTCCTGGATTATACTTTTTTAAAAAAAAATTATGGAAGGTGGTGCAAAATAATTTACAAGGATGATAGCAAAGCAGAGATTTTACACATTTGGAAAGACCAAGCTGACACACTTAACAAGACAGTGAAGTGATCTGGTACAGGTCTTTAAAATGACAACAGAATTTGAAAGGGTTGGGTAGAAATATGGTTTCCATGTAGAGGAGAGAACAAATTAGCAGCCAGTGTAAAAACATCACAAATAACCTCAAGTGTGATTTCTAAAGACATTTCTTTATCCAGAAAATGGTTAGAAAGTGAAACCTGCCACCACAAGTAGTAGCTGACTTGAGTAGCTTATCCATTTTTAAAGGGAGGCAAAATAAACACATGATGGATAATGGAACACAGGAATGTGCTGAAGGTGTTAAATGAACAGAAGAATGTGCTCTCGGGATTAAATGCAGTGGAGAAAGGGGTCAGTGAAAAGTATACACACTAGAATGGAGCAGTTGCACTGAATAGCCTGTTTCTATGCTCTATATACATAATTCTGCTTGGTTTGAAGTGAAGGCTAAATATCTTAGGGCAGCACAGTGGCTCAGTGGTTAGCACTGCAGCCTCACAACGCCAGGGATCCGGGTTCGATTCCAGCCTCGGGCAACTGTCTGTGTGGAGTTTGCACATTCTCCCCATGTCTGCGTGGGTTTCCTCTGGGTGCTCTGGTTTCCTCCCACAGTCCAAAGATGTGCAGGCTAGGTGGATTGGCCATGCTAAATTGCCCATAGTGTTCAGGGGTGTGTGGGTTATAGGGGAATGGGCCTGGGTGAGATGTTTCAAAGAGCGGTGTGGATTTGTTGGGCCGAAGGGCCTGTTTCCACACTGTGGGGAATCTAATCTTCCATAGCAGCAGAAAGCAGTTTTTTGATAGTAACTTCCTATCAGACGCTATTTCAAGTGGTCACCCAAAATTCTAGACACCTGTTCGTTTCAAAGCTGCAGATATTGGTTAAAATGTGGCAAATGGTATTTTATTGAAATATGTAATTGGTGAACTAACAACTCCAACAGAGCATATATCCAGACAATAATGTTATTTTCTTTGTAGTCACAAGTCAACCCACGTGGTGATAAGTAAGGCCAATTGCCAAGAAGTTTGTTGTATCCAGGAGAACACTTCATTTGCTAGTTAAAGGAAATTAAAATTACTGGTTACCATAACAAACATATTCCTCCTGTTTCGAGCCTTCAAAACTGCTTGATTTGAAAGTATTTCTTGCAGGAGTTTAAACATCTCATGCTTGAAACAGAGGACATCTATCTCATAGCAAAATATTTCTTGTTGCTGCTCAGCTCCAGTAAGATGTCAGCTACCAAACAGCTCATACTATCAAACAGAAACAAATGCAATCACCAGGCACCATAAAGGTAAACTAGATATGAGATCACACAGTATTTATATCTTTTGTGACATAATTTGAAATGAAATGTAAATTTCCCCCATTTATATAAAATGCGTTGTGTCACCATATGCGGAAATAATAGTAAAGTAATTTTAAAACATTTTCATATTTCACAAATATCTGGCAAGAAAGGAGTATTGAGATAGTTTGTAAATTATCATTCCTTATTAGGGCTAAATATGTGAAATAATCCAAAATGACAGCTAAAAATGTAATCATAAATCAAAACAACCAAGGAAGAACAGGTGTTGCCTGTATTAAACAATCCTATATCTTACCATCTCATTCATGCTGCAAACAATCATTGAAATGCCTATTTCATATTGCTACTTTTGTAAATTAAAAATGAATATTGCAGTACAAGATTCTGAGGAATTCAGAAAAAACAGAAAAACACAGTCACCCAGAGCAAGACAACGTGTCATAATGTTCTAACCATAATGGACATACCTTACTTACTCAGGGGCAACAAGAGTTAGTCTGAGAAGATGAGAAATTTGAAATTCAAGTGAAGTGATAATTAATTCAGATTTAAAACGCAAAACAGATTTTTCATAAGCATCATCTAAATCAAATTTTTAATTAGGATAGAATTAAACTTACTTTCAATTTAGGGGCAGTAGCAAGACTCAACACATTATATTAAAGTTCTGTTTTCAGTAGCGGACTTATCAATTTTTCTGGATTGCCGAAGAATCTCCCAGACATTGCTGCTGCCAACCCAGGAAAAGAAACATTGCTATTCTACTTTGCACCTGCATGCTTTCTATGGCCCCAAAAAGCGATAACTCCCACCATTCTCATTGCCACCAAGGAGCTACTTTGTACGGCTTCTATTCCACATGGGTGATCACTGAGCCCCTTCTCATCTGGACCTCCCAGTCAGTCCACACGAGTGAAGTGCAGCGGGACCAACCATAATGAAGTTCACTGGCCATAGCAACCTTTCTTGCTAGATTTCCATGAAGAAGCTTTCCATATATCTTCTAACAATCCTGAGTTTACTGCTCTTTAACTCTTCTCTCCAACAGCATCCCTTCACACTGGCTCAGGGTTGCACCACGCCGCAGTTCCACTTCATCCTCCAGCTCATTCGCTGTGCTAACAAGAAACTTTTTCTTTGCTTTTCAGGCATCAAGGCCCACAAGATGCAACAACTTCATGCACTCCAATCTAACCCTGTCGATAACAGTGGTGCCGTTGCTGTCTGGTGTAATGACCTTGCAGAGGCTGAGTGCCAACTCTCTGATACATCCATCTTACCTTCCTGGGGGCTATGACTCCACCACGACACATCGAGCCATTGTATCTACTAGGGTAACTGATCTCATTTCATCCGGCGATCACCCCACCTTTGCTTCCAAGCCGATAGACCTCCAGCCCTGTACAACTCGCTTCTGCCTCCTCCTAAAATTTCATTAACAGGACTGTCCTGGCAGACTCATTGTTTCAGCCTGCTCCTGCCACACAGAACTCATCTCTTGCTACCCTGATTCACTCCTCTCTTCCCTGGTCCAATCCCTGCCCATGCATGTCCATGATTCCTCTGACACCTTACGCCAGTTTCAAAACTTCCAGTTTGCTGGTCCTAGCCACCACCTCTTTACCATGGACATGCAATCCCTTTACACTTCCATTCCCCACCAGGAGGGTCTTAGGGCTGTCCGTTTCTTCCTGGAGCAAAGACCGGAGACATCCAAACCACCACCACCACCCTCCTCTGCTTGGCTGAGCTCGTCCTCACCCTCAACAATTTGTCTTTTGACTCCTCTCAATTTCTTCAGCTAAGAGGGATAACCATGGGTACCCACATGAGCCCTTGTTAGGACTGTCTCTTCATGGGTACATGGTACATTCCTCGTTCCAGTTCTAATCCGGCCCCCACTCAACACTTTCTCCGATACATCGATGATATCATTAGTGCTGCTAATCAGTTTCTGAAGAAGGGTCTAGGCCCGAAATGTCAGCCCTCCTGCTCCTCTGATGTTGCTTGGCCTGTATCTCGGATTCTCCAGCATCTGCAGTTCCTACTATCTCCGACTCCTACAGCTACTTGGACTATACAACCTCACAATCCACTTCCTGTAAAAAGACTCCATCCCATTCTCCCAGTTCCTCCATCTCCATCATATATGTTCAGATGAGGCCAACTTCGTCAAGGGAGCTTCCGAAACATCCACCTTCTTCCTCAAATGAGGGTTCCCCAGCTCCTTTGTTGACAGGGCCCTTAACCAGATTCAACACATCACCAGCACTTCCGCCCTCACCCTTTCTTTTCCCTCCTGCAACAGCAATAGGTCTCCCCTTGTCCTTACTTAATATCCCACCACCATCCACATCCAGAAGATCATCAGACAACATTTCCACCACCTCCAGCAAGATGCCACCAGCCACATATTCCCCTCCCCTGTCTGCCTTCCACAGGGACTGTTCCCTCTGGGACACCCTGGCCCACACTTACTTCACTCCAAAGCCCTGTGACACTTTCTGCTGTAACACCTGCCCATTTATCTCCTCTCCACACTATCCAAGGGCTCAAACATACCTTCTAGTTGAAGCAACATTTCATCTGCACTTCCCAGAATTAGTCTACTGCATTCACTGCTCACAATGAGATTGCCTCTGCACTGGGGAAACGAAGTACAGTCCGAGTGACTGCTTCACAGAACATCTATGTTCTGCCCACAAAAAAGAGACCCTGAACTACTTATTGCCTGCCACTTTAATAAAAGCTGTTCCTTGGCCAACATGTGTCTCTGGCTTGCTGTAGTGTTCCAGCAAAGCTGAATGCATGCTGGAAGAACAACACCTCATTTCCCGCTTGGGGACCTCCAGCCCTCCAGACTCAATATTAAGTTCAATAATTTTGGGGCCGAAGCTCTCCCATGTCCCAGCCCCCTACTTCACATCTTGTTACCACATAGCTTATCATTGCAATCCACCTGTTGTTTGTCACTAATAGTCCCCATTAACAATTATTCTCCCTCCCAGCCTGATCACTTCCAAGTCTTTGTCTACCTAACCTCTCCTCTCTCTCTTTACGTTCTATCCTATTGTTTACTCCCTACCCCATTCCCCTCCCTTCTTTCTGCATATAAACTGATGTTTTCTCACCCATCTGAGGGTCACCAGAACCGAAAAGTTAACTGTTTTTTCCTTTACAGATGCTGCCAGACCTGCTGAGCTTTTCCAGCAACTTTGTTTTTGTACCCGAGTTTACTACTGCCTCCCCATTCGGAATGTTTTGACAGTCCTAAGAAGAAATAGTGTGAGAAAATGCAAGTGTGCCTTAAAAGCAGTATATCAAAATCCTCAGTGTTTTCAATGATGAGGTGGTGTGCTAGTTTCAGGCAGTATAACATTCCAGTTTACTGTTGGAAACTTGAGTATTTGTTGCTTTCTGTACCTGCTCTTGGAAATTGCTGGAATCCCAGGTCCATAAGGCTGTTGGTCTGCTGTCGTGCAGTTTACTGCTTTTGAAGTTTGGGAAAAATTAATAGGCAAGACATTTTGCTGGAATGCCTGGGCTGTGCTTGCAAAAAGGGTCTTCTGCTACAGGTTAATTGTAGGAAATTTTCACATACCTGCTGAAAAAGCACCTTAAGCTATTAAGACCGAGTCTGGATAGTCTTGCTTGAGCCCCACAACCCCACTGTGTGCAACATAAATTTAAATGCATTACCTAGTTACTGATGAGACTAGTTACATACTTTATCTACATCAGGTTTAGAAAAACAAGATCCATCAACTAAGTTTCTTTAATAAACATTATTGATTTATAATAAGACCAGATCTTTCAACAAAGATGCAAAGCTGTTTGATATTTGGAAGTTTGTCCTTCCAAATAACATACACATCAATTAAAGTAATGTAGTTTTCTCTGCAAAATTAATTTTGAAAAAGAAGTTGGACATTAATTGTTAGGTCTTGAAGAAAAAAAAAAGAGGGTATAGAATCTTTAAGTGGCTTTCAATTTGCATCCTGCACACACGAACTGGAATCACTAAAAACAGGCAGTTGTCACTGGAACCTTTGGAAAAAAAAAAAGTAGTTCATTCAGGTATCATGGAAAATTCAGAAACATTTCAGAAGAAAAGCTGGACTTCTGATTCAGGTATTACACACACCCTCTCCTGAAAGGGTTTTCTGAAAATGCGGAAGAGCCAGGAAGCTTCTCCCTCTCAGCAGACTGAATTCTCAAGAACATCACAATAGGACAGCACTTGACAGCCATAAACCCAGGTGTGTGTGTCAAGCAGTAAATCGAACATCTTTCAGTCTTAGCTTTAAGAATGTAATTTCCAATAAGTTTTTTTTATTTAAAAACATCCATTGTCATTTTACGGATTCCATTTAAACAAAAAAAAAGATCAATTCTGGCATCCAACATTCCCTCTGAGCTGTATGGCAATTCCAAGGATCCACCCATGCAAATCAGGGGCCTGGCACTGTCCGCAGTGATTTCATATTTGAAAGTCATTGCCATGCATGGAGGTCCATATAGAAGAAAACAAACTAGAAGGAACTCGGGGAGGCACTGGCCTAGTGGTATTATATCTAGACTGCTAATCCAGAGACCCAGATAACATTCTGGACCTGGATTCAAATCCTGCCACAGTAGATGGTGGAATTTGAATTCAATAAAATATCTGGAATTAAGAGTCTCATGATGACCACGAATCCATTGTCAACTATCAGAAAAAAACCCATCTGGCTCACTAATGCCCTTTCGGTAAGGAAACTGCCATCCTTACCTGGTCTGGCTGACATGTGACTCCAGACACGCAGCAACGTAGCTGACTCTCAAGTACCCTCTGGGCGATTAGACATGGGTAATAAATGATGCCTAGCCAGCGACGCCCTCACCCTATTAATAATTAATAAAAACAAAGCAGGTATCTTTGTCTTTTGAAAAGAACCACTGTCCACACTCGTTTAAACATTAATCTCCAAATAACAAAACCATAACATTGTGTTGAACATGACACCAAAATAAACTAATCCCTTCTGCCTGCCCATGGTCATTATCCCTCCATCCCTCGTACATTCATGTGTTTATTTAAAAGTCTCTTAAATGCCCCAATCGTATCTGCCTCCATCCTGGCAATGCATTCCACACACTGTAAAAAAGCTTGCCCTCACATCTCCTTTGGCTTTTCCCCCCTCTCACCTAAATGCATGCTCCCCAGTTTTAGGCATTTCAACTCTGGGAAAAAGCTTCTGACCTTCAACCCTATCCATGCATCTCAATTTCATAGACTTGCACCAAGTCTCCCCTCAGCCTTCGCTTCTCAAACCGCAAGCTGCAGTTTTTCTAGCCTCTTCTTACAGCTCACATCCTCTATTCCAGGCAGCATCCCTATAAACCTCTTTTGCACCCTGTCCAAAGATTCCACATCCTTCCTGTAATGTGGCAACCAGAACTGAATGCAATACTCTTAAGTGTGGTATAACCAAAGCCTTATAAACCTGCAACATGGCATCCTGACTCTTGTACGCATTTCCCTGACCAATAAAGGCAAGCATACTATCCATATGAAGATAGTAGGAACTGCCAATGCTGGTGAATCTGAGATAACATGATGTGAAGCTGTATGAACATAGGGGGCCAAGCAGCAGAGGAGCAGGAAAGTTTGACGTTTCGAGTCAAGACCCTTCAGAAATTCTGAAGGGTCTTGACCTGAAACGTCAAACTTTCCTGCTCCTCTGATGCTGCTTGGCCTGCTGTGTTCATCCAGCTTCACACCGAGTTATCTCATACTACATGTATGCCTTCTTTACCATCCTATCTATTTGTGTGGCTACTTTCAGGGAGTTATGAATGATACCCAAGATCCCTCTGTACATGAATCCTGTTAAGGGTCTTGCCATTACTTTTCCTTAACATTTGATCTCCCAAATTGTAACACCTTACACTTATCTGGGTTAAACTCCATCTGCCATTTCCCCGCCCATGCCTGCAACTGATCTCGCTGTATCCTTTGACCAAACACAGAATCCCTACAGTGTGGAAACAGGCCCTTCAGCCCAATAAGTCCACACCAAGCCCTGGAGCATCCCACCCAGATCCACAACCTTATAACCCACCCAGGCTACACATCCCAGAACACTACAAGCAATTTAGCATGGCCAATCCACCTAACCTGCAAATCTTTGGACTGTGGGAGAAAACCAGAGCACCTGGTGGAAACCGATGCAGACAGGGGAGAATGTGCAAATTCCACACAGACAGTCACCAGAGAGTGAATTTGAACCCAGGTCCCTGGCACAGAGAGGCAGCAGTGCTAACCACTGGGCCACCACTCCATCAATACTTGGGTCATCTACAAACTTACTAACTCACCCATATACATTTTCATCCAAGTCATTTATATATACCAGCACAGGTAACTACACAGATCCCAGCGGAACATCACTAGTCATGGACCTCCAGCCTGAAAAACACCCTTCTACCACTACCCTCTGTCTTTTATGGGCAAGCCAATTCTGAATCCACGCAGCAAAGCTGTCGTGGATCCCAAGCATCTTAATCTTCTGGATGAGCATACAATAAAGGGTCCATTATCAAAAGCCTTACTAAAATCCATGGAGACAACATCTACCTTCATTGATGACTTTTGTCACCACCTTGAAAAACTCAATCAAATTGATAAGACATGACCTGCCCTGCACAAAGCCATGTTTTTCCAAATGTGCATAAATGCTGTCGCTAAGAATTCTCTCCAGTAGATTCCCAACCAAGTGAGACTCACCTGTCTACAGATTCCTGAATTATTCCTATTTCCCTTGAACAGAGGAATGATATTAGCTACTCACTAGTCTTCCGGGACACCTCTAGTAGCTAATGAAGAAACAAAGATCTTGGTCAAAGTCCTAACCATCTCCTCTCTAAATACACTAGCATTGATACTATTGGGCCCTGGGGACTTGGCCACCTTAATGCTCAAGAGATCTACCATTACATCTTTCTTGATCTCAAAATGCCATAGTATATTAGTATGTTCCACACCAATCTATCCTCCATATCTTTCTCTTGGGTGAATACCTATGCAAAGTACTCATTTAAGATCTTATCCACATCCTCTGCCTTAAAGCACAAATTCCTTTTTTTAAAAATCTTGAGTGGTCCTACCTTCTCCCTAGTTAACCTCTCATTTTTAACGTATGTATAAAATACTTTGGGATTGTCTATAACACTAGTTACCAAGGTCAGTCCATGGCCCTTTTGAGCTCTCCCAATTCCCTACTTGAGTTCCTTCCTGCTTTCTTTATATTCCTCAAAGGCCCTGTATGATTCTAGCTTCCTAAATCTTACTTTTTTTTCCCCTTTTGACTAAATTCACAACCTCTCTTGTTATCCAAGGATCCCTTACTTTGCCATCTTGTCCTTCATCTGTTCTGGAACACGCCAGTCCTGAGCTCTTACCAGCAAGTCTTTAAGCAATCACCACATGCCAAAGTGGACTTGCCCGATAACAGCTCCTCCCAATTAACACTCCTTAGCTCCTGCCTAATACCAACATAATTTGACCTCCCCCAGCTAGTACCTTATCACAAGGTCTTGACTAATTCTTATTCATAGGCTTTCTTAAAACTTTAGGAGATGTGATCACTGTTTCCAAAATGTGTTCCCACTGAAAGGTCAGTCATCTGCCAGGTTCATTAGCCAGTACAAGATCCAGTAGGGCCCCTCTTCTAATTGGACTATTCATACATTGTCATAATAAAGGGCATCCAGAGGGTCTCACTATAGAATTTCAATATAATCCTTAAAACAGGCAAAAACTTGCAGAGGATCACTCTGCACAGCACCCAATTAGGTAGCAAAGGCAAGGAATTATCAACAAGCGTTGGTTAACAGGAAACGTGAAGAGGAGGTTACATCATGTGAACTCTGAAATTCTTAGAGCAATGCTAAATAAAGCTGTACTCACTAACTTGAGGTCAAAATATAAGAGGGCCATTAATGAATCTAACACTGAATCCAAAAGAAGCATCTTCACCAAAAGTGGTAAGAAGAATGGAGAAGAATGGTGATTTGCAGAAATACACTAAAGGCGATGTTAGACAAGTAAACAAGAAGACAGAAATAAAAAGAACATTTTGGCAGGGTATAATTCAAGAAGGTTCATTTGAAAGACAATTACCAGCACAGTCTATTTGGGCTGCAGGTACTGTGCCCTAACATCTGCCATTCTTTGTAAAGCAGTTTGAAACTTATTTGCCAGATCCCCAGTGGCTTAACCTCAATACCAATCCAGGCACAGCGCTGAACTGTTTTACATTGTAACTCTAATACAAATAGACTTCTAGGAAATGAACAGGTCCACAAAAGTTAGCAACTCCATTCAAGAGAAATAGTGCACAATAACATATGGAACAGCACCATAATATTTTCATCAGCCAGATTCAAACAACCCGTAACATAAACCTTGGAATCATTCACACGTTGACTATGTCAGAATACCAAATTAATACAATCATCTGTCACAAGTCAATGATTCTCACTACCCATGAGTTGAAAATATGATGCTTAATGTAACAGGCCAAAAAATAAAGCACTGAAGTAATAAAAACAAATGGTTTGAACAGCTCACACATAAATGTGAAATAAACAAGATGTTAATTTTAGGTCTGTATAACTCTTCATGTAGTTTGATGATCCAGGCTCACCATTATGAACATCAAATATTCAGCTGAATATCTTCTGAATGACTGTGGTTCTTGGCTGCATGAACCGCTGCAGGAAAACCCAACAAATTAGAAAGTTGTTCACAACACAGATCCAGTCCTTATTGACCAGATGGACGTGCTGGAGGGTTAAAGTGACGGGTTAGAAATAACTGTTAAACTTGAGAGGATGCAGATAAGATTTACAAGGACTGCTGCCAGGAAAGGAGGGTTTGAACAACAGGGAGAGGTTGAAAAGCTGTAGCATTTTTCCCTGCAGTGTCAGAGACTGAAAGGCGATCTTATAGAGACTTATGAAATCATGAGGGCATGGATAGGGTGAATGGCCAAGGTCTTTGCCCAAGGGTAGGGGAATCCAAAACTACACGACATCCGATTAAGGCAAGAGGGGAAAGATTTAAAAAGGTCCCGGGAGGTACCATTTTCACACAGACAGTGGTGCGTGCATGGAATGAGCTGTCAGAAGTGGTGAGTGGAGGCAGGTACAATTACAACAGTTAAAAGGCATCTGGATGGGTTTATGAACAGTAAGGATTTACAGGAATATGGGCCAAATACGAGCAAATGGGACTAGATCAATTTAGGATGTCGGGTTAGCATGGACGAATTGGACTAAAAGGCCCGTTTCCATGCTGTACATCCTCATGACTCTATAAAATGGAACTAGGTCAGATTGTCTCCATCTCAGGCAACCACTGAGCAACGAATATCCATTTCAAGCCCACTGACTCCCACAGCTACCTAGAATACACCTCCTCCCACCCACCTTCCTGCAAAAAAATGCCATCCCCTATTCCCAATTCCTTTGCCTCCACTGCATCTGCTCCCAGAATGCGGCATTCCACTCCCGCACATCCCAGATGTCCTCGTTCTTCAAGGACCGCAACAATTCCCCCCCTGCCCCCCACAGTGGTCGAGAACGCGCTTGACCGTATCTCCCACATTTCCCACAATTCATCCCTCACAGCCTGTCCCCGTAATAACTGCCAAAAGAGAATCCCCTTCGTCCTCACATACTACCCCACCAACCTCCAGATACAACGCATCATCCTCCGACACTTCTGCCATCTACAATCCAACCCCACCACCCAAGACATTTTTCCATCCCCACCCTTGTCTGCCTTCCGGAAAGACCACTCTCTCCGTGACTCCCTTGTCCACTCCACACTCCCATCCAATCCCACCACACCCGGCACTTTCCCCTGCAGCCACAGGAAGTGCTACTTGCCCCTGCACCTTCTCCACAACCCACAACCCAGGCCCCAAGATGACTTTCCACATCAAGCAGATGTTCACCTGCACATCTGCCAACGTGGTATATTGTATCCGCTGTACCTGTTGCAGTTTCCTCGACATCAGGGAAACCAAGCGGAGGCTTGGGGACCGCTTTGCAGAAAACCTACGCTTGGTTTGCAACAAACAACTGCACCTCCAAGTCAAGAACCATTTCAACTCCCTCACGCATTCCTTAGATGAAACATCCACCCTGGGCTTCCTGCAGTGCCACAATTATGCCATCAATAGGTTGCAGGAACAGCAACTCATATTACGCTTAGGAACCCTGCAGCACAATGGTATCAATGTGGATTTCACAAGCTTCAAAATCTTCCCTCTCCCCACTGCATCCCAAAACCAGCCCAGCTCATCGCCGCCTCCCTAATCTGTTCCTCTTCTCACCCATCTCCTCCTCCCACCTCAAGCCGCACCTCTATTCCCTACATCCTAACCTCATCCCGCCCCCTTGACCTGCCTGTCCTCCCTGGACTGACCTATCCCTTCTCTATGTCCCCACCTACACTCACCTTTACTGGCTCCATCCCCGCCTCTTTGACCTGTCTCCTTTCCACTTACCTTCTTCTCTATCCATCTTCGATCCGCCTCCCTCTCTCTCCCTATTTATTTCAGAACCCACTCCCCACCCACCTTTTCTGAAGAAGGGTCTAGGCCCGAAACGTCAGCTTTTGTGCTCCTGAGATGCTGCTTGGCCTGCTGTATTCATCCAGCTCCACACTTTGTTATCTCAGATTGATATATCTGATCAGCGCAGATGAGTTGGACTTAAGGGTCTGTTTCAATGCTGTATGACACTATGACTCGAAGTCTCTTGTGGTGTAATGGTAATGGTATGTTGAATAAAAGTATTTATGACAGGTCTTGTTTAAAAACCTTTGCCTCCTTTCAGTTCAAAAATCTTAATGAGTTAGGTATATTCCCATTGTTAAAACATTTTAAAAACTCTTTCAGATGATTCTGCTGACACCAAACTGTCAATGTGAGACATTAACAACAAATTTGTCTGCTTGTTATGTATCAATCACACAAAGTACATTAAAAGAAACACTAGAATTAATTCTATAATCAACTGATGCGCATTTCAGTCCTCCTAAGCTGCAGAGAAAAAAGTGTGTATCAGACATCTTACTGGTTTTGGGAAAAAAGGTTAAACAGAAGATCAATTAGCACTCGAGTGTCCCTAGACTTTAACTCACAGGAAGGAGGAAAGCCTGATAAAGCTGGTGCGCATTTTAAAAAGCTTATCTCAGAGAACCAAACAAGAAAATGAAAAATGACTCCTTCCTCTCTAGTATTAAACATGCATTCTGTCATTAGGGGAGTTTGTATTTGAAAGGTCACTTTAGATGGTTTAGAATAGGATTAATCCCTTGGGAGGTTTCCAGGTCTCAAAAGTATACACAGGGGAGTGGGACACTGATATTGAAGCACTATTTAAACCTTGCAATGATTTTTAATTTAAAAAGCCTTCATTATGTTATACAGGAAAATTGCTGCAAATTTTAAAGAAATCAACATTATCTTTGGTGCATCAAACAGTAGGAACATAGCCATAGTGTGACCAGAGCCATTGTTGCTAATCAAAAAATAAAAATCGCAAATTCTGTCAATCAGCATCCAAAAATCACAAAGAAAGTGTTAATTTGTCCAGCATAACAATGCAGAGGTACTGTGTGAATGATCTTCTCCTTATGACTGTTTTGGAAAGAACCTTTCGAAGGATGATGAAGCAACCAATCATATAATTTAATCTGCAAGTGCTGACCTTAACGATGACTGATCTGATGATCACATTTGTAAAATCTGGCTCAGTTGTCTGGCATTTGGAGATTTTCCTTCAAACACAATTATTCCATTATAAAGAAAGTGAAAACACAGAACAAATGCGTAATTTTTTTAAAAAAGTCTTTTGTTACATTCTGCAGAGCCATAATTTTTAAGATAAATTAGTACTTACAGAGCTGGGTGTGGAGAGAGGCATAAATGTCAGCTTAAGCCTGTCCCCACTTAGTTGGCTTGCATCCCAGCGCTTGGTTTTTCACTCCTGTTGAGGGCAAAGTATCATCTGAGAGGTGGTAGCTCCAGCCATGTCATCAGGCTGAGAGAGATGGCCACCACTGGGAGAGCCAAACAAAGGTCTATGCAATATAACATAGTTGGGACAGAGTCTCACCAAAGGCAGTGTGGTAGGTCCCTGAAAGAAGTTGCGGCAGTGGAGTGGCAGCTCAGTTTGAGCAGGACAGCATTTGGGGCACGGGAATCCATTAAGGATGTATGTCATCCTCCCAACTGCCCTGTCACCAGTCCAAGCAGGGAAACCATTCCCTGGCTGAGGGTCCTGCCAAGAATTAAAATCTGCTCCTAAAACAAATGTAACTTAGGTGTGCCATTAAATCTCATCTTTGCAACATACTCATTGCTAGTTATGCACATTTCACCTTCCATAAATTCGAACTATCTACTCTCTAGGTCTTAGTTCACAAGAAGTCACAATCCCCTATTGCTTATGTTCCTGCCAACCTTCCCTGCCTCAGAGTCAAGCGATGGGGATGATGGCCTAGTGGTATTATTGCTGGACTGATCAGTCCAGATAATGTTCTGGGGACTGGGTTTGAATCTCACCACAGCAAGTGGAATTTGAATTCAATAGAAAACTGGAATTAAGAGTCTAATGATGATCATGAATCTATTTTCGATTGTTGGAAAAACCCATCTAGTTCATTAATGTTCTTTAGGGAAGGAAACTGTGATCCTTACCTGGTCTGGCCTAGATGTGGCTGACTCCTAACTGTCCCCGGGACAATTAGGGATTGGCAATAAATGCTGGCCTAGCCAGCAATACCCTCACACTGTAAATGAATTAAAAACAAAAGCTGTCTTGATTTTGAAATTCTTATACCTATAGTCAAATCCCACCACGGTCTTATCTCTGCCCTTTTCCTGTCTCTAATCTCCTAAAACTTCAACTCGGAGATATCTTCCTCTCCTCCAATTCAGATTCCTTGTGCGTCTCTGATTTAAATACCATCACTAGTAGCTACACCTTAAGTTACCTAGGCCCTGAGCTCTGGAATGTCATAGAGATAATGGATTCTCCAGCATCTGCAGTTCCCGAGATAACAAAGCGTAGAGCTGGATGAACACAGCAGGCAAAGCAGCATCTTAGAAGCACAAAAAGGTGACATTTCGGGCCTGGACGCTTCTTCAGAAAAGGGTGATGGGGAGATGGATCGAAGATGGATAGAGGAGAAGATACGTGGAGATGAGACAGACAAGTTAAAGAGGCTGGGATGAAGCCTGTAGAGGTGAATGTAGGTGGGGAGGTAGGGAGGGGATAGGTCAGTCTGAAGATATAAGGTGGCAGGAACACCAACTCATATTCCTGATATAAATTCAATAATTTAGGAGAGAAAAGCTAGTTGTTGGGATTTTATGAGTGTGATTGTAGGAAAATCCATTGAGTACTTGGAAAATGTCCTGTTGGGTTTCAGCAAAAAAGCCCCAGAAACGTCTGAAGACTTGGTCTAAAATTTCCATCCCTTGCTTTGGTAATGTTTACTCTAATCCATTTCATCTTTAACTTCACAAAAGTACCAGTAACTGTTCAAGGAGATTTGTATTAAAAAGGTGTTTGCATTGTTCAACAAGGGAGTTAAAACCTACCAAATGAACCAACTGAGTCAGACATATACTTTGTGAACAACCTCCCAGCTTTGATCTTCAAAGTGATAGCGAACAGATTATAGCAAGTACTCGGGAATCAATTTAAAATTCTGGGTTAAAGGAACACGTTAAATAATATTAAATAACATTTCTGGAAAACTGATTAATAATAACGTTAACAACTGAAATAAGATTCCATCTGGATTCAAACACTGAAGCTGAACAGAAGAAATGGGCTCTATCTCTTTAAAAGATGTCCTGTGCATGAATAGATAATCCTGATACAATTGACAGAAATCACATCAGTGAGCCTTGGCAAGAGTGAGTGGTTGCCAAGCATTCCTTCTGAATCCTGTAACTAAGTTATACCAATCAAACTGCGATTACAGATTACAAAAGCTAAGCAGTGGAGGTCCAGAGTAATCAATGTGTGTCAAAAAGTTTGCAGCCCAATTAACATGTGAAGTATTGGTTGTCAAAAATAGTTCTTGTTTCCAGGTGCCTGTTCACCAACAGCAATGAAAGATCCAAATTGTCCACACAATTTACTTTAAATTGAAGACAGCCACTTCATCACTGGTTAAACCGTTTCATTAATTGCAAATTGTTGCTCTGAAAATCTAATTAGTAGTTTATTTACAATAAACTTGTAATTAAGTGCAGTAAATTAGATTATATTTTTGAAAAGATTGCCAAGAAAATAGTGTGATGGTTTAAAGATCAAGGATCCTTGATCCTTGTGAATTGACACCTCAAATTAATAAAAGATTGTTTGGGCATGGGCTGGGTGAGCCAAATAATGCAGCTAAATTTTAAATAAATATAATGATTTTCAATTAATTTTGTTTTTAAGGTAAGTTGAAAGCACATCCACAGTAGCACTTTCGACTGAATGCTAATATTGTATTTGAAAATTTAAGATGAGGACATCAGGACGTTGTGTTTATTTTTAAAAACAATTTGTATCTCTAAAGCACCTTTTTTGTCTGGCATCGAACTCTTCCTCATTTTGAGGGGAAAAAAAAGGACTGAGCGCCAAGCAGGATTAAAGACAAACAAGAACGTTGGCCAACGTGTTGCAAACAGATTAATTTTTAAGGAAAACAGATAAGAAATAAAGGAGCATGGATCCTCTCAAGCATAAAGTGTCATATTATCCCAACAATCAAATCGATTTTGCTATATATTCCCCATTGCCATAGGTCTCCTTATCCTGAGTTGAAATACTGTTAAATTTTAAGAGTGACTGAAACATGACGTAAAATTAGACCAACAAATTCAACTTGGGCATCCTAATATTCTGACAGAGGCAGCAAAAGTCTCTCATAATTTGATAAATTCAATGACAATTCCTCATGCATTTGATGAAATGACAAAACATAATTGAGGTTTAATTACTAGGATGCTATAAAATTGTGGTTTTATGTCTTGTTCAGCTACCATGGCTAAGCTGCCACCTTGACTGATGTGTCTCCCTCTAATTTCTATTTTTGGAGCAGGGCTACGATACTTATACAGTGTGTGGCAGCAACTGTCTTAGAGGGGGTAACAAGAAACATACTAAGTAAACTGTCAAAATACAAAATAGGCCCATAAAATAATATGTTGAATTGTCCATATATTTTAATTATAATTACTCATTTCTCTTTAAAGCCTATAATGTAATGAAATATCCCAAAGTTCAATCAAACAAAATATGACATCAAACCATACAAGGGATATTAGGCCAAATAACCAAAAGCATAGACAAAGATGTATGTTTTAAGGAGAATTTTAAGGAGGTAGCAAGGAGGGGAGGTGTACAGGATGGGAATTCCAGGATTTAGGATGTAGCCAACTAAGACATGGCTATCAATGATGGAGAAATTAAGTTTGGCAATGTGCAGGACACCAGAACAGACATGGAATCAATTGTGGAAACATTGGATACGGGTGACATGCTGGCTCAAAATTAAAATTGAACAGCTGACTGTTTGATTAGATTTGGGTCTAAATATAAGATTAGATTGATGCAGAACTTCCAGGTTTCTTTGACTTGAGAGCCAAACTACGAAGTTTCAATCAGGACAAACCACCATCACATTTTCTCCCTACATATGTGCTATGTCTTGTTTCAACAGCTTGGAGCTGAGAGCGTGAATGTTCATTTTGTCTGGAACAATCAAGTACGCGTATTCGTTCTTTGCACAAAATCGATAGTGCACATTAACAGATTAAATTTCAAACTTAAAAGACAAAATTAGACATTATGTAACAACCTACAAGTAAAAAAAATTCATTAAAATAATGGCATTCAAATTTACACACAAAAAAAAGTTATAAAATAATTAAATAAAGCAGACATAGTCCATCATGCGTAGCTACTGCCCTTTCTTTAATCAATTCTTCATGGAGAATTCATAACCCATACAATCCTGAAAAAAATTGTTTGGCTGTTTAACAGTAAAGCCATAAGCACAATCAGTATTACAATATTTTGTTAGTGCATTAAAAATCTTAAATGCTTTCAGAAGGTTACCAGGATTTCTGGTGCCTAACACAGGTTAAGACTAAAACTAATCATACACCAATTGTACTCCCTTTTTGTTCAAGGAGCTTTTTTTAAATGTAAAAACTTGACCAAAATATAAGTAGTCCTGGGAGGTTTTGACAGACTGAATGTGGAAAGGATGCTTCCTTTGTAGGATTATCTACAATTAGGGGTACCCATTTAAAAATAAGGTTTTCCCATCTAAAACAAGGAAATTTTTATCTGAGGGTTGTGATAATGGGAACTGCAGACGCTGGAGAATCCAAGATAATAAAGTGCGAAGCTGGATGAACACAGCAGGCCAAGCAGCATCTCAGGACCACAAAAGCTGACGTTTCGGGCCTAGACCCTTCATCAGAGAGGGGGATGGGGAGAGGGTTCTGGAATAAATAAGGAGAGAGGGGGAGGCAGACCGAAGATGGAGAGAAAAGAAGATAGGTGGAGAGGAGAGTATAGGTGGGGATAGGTCAGTCCAGGGAAGACGGACAGGTCAAGGAGGTGGGATGAAGTTAGTAGGTAGGAAATGGAGGTGCGGCTTGGGGTGGGAGGAAGGGATGGGTGAGAGGAAGAACAGGTTAGGAAGGCAGAGACAGGCTGGGCTGGTTTTGAGTTGCAGTGGGGTGAGGGGAAGAGCTGGGTTGGTTTTGGGATGCAGTGGGGGAAGGGGGGGGATTTTGAAGCTGGTGAAGTCCACATTGATTCCCTTGGGCTGCAGGGTTCCCAAGCGGAATAGGAGTTGCTGTTCGTGAAACCTTTGGGTGGCATCATTGTGGCACTGCAGGAGGCCCATGATGGATATGTCATCTAAAGAATCGGAGGGGGAGTTGAAATGGTTCGCGACTGGGAGGTGCAGTTGTTTATTGCGAACCGAGCAGAGGTGTTCTGCAAAGCGGTCCCCAAGCCTCCGCTTGGTTTCCCCAATGTAGAGGGAGCCACACCGGGTACAATGGATACCAGTATACCACATTGGCAGATGTGCAGGTGAACCTCTGCTTAATATGGAAAGTCATCTTGGGGCCTGGGATAGGGGTGAGGGAGGAGGTGTGGGGGCAAGTGTAGCATTTCCTGCGGTTGGAGGGGAAGGTGCCGGGTGTGGTGGAGTTGGACATTTTTGCATCCCCACCCTTGTCTGCTTTCCGGACAGACCACTCTCTCCGTGACTCCCTTGTTCGCTCCACACTCCCCTCCAACCCCAACCCGCATCTCCATTTCCTACCTGCTAACCTCATCCCACCTCCTTGACCTGTCCGTCTTCCCTGGACTGACCTATCCCCTCCCTACCTATACTCTCCTCTCCAGCTATCTTCTTTTCTCTCCATCTTCGGTCTGCCTCCCCCTCTCTCCCTATTTATTCCATAACCCTCACCCCCTCTCTGATGAAGGGTCTAGGCCCGAAACGTCAGCTTTTATGCTCTTGAGATGTTGCTTGGCCTGCTGTGTTCATCCAGCTTCACACTTTATTATCTTTATCTGAGGGTTGTAAGTCTCTGGAACACTCTGCCTCAAAATGGCAGTGAAAGCAGTCTTTAAATATTTTTAAAGCAGAAGAAAACTGATTCACAGTAAGCCAGGGGCGAAAGGTTAGAGGTAGGCTGGAATTCAGAGTAACTGGGCAAGACATTATTAAATGTAGGAGTAGACTCAAAAGGGCCGAATGAGCTACACCTGCTCCTAACTTGTATTTTTGTATGTGTAATTTTCAATAGTTAAACATAGTCAAATATGCTGCCTCTGCTCTGCTAACAGTTGTCATCAATCTATTCTTTTTATTTGTCTTTCATTTTGCAGTTTCTTAGCAGTCTTAATGCAATTACATAGATTATAATAATTATTGCATACTAAAGTACAGATTAAAAGTAAATTAATTTTAAAGATACAGGACCAATCGCATTAAAATTTGTCAATATTTTCAGACAGTGCTTTTGTGAATTTCTCAAGATAATAATCCCATTCTCCTCACCCATTACTTTTTTTAAAAACTGAACCTAATTCCTTTATAAAGATGCAATTAGTAGCGCATGGAATGCAAAACAGCAAATAAGAGGGCGTTTCCATTTGCACCCAAGGTGTTCCATTGATCTCAGTACAACAATTATGCTATAGGAGTAGGGAAATCCCATGCTTTAATGCTGAAGCACTTCAACTATTGTTCTGATACTTTACAAGTGTACCATTTCATCAAATCTAAACAAATAGTCTAACTACTGCTATCCAATAACAAATACTGATAATACCTGGAAGCAAACATCTCTTGAGCACCACCTTTAATATGTAGATTCTATTGTCTATTATAGTTGGTTGGTATAAGTTTCTGTCATTAGCAGGGCATCATCTGGAAATCATACACACCTCCCAATTTTTTTTGATATTAAAATCAAATGGTGGCAAAAAAAATTAAGAACATGGCCTGACAATAGAATGAGCTTCAAAATGTACACAGACTTACTTTAAATTCAATTAGAGGCAATCAGGCTTCAAAAGCTTGAAAATTAAAAAGGTAACAGAGAAATAGAGCAAGAAAGATGTGACAAGGCCAGGCAATCAGTTTTATTTTCAGGGATAGAGAGAGCAAGTGCAGGCAGTAGATAATAATTAAATGTAGAGGCAGGGAATGAATGAGGAATAATATTCCAGCTTTGGATATGCTTGAACTTTATAGAATTATTAACTGCTGAACTGAAGAAATGTTTGACATAGAAGAAAGAAACCAAATTTCCTGAATGCAGAAACACAGGAGATGAGAGTACCACTTACACCCAATTGTGGCACCTTTGTCAGTAACAGAGGAGATCAGATAACTCAGCTTCAACTGGGGATCGAGACAGTCATTCTCCAGTCTGATTGACACAGTAAATAACCTACTGGTTGATGGAAGCATAGATCAAACATTTCAGTTCCATTTCCAAACTATTCATTAATGTAATGCATTGTTATGCAATAAAAGTTGTAATCCAGCAAGACACACCGTTTCACTAATTTGAAACTAAATTATACAATTCAAAAGCAAAATATGATCTTTCCCATTTGCCTTGTTAATGTTAAGATATTTCAGTTCCAATTCTTTCGCTATTATGTAAACACTATTAAATGACAGTTATTACTTATGATAGTCAGAACCTTCTTCCTCTCCTTAGGCAGTCCCTTGAGATCGAGGGTGACTTGCTTCCACCCCGGTTCGATGAGTTCTGAATGTTCTGAACAACGAACAATAATGCCCATCAGGAAACAAACGGAACTAATGAATCAGCTTTGCGAGTTAATTATTGATAGCTTTAATATTCAACTTGAAAGGTGTAAATTATTTTAATGGGGGACAATATATATGTTCTGTTACTGGCAATCTATCCGTAATGCTGTCAAAGCATTTCAGCCTAAAAATTTGTTAAAGTCCATTTTTGGGTGCAGGGTTGTCACAACACATGATCTACCTATCACCCATTGCAGCAGGCAGCATACAAGTGTACTGATGGCCTCAGTGGTGCACGCACCTGAAGTACACATCTGGGGTCCACACAATGTGTTATACTATGAGGTACTGCTCCTTTCAAAATGAAAGGATGCTAGCTGCTTGTATGGATACAGGCTGACAAAGAAGCTACAAAAATGAAGGAGCAGTGAAAAAAGTAATGACGCAATGTTGGAGTCCTTGGTGGCAGAGGTTAACAAGAAGAGCGAGGTTATTTAGCTACAGAAGGTCCAGAATGAAGAGACGCAACAAATTCAGCCGATACTTCTGGAAGTTTCCATCTCTTTTTAAAAAAAAATCACTATTAATAAAAGATCAGAACTCACACTAGAAGACAAAGAACTGCAGAAGCTGGACATGAAACAAAAGCAGAAATTACTGGTAAAATTCAGCAGGTCTGGTATCACCTGTGGGGAGAAAACAGTTAACGTTTCAAGTCTGGTGAGCGTTTAATCAGAACTGAGGGGGGAATGGAATGGAATAGGTGAGCAAACAGGTGGAGACATTTAGAAAGAGAGATATGAACGCAGTAGATAGATGAGGGGATTATTGATTGTTTGCCAAAACAGAAGAGAAGCTGAATCACTGGAGGCTCAAGAGAACACTGCAGCAAGCTTTGTGACAGACATGCTGGCATGGAAACAGTGGTGTGTTGAAATGGCAGGCAACTAGAACTTGGGAGTAATTTTTATAGATGGATATTCTGCAAAGCAGTCATCCAGTTTGTGTTTCTTCTCCCCAGTATACATGAGACTACACCGTGGACAGCACAACTGAATGAAGCGTTGGTAAACTGTTGCTTCACTTGGAAGGTACGTCTGCAGGCTTCACTTGGACGGTACGTCTGGAGTCTTGACTAATGAGGCAGAAGGTGGTGAATGGGGAGGTGTTACACTCTTTTGGTTGCATGGGAATGCATTGTGAGGGTGTGGGAAGGTGTTGAGAATAGAGGAGAAGTGGACCAGGGTGTCCCAGAGGAATTGGTCCTTGTGGAGTAGATAAAAGAAAGGAAGATGAATGTGTGTGGTCATGGCATCCCACTGGAGGTAATGAAAATGGCAGCTTTCTGATGAAGAGTTCCTGGGTTTGAAATGTTAACACTTTTCTCCACATAGATGCTTCCAGACCTGCTGAGTTTCACCAGCAATTTCTGTTTTTGTTTCAAGTTACCCAACCCAACAAGTTATTTTTTAAAAAGTTTGAAATTGCTCCAGTATGACAGAGAGGGTATGATTATTTATCTACGTGGTTGCCAAAAATAATTACAGCTTACGCGTAAACCCAACCCGCTTATTTCAGCTGATTAATTACATTCCTTCACCTATGATTAAACCCAAGTCACTTATCAAGTTGTGTGAATGATTCCTGTGACAGCAATAATACCTTAACTACATATAGTAGAGCTTATGTTAAAAGAATGGAACACGCAAAATGTTTCCCAGTGGGATTTTGGCAGAAAAGGTCTACACAAATGTTAAATCATTAAAACTGATGGATCAATTATCTAATTGCTGTTTATGAGACATTCCTACGTCAGAAAATCACATGCCACATTTGCCCACAATGCAAATGACACAACTTGAAAGTTATTCATTGACTATGAAGGTCATCAGACAATCCCAAGAACATGAAAGAACTGTATTAAATCAAGTTGATTCTCTTTAAAATGTGCCATTTTAAAAGGATGATCAAAAATGTTGGATGGTTTTGTTTTTCTACGAAATGGGAGGTGGGTTTGGTTGTACTGGGAATTAAATCCACTAAAGGTGACATTAGTTTAGGAATCTAACATCATCCCATTCCAGGTAAGACTAGGGAACAGTGGATGATAAAGACTTTGAAGCTCTAGACAAGGATTAAAAAAACCTATTAAATATAGACAACTGGGACCAACAATCTCAGAGAGTGAAGAGTGTCAGGGGATTCTTACGAAGGAAATCAGGAAGGCAAAGAGAGGATGCAGAGAGACAGAACGACTCCTTAAAGATCAACAAGATCATCTTTGTATTGAACTTCAAGGAGGTAGGAGAGATATTAATGAATATCTTGCCTGGGTTTTTACTACTGAGAAAGAAATGAAGGCTAGAGAGAACTCAGGGAAATAAAAACTGATGCTACGTAAACAGTTCATATTATAGAAGAGGAAGTGTTGGTAGTCTTAGAAACCAAAATTAGATAAGGCTCTAGCACCCAATCAAATGTATCCCAGGGCATTGTGGGAAGTTAGGAGGAAATTGCAGGGCCTCTAGTAGAAATGTTTGAATCATCTATTATCACGGGTGAAGTACTGGAGAACTGGAGGGTAGCTAATGTCGCTATTGTTTAAGAAAGGCTGTAAGGAAAAGCCTGGAATCTACAGACCTGTAAGTCTGACATTAGTGATAGCTAAGTTGATGGAAGTGATTCTGAAGGATAGGGTTTACATGCATTTGGAGAAGCAAGGATTGATGAGGGATAATCTGCACAGTTTTGTGCCAGGAAAGTATTGTTGCGTAGACTTCGGTTTTTTTTTAAAAAATGAAGTAATCAAAAAGACTGATGAGGGCAGAGCAGATGTTATTTGCTTGCACTTTAGTAAAGTCTTTGGTTAGACTAATTTGTTAAGTTAGATCACATGGGATTCAGGGTCACCTTGCAATTGGATACAAAATTACTTTTACGGGAGTAGACAGAGTGGTGATGATTGTTTTTTGGACTGGAGGCCCATGAGCAGCGGTGTTCCACAGGGATTAGTACTGGGTTCACTTTTGTTCATCATTTGTATAAATGATTTGGATGAGAATATAAAAAGCATAGGTAGTAAGTTTGAAGATGACACCAAAATTGGTGGTATAAATGGACAGTGAAGGAGGTTATCTAAGATTACAAAGAGATCTTGACCAGTTGTGTCAATGGGCTGACGAGTGGCAGATGGGGGTTTAATTTGGAAAAAGAGGTATTGCATTTTGGTAATACAAATAAGGACAGGACTGATAAAATTAATGACAGGGCCCTGGGTAGCACTGTAGAAGAGAGAAACCGAGGGGTTCAGATACATTATTCTTTGAAATTTGCATTACAGGAAGACAGGCTGGTTGAGAAAGCATTTAACATGCTTGCCTTCATTGCACAGACCTTTGAGTACAGCAGTTGTGATGTCATGTTGAGATTGCATAGGATGTTGGTGAAGCCACTTCTAGAGTACAGCGTTCAATTCTGGGAACCTTTTTATAGGAAGGAGATTATTAAACTGGAGAGGGCTCAGAAAAGATTTACCGGGGTGTTGCCAGGAATGGAGGGTTTGAGTAATACAAGGACACTGGAAAGATTGGGGCTTTTTTCAAAATGTAGAAGGTTGAGGGGTCACCTTATTGAGGTCTATCTATGCTCCTTAAAATTTACTAAAGTAAATGACAAAGGTCTTTTCCCTAGAATGGGGGAGATCAAAATTAAGGAGCATATTTTTAAGGTGAGAGAAGAAAAAGGATATAAAAGTCAGAAGGGCAACTTTTTTCTTTAAAATAGAGTAGTTTGTGAGTGCAATGAACTGCTAGAAAAAGTGGTAGATGCAGGTATTGTTACAACATTTAAAATACATTTGGATAAGTTCAAGAATAGGATCTAGGACTGCTCCCAGTTTAGCCAGGAATCATGACTTTAGAAGATCTATTCCCAAACTATCA
The DNA here is from genome assembly GCF_030684315.1 of Stegostoma tigrinum. Classification (NCBI taxonomy): domain Eukaryota; kingdom Metazoa; phylum Chordata; class Chondrichthyes; order Orectolobiformes; family Stegostomatidae; genus Stegostoma; species Stegostoma tigrinum. Next base: position 78,808,861 of record NC_081357.1, on the reverse strand, counting down.
ACAACTCAATCAAAGCACCAAATGTACAGGAGAGTGAAAATCTTTAGTGAAAAGTGAACTACTGAAGGGATACCTGTTGGAAAGTTTGGTTTGGTTAGTAAATAACTAACGAAATGGCTTCACTCTTTGAGGGGCTGATTTCCCAATGTTTCATACATCTCTAAGAACACACCAAGTCAAAACTCTTGACAAAATTATCAAACTTACTGAATGACATAGGTAATACATTAGCTGCTATTATTTCCTATTTTGAAAAGCATGTTTTGTTCAAGGTCCATACCACTAATCAGGAGTGACACCAGAGTCCTCTTACCTCAGATTCAAGACCAGGGATTCAAATTTCACTTTAAATCTTAAACACAAAATTCCAGGGTGATACCAGAGCAGAGGAGCCACCAATGACTTCCTGGACAATATTTATCTTCAATCAACATCACCACTGTTCATAGGAATTTGCAAAGGGTAAATTGGCTACAGCTGGTCCAACATGAAAAACGTGACTACATTTGAAATAACATTTCATCGGCTCTAAAGCACTCTTACGGATGTCCAGAGGTTGTGAAAAGTGGTTTATAATTGCAAACCTTTCTTTGCTTTTCATCTCCGATGCATCCAATTTTTTTTAAAAAACAGCTTTAAACAGCATTTCCAATATTTGTTATGTTAAATAAAACTGTTCCCTTACATATATTTTCAATTTAAAAAACCAACATGTACTAGTTCACAGATAACAAAGTGTGAAGGTGGATCAACACAGCAGGCCAAGCAGCATCTCAGGAGCACAAAAGCTGACGTTTCGGGCATAGGGCCTTCATCAGAGAGGGGGATGGGGAGAGGGTTCTGAAATAAATAGGGAGAGAGGGGAGGTGGACCAAAAACGGATAGAGGGGAAGATAGGTGGAGAGAAGAGTATAGGTGGGGAGGGGATAGGTCAGTCTGGGGAGGATGGACAGGTCAAGGAGGTGGGATGAGCTTGGTAAGTGGGGAATGGAGGTGCGGCTTGAGGTGGGAGGAGGGGATAGGTGAGAGGAAGAACAGGTTAGGGAGGCGGGGAGCAGCTGGGCTGGTTTTGGGGATGCAGTGGGGGAAAGGGAGATTTTGACAATTGTGAAGTCCACATTGATACCATCGGGCTGCAGGGTTCCCAAGCGGAATACGAGTTGCTGTTCCTGCAACCTTCGGGTAGGATCATTGTGGCACTGCAGGAGGTCCATGATGGACATGTCGTCTAAGGAATGGGAGGGGGAGTAAAAATGGTTCGCGACTGGGAGATGCAGTTGTTTATAGTGAACCAAGCGGAGGTGTTCTACAAAGCGGTCCCCAAGCCTCTGCTTGGTTTCCCCAATGTAGAGGAGGCCGCACCGGGTAGATTGGATACGGTATACTACATTGGCAGATGTGCAGGTGAACATCTGCTTAACATGGAAAGTCATCTTGGGGGTGAGGGTGAGGGAGGTGGGGGTGAGGGAGGTGGTGTGGGGACAAGTGTAGCACTTCCTGCAGTTGCAGGGGAAGGTGCCGGGTACGGTGGGGATGGAGGGGAGTGTGGAGCGGACTAGGGAGTCAGAGAGAGTGGTCTCTGGAAGGCAGGCAAGGGTGGGGATGGATTGTAGGTGGCAGAAGTGTCAGAGGATGATGCGTTGGATCTGGAGGTTGGTGGGGTGGTATGAGAGGGCAAGGGGGTTCTCTTAGGGCGGTTATAGCAGGGGCGGGGTGAGAGGGATGAGTTGCGGGAAACATGGTCGAGGACATTCTTGACCACTGGCTGGGGTGCGGAGTTGCGGTTCTTGAAGAATGCGGACATCTGAGATGTGCGGGAGTGGAATGCCTCATCCTGGCAGCAGAGGCGAAGGAATTGGGAATAGCGAATGGAATTTTTGCAGGAGGGTGGGCGGGAGGTGGTGTATTCTAGGTAGCTGTGGGAGTCGGTGGGCTTGAAGTGGACTTCAGTTTCTAGCTGGTTGCCTGAGATGGAGACAGAGGGGTCAAGGAAGGTGAGGGATGTGTTGGAGATAGCCCAGGTGAACTTGGAGGTTGGGGTGGAAGGTGTTGGTGAAGTGGATGAACTGTTCAAGCTCCTCTTGGGAGCAAGAGGCGGCGTTGATATAGTCAGTCAATGTAACGGAGGAAGAGGTGGGGTTTGGGGCCAGTGTAGGTGCGGAAGGGGAACCTCGTCCTCACATACCACCCCACCAACCTCCAGACAACGTATCATCCTCCGACACTTCTGCCATTTACAATCCGACCCCACCACCCAAGACATTTTTCCATCCCCACCCTTGTCTGCCTTCCGGAGAGACCACTCTCTGTGACTCCCTTGTCTGCTCCACACGCCCCTCCAACCCCACCACACCCGGCACCTTCCCCTGAAACTGCAGGAAGTGCTACACTTGCCCCCACTCCTACTCCCTCACCCTCATCCCAGGCCTCAAGATGACTTTCCATGTAAAGCAGAGGTTCACCTGCACATCTGCCAACGTGGTATACTGTATCCACTATACCCGGTGCAGCTTCCTCTACATTGGGGAAACCAAGTGGAGGCTTGGGGACCGCTTTGCACAAAACCTCTGCTTGGTTCAGAATAAACAACTGCATCTCCCAGTCGCAAACCATTTTAGCTCCCCCCTCCCATTCCTTTGACATGTCCATCATGGGCCTCTTACAGTGCCACAATGATGCCACCCGAAAGTTGCAGGAACAGCAACTCATATTCCGCTTGGAAATCCTGCAGCCCAATGGCATCAATGCAGACTTCACAAGCTTCAAAATCTCCCCCTCCCCCACTGCATCCCAAAACCAGCCTAGCTGCTCCCCACCTCCGTAACCTATTCTTCCTCTCACCTATCCCCTCCTCCCACCTCAAGCCACACCTCCATTTCCCACCGACCAACCTCATCCCGCCTCCTTGACCTGTCTGTCCTCCCCAGACTGACCTATCCCTTCCCCACCTAAACTCTCCTCTCCACCCATCTTCTCCTCTATCCATCTTCAGCCTGCCTCCCTATTTATTTCGGAACCCTCTCCCCATTTCCCTCTCTGATGAAGGGTTTAGGCCCAGAACGTCAGCTTTTGTGCTCCTGAGATACTGCTTGGCCTGCTGTGTTCATCCAGCTTCACACTGTTATCTTGGATTCTCCAGCATCTGCAGTTCCCATTATCTCTCATGTATTAGTCCACAGATTATTTTCAAAACACTATTTTTAACTTATACAAGCTTTTGAACAAGGCAATCATGTACAGATTGTCATCCTACTCCCTTTTACATAACAAAAGAGCTTCTCATTTCTGAGAAGATATTCCAACTGGGGCCCTTACAGAAATGCAGAACCAGAGTTTCATTCTGGTGGGTTCTTCAAAGCACACAACAGTCAGGAGAAGCCAAACCAAGCCCCTTTTCTCACAGCATTCTTCAATGATTTAAAGGTCCACCATGAAAGACAGCCACTTTAACAGCTCCTGTGAAAGGATAAGTACATAAGGCAAGTCTGAGGTTAGCGTGTTGAGAGAGTGTACATGCCAGGGTACCAGGTGGAGGGGGCAGATGTTGGGCCTGGCAATAGGGGAAGGGGTGTTGGCTCTGGTTTCAGGGGAAGACATAGTTTGGATTCTGCGGAGGAGTGAGAGGCGTCTGGTCATGGACATAGGCATTCATTCAATCAGATCAAGTTCTGGACAGTACGTGGGGCCTGTGGTAAGGTTCAATTAAGGAGGTTGTGTTGAGGAGTGGTCAGTTTAATTGTTACTCAGGAGCTTGACTAGGTTTTTAAACAGTCTAACGTTTTCTGAGTAACAATTTACTTAACAGTAGTGTAACCCTCTGAATGATCAGATTTAAATGGATATTTTCACAGCATTCCACACAAACAGGAATTACTCTGCTCATTTTCTTGGGCAATTCCTGAGATTCTGCAGTGTCCTCATGCATAACTCCCATCAAGACTGCCTAAATGACCATCCAGCCATCAAAAATCTGGGCCTAGTTTTTAATTGAAAGAAAATGCCTTCACTCAAACATGGTAATTTTTCAAAAGGAGTTCAACTTAACTAGCCATTGCATCAAAGTTCCTAGATTGTTGAAAGATAGTACCCTGAATATATATGAACTGCTCACAATATTGGAGTCTAAGAACGGGGTAAAGTTTCAAGTGTATAATTTCTTTTGTCCTGAACAGTGATTCTGTTTACATCACAGGTACTAACACAATCACTAAAACACAATTCAGGGGAATTTCTAAGCAGTAACTAGAAGGTTCAAATGCTGTTACAACCAAGCAGAATTTCATGTCAAGACATTTTATTATTGCACCTCTAACTGCAATCCTAAAAATCATTATAGTGGAACAAATGTCAGTTTGACCTTTCTGTCTACAGTACATTTGATAACTTGCCTTGCTAACATTTATTACTTCACTACCATGGCCGAAAATCAATTTATTTTCGAGTAATATTAAAGTTGTTGGAAACGAGAGTTAAGGATCGAGTGACCCAACTATTCAAACCTGTTAAAAACACTAATATTTATTTTGCAACAGGTAATTTTAATCATTGTTTTCAGATCAGCTTCCTTGTATTATGTTGACAAATTATTGTGACAGAAATATAATCTAACTTATTTTCATTAAAACTTCAATACTTGTTTCATTCAAAATATTTGGCTTCAGCTTCTGAAACTATACTCAGTCCCCACGGGCAAGTGCCCGCTCCTAGAATGAATTTCCTCCATCAATAGAAACAATTATCTAAGTCTCAAAATAAAAACCAGAGATACAGGGAACAAGTAATTTCCCAGTTCTAAATCAAACATTTAGAAGAAATTTTAACTTTGATACTGTGCAGACGGAAGACACCTTTCCCAGTTTGACCAAAATAACTTATATAATTATAACGGTGCAGCTTGATGTCTGAAACTTTCCATCAATCCATTAAGGTTCCTCGTGGAGTTGAATTTTCCCTTTGAGCTACTGACTCCCAACATCATTAGGCTGAAGACTGTGCTCACCCACCCCAAAAGGGGAAATTTCACTGTGTAAATTCCAGGACCTGGAGGACCAATAGGAGGCCTTCTAACTTGAAGGGAGCAACACCCTCTCTCTCCAATCTTCTCAAAACATGTAATTGAAAAAAGGCTTTTGTAGCTAGGCCAACACCATGGAAAACCAGAACCACTGGGGTGGGGGTGGCGAGGCAGTTCTGAGGCAGGCAAGTATCTGCCCCATTGGTCACCTCAAGGAGCTAAATTGCGCCAATAGACTCTGCTACACTAACACTCAACCAAACCTTCAAGAAAATAGCCAGGGAGCAGGTCGAAGGTGAGGAGTTGCCTTGCTTCCTGTCCTAGCCTCAACCCCAACGGGTCCTCTGAATCTGTACTTTGTGGTTCATAATTGATGCTAATTTGTTTTATTCCAGCAATTAAAAACAATGTACATTTTCATCAATATTCCTCTTCAAATACATTGCTGACGTGAATATACATTTCGGAGAACATAATTACAACATGTTGAACAGCATTACTTTGATGCACATTTAAAATGCATGCTTTGCTGTTCATACATACTACACCACTTTAAGATATAAAAGTATATGGCAATGTTGGAATGAAACATAAATCAATACCAGTCAGATTAAAACTACATTTTAATGGCAATTCCTCTTGCACTAAACTGCATAACAATGTGCATAAATTATTTTCTACTTCCTCCAAAAATGATGGAGCTGAAATGAGACACAAAGTAATGCCCCTTCCCAAATCACATGACCTAGTGTATGACTACTGTGGTGAATCTTTGGTTTTAATGTTTACAAACCTCACACTTGTGTCCCATCTTGAAAAACAGCACATTTGAACTTATCCACAGGAGGTCTGATCAACTGGACAGTCCTGTGGGTGAATAGCACGTCCCTCAAAATTGTGACTTTAAATACTTAAAATTACTTCCTCATTGTCACACACTTGAATACAATTCGTAAATAAAAGACGGTGCTTGCAAAAAAAAACAATGCTGGTATTGTTGCTGCCATATCCAACACAAATTAGGTTGATTAGCCATGGGAAATGCAGGGTTACAGGGATAGCGTTTAGGGGTAGCTTTGGGTGGGATGTTGTTTGAAGGGGCAGTGTGGATTTAATGGGCTGAATGCCCTGCTTCCATGCTGTAGAGACTGTATGATATTATTTGATTAATGTAAGAACGAGCTTTGAAAACTAGTGCAATGGAAGCATTACAGTGTCAATTATTGTTGTAACTACAGTTCAATGTAGCAGCACTTCAATAACCACAGCAAAAAGGACCATTCGTAATCTGCCTTCACACAAACTCAGGTAAAAATAAATTACTAAGTATTTGTGATTTATGAATTCTGGAACAAACCATTTATCAACAGGCTAGTTTACCTCTGCAGCCTAGTCCCTCAAGCCAAGCACCATGTCATTCCCCTTTGACTGATTAATTGACCAATCACAAGACATTTTTCACAGGGAACAGGATGGTTTATTTCATCTAACGTTCAGTCTCCAATGGCGACACGTTACAGCTAACTCTGCTTTCTGGTCGGATAAACTGACGGAACAAAGGGCTTCCAATAAATCAAAGCCTCTCCCTTCAGTTCTGTAGTGGAGCTTAACAAAGCCCCAAGGAGCAAACAACCTGGGCCAGATCACTGCCAAAAAACTGCCACAACTGTCCGATTAAAAGTGGTGTTTCCTAGGTTTTCAGATGTAAATCAGTCATCCACCAAGAATAACTGTTACTACGAAGAGTAACAAACAAAACAAAAAAGGTCCAGGTCTGGTTCCTCGTGCCATTAACACAAATGGAATGAATCATATGAAACCATTTGCTGACCAACTCAGGAAAACGAGGGGGATTTAGTGTCACCTAATTCAATGGGATTGATGCTTGTGTCTTGATGCAGTCAAAGTGCGTAAGAGAGAAAAGTACATGCTGAAACAGAATTAGTTATTATAGCAAGCTGGAAAAACTCAATTTGGTCTGCAAGTTTTAAGTGCAGCAAATCGACTTAAAAAGAATCAGGTGATGGTTTGGTCACTGTATTTGCCTCATTATTAAATCACAAAAGCGCTTGTTATCCATTACTATTCTAGTTGCAAATCTCATACCCATTACTAATTCCTACCTTGCCCCTCACCTTGTACACCTTTTTATTGAGCCTTAACTGGACTTGCCTAAAGATTGCAGAAATAGTACAAAGGCAAAGCCTCAAAATATAGACCAAAATTAATGTCATGAAGACAGTGTACTTTTTTCTATCAACTGAAAGACTTATAAATTCTAAAATACAAAGGAACTAAGTAGGCAGGATCATAGGCTGAACTGATAAGGTAGTAGTCCTAAAAATAGTAATTTATGATAATTTTGTGCACATGGTTGTTTCCTGCCAGCAATTCCGTCTACATTCACAATTTATTGATGATACTGGCTAGTAACATTATAAAAACCAGCATCAATTAACAGATCAGTTCATAAACACTTGCGGCACTCAGTTCTTCCACCCAATTCTCACCGTTACTGCAGATGAAAACATTTAACATTCTTCCCTATGTGATCCTATTCATAAACATTCTGACCAATTTCATTAAGGTCGAGTGCAGGTCACAAGTTAAATTTGAAACACTATTTGGGCTCTGCGTGCATAATTGGACAAGACTTGGCATTACCATACAGTTCAATAACAAGGATGCTACAAGAGGATGGTGGTTGTAAATTGTTCTTTTCTCTTCCTGTTCATCCTACGACTGAATGTAATGACTGATTGATAAGACGCTTTTCAAGAAGCTATTCCAACACCTTGCACCACCAGCTGCAAGTATAAATCGGGCTAATGGAATCAACGAAACGGACTGACATCAAGACCTTCTCACTTCTAGCACAGTCCCTTAGACAGCATGGAGGTGCAACAGCCCGGTCAGATTTTTTTTTAAAACCTCAACCCAGGTGCACTGAAGCCAAGCAGTGCTGAGATGAATTAGCCTAGAACAGTGAGCCAAGAAGTAATTTTCCATGTCAGATACTACATGGATGTGATCCATTTGGAACCTGTATTTGGAATTTTAAACACAATAGTGCTGGGTCCAAAGCTAAAATTTTTGTTTAAGCAATCAATTTCTGTTCATGTTGTTTTAAAGCTACATCAAGGAGATGAAATATTTCAAAAGTCATAGGAACTGAAAGTTCAAGTTCTGACTTTCAAAAACAGAAGCGATTATCTCTAACATTTTGTTTGCTGTCTTATGGTTAGCATCACTTCCAAATTCAAGCAATTATAATAAAAATGCAACAAAAACAGAAGTAGCCAGAAAAGCTCAGCAGGTCTGGCAGCGTCTGTGAAGGAAAATAGAAACAGAACATTTCGGGTCCAGTGACCCTCTGATTTGTTCCTGATTTACAGCATCTGCAGTTCTTTCAGTTTTTACATAATAAAAATACAGTTTGAATGACAGGCAGACTTTTTACAATATAATAGTTTTCAATACAATTTTCTTCTAAAAGATTATTGGTAGAGCAGTAAGGAAAACAGCCAAGTTACGTATTTAAATTGAAGAATGCCACAAGTCAGCATCTTGCACTGCCTCACTGAAATTTTGGGTTGGGGAAATGGCTCCCTCTGCTGTTCAAAACCACAAAACTGAATATAATTCATCATGCCAAATAGACAGACTGAACCAAAACATTCAGGAAGTTTTTTTTAAGATATCACTGTGTGGAGCTGGAGGAACACAGCAGGCCATGCAGCATCAGAGGTGCAGGAAAGCTTACGTTTTGGGTCGGACCCTTCTTCAGCTTTGCTGCCTGGTCTGCTGTTTTCCTCCAGCTCCACAATGTGTTATCTCTGACTCTAGCACTGGCAGTTCTTTCTATCCCCGGGAAGATTTTCTTCTTGTATTTGCCCCAGATATTCAGTATTTATGAATTCAGCTGTATTTTAAATAAAGTAGGTTGAGACCTCCCTATGCAATGTTGACAACAACGTTTAGCCCAGCTACCAGCCAAACCTCCATTTGTTTTGGTAGTTTTCATATGGTCATCATTTAAAATGAGTTAGAAAGTGATGACATGTAAGTGATAGGTACATAAGCTTACAAAATTTTTAGACAAATAAATGAAATCCAATTTTGTTCATAAATATCAGCTTTCCGTAATCCAGAAATAAAATACCAAAACATGTGATGTAACTATTATAAATAAGCAGCAATCCAGAGATATACTGGGATATATCTAAATGGATTCCATACTTTAAACAATGACCCACCACCATCAAACATGCTATCATTTCTGTTTCGCACTCCCTCCGTTCTGTTGTTAAGTATAATAAACAGAGTGAATTTTTGATTGTGGGTTGGGAGCTCAACCCCACAAACCTAACTCAGGAGAAAGTGACTCAGGTACTGGTTTTATGTTATGTTTGGGAATGTGGGTGCCTACATTTCCGCTAATAGTCTTTTCCCACTATGTAGCACCTCTGAGGACAGTGTGTACCACCGACTTACGGTCAGGGTCGTACAGCAATGAACAGACCCTTCGTCCAACTCATTCATGCCAACCAGATGTCCTAAATTAATCTAGTCCCATTTGCCAGCACTTGATCCATACCCCCCAAGCCCACAAATGCCTTTTAAAAGTTTTAACTGTACCAGCTTCAACCACTTCTCTGGCAGCTCATTCCATACACACAACTGTCAGCATGAAAAAGCTGCCCCCATAGGTCCCTTAAATCTTTCCCCTTTCATTGTAAACCTATGCCCTATAGTTTTAGGCTTCCCTACCCTGGGAAAATGACCTAGTCTATTTACCTTATTCATGCCCCTCATGATTTTATAGACCTCTACAACGCTCCAGGGAAATTAGCCCTGGTCTATTCAGTCTCTCTCTAGAGCTCAAACCCTCCACCTTGGCAACATCCTTGTAAATCTTTTCAGCATCCTTTCAAATTTAACAACATCTTTCTTATAGCAGTGTCCTAACCAATTTCCTGTACAGCCACAATATGACATCCCAACTCCTATACTCAAATGCATTAATCAAAAAGGGTAAGTGTACCAAATGCCTTCTTCACTACCTTATCTACCTTCAAGGAACTATGAATCTGCATTTCAAGGCCTCTTTGTTCAGCAATACTCCCCAGGACATTACCATTAAGTGTACGTCCTGCCTTGATTTGCCTTATTAAAATGCAACACCTCACATTTATCCAAAGTAAACTCCATCGGCCACTCCTCAGTAGACTGGCCCATCTGATCAAGGTCCTGTTGCACTCTGAGGTAACCTTTTTCACCATCCATTACACCACAAATTTTGGTGTCAGCTGCAAACTTTCTAATCATTCGTCCTATATTCACATCCAAATTATTTTATATAAAATGACAAAAACAATGGACGCTGCACCAATCCTTGGGGCACACTGCTGGTCATAGGCCTCCAATCCAAACAACCCTTCACCACCGTCTCCTATCTTCAAGCCAATTTTGTTTCTGCAGGCCCATCAACATGCATGGGACATCCACGCGACTGGACAACCATTCAACTTAAAAGGAATATTGGTGGGTGCATTGACACATTTTACGGTCCGTTGTCCCCGAAAAGAATGTGGGGGTGTGCAGAGATGGGTTGCTTGAAAGTAGTACTCCAGCACTTTGCCCCAGCTTTTAAAAAAAAAGCTTTTTTGTTTTACGCTCAACACCTCCACACGCACTTCACATCTCATCCATTCCAATGGATGTCACATCAGACCCTCCACTTATATTACTGCATCATTTAATTTTCCTATATTTCTGAACACAGACACAAATGGGAAAAGGACTCAATTAAGCAGCAGATTTTTGAATGACTGCCACACTTTTTGAAAGCAAGTTACATGACACTCATCATAAATCCTACTTACACAGCTACTTGTTCAAACAGATAGGGAGAAGCCTACTTGCAGATGACAACAAAAAAAAAAGTTGCTGGAAAAGCTCAGCAGGTCTGGCAGCATCTGTGGAGGAGAAAACAATATTGTTCAGGTCCGGTGGCCCTCCCTTGGGTTTCATTCAACCTCTGGAATGAAAGAGGCTGTTTTTGCTTCCTTACAAAAGGCACCTCTAGCTTAAACAGAACCAGTTGTTTTCCCCCTGCAAGATGACAGCATTACTTATTAAGTCAGAGACTTTTGTTCACGTGAACCAGTCACCCTGTGCCTCATGCAAACAAGTGAGATTATCTAGAAAAGGAACAACTAGAAAATAGTGCAAAATTAGCAAAAGCATCATCTCAGCAAACCTGTGGACAGGGACCAGCGAACTTCTTTCCCAGTGCTTCCCTCTGCCTACGAGATGTTAATGGGTTAACATCACATGAATTTTTAATGCTCCTTGTCTCATCATACAGGGGTATGTGAGCACGGTCAAGCTGGGGGGGGCGACAAGACTACGTGCACAGGTCCAACAAATGAAATGCCGTCAGTCAACAATAGTCAAGACAGACTATATCAACGTGGTGCATGACAGGATGAATACTGTTGCAGGTTCACCAGGAGTGGATCACAAAAAAAATGCATTGCACGCTCATCTGGCAGGGTAAACTTCAGGAGGAGCAAGGTGTAGGATTTGCTGTCAGGAACTTGCTACTCTCAATGACAGAACTCCTCAAAGATGGGTCGGAATAAGTCCCCTCCATCTTTCAGCTGCCTCTCAACTCAGAGAGAGTCAGTTAACCTCAAAAATCTATGTTCCAACATAAGTGTGAAACACCAGTTCAACGAGAGGCTTTACACTTATCAGCACAATTCGTTTAAAGGGGTTTTTTTATGCAATTAGTGGCCCTGACCTCAAGGCAATAGTCCTGTCTTAATACAATGGCCTGGGAAAGGTGAATGAGAATGGACAGAGATAATATGAGCTTTGTTACTATGAGCTGTGTAACAAACATCTTTCAGAACAAGTCATGGCATAAGGTTTCCTGGCAACGTCCAAGTTCGGGGTGTGGGCACCAGCTGAATTTGATCCTCACCAAAACATAATTCTCAGCTTGTGCAGTGGTTTGAGAGATACAGATCAAAATCATTAGAGTGCACCAGGGCTAAGATGGCCGAAGAAGACTTCTCATTCAAAGCAGAAATGCCTCAAATCTATTTCCGTTACAACATCCACCCAGATAAAGACAGAGTTCTGTGACTTGAATGTACAAACAAGCTCCAGCATTCACAAAGTATAGTAATGAAATGGAACATACTTGGAAACACCATCTGCAAACTGCAATCTCAACATACAAGAAGCAAAAGCTGAAAAATGTTGACTGGACCAGGGTAAACATCATTGAGATGGAAGCTGTCATTGAAACATGGTGGTCTGCTCTCTCGTTACGAGAGGAAACCCAAGAAAGAATAATGTAAGGCACAAAAATCCACTTGAAGTAAAGCCCAAGAAAACTACTAGGTGCTGTACTAGGGTTTACTACCATAAAATAACATCTAAATGTTCTTCAATACAGGGAACGTTAACGGCTCGAATGAAAAACAAATCAAAAAGCAACCAATCAGAATCAGAGGCCACAATTAGCAAACATTATCAGTGGGAAAGGTCTAGATACCATTTAAAAAAAGACAACTTGCCTGTCACATTGGCCAGATATCAAATCCATAGTGTAGGACCTCAGCAAAGTCATGGACAAAGCACCAGATGTTGATGCTTTCCCCTGATTCCTATCTAATGGATAAATCATGCCTGACACAAAGTTTGTTTAAGGTCAGCCATCTTAGCTCCAGGATATCACTGCTGGAGTTTCTCAGGGTAGCATTCTAGGACCAACCCATCATCTGCTGTTTCACAACAGCCTTTTCTCCAACATAGAATTAATAAGTGGGCTGTTCACTGATGACTGCACAATCACGTTCAATGGCATTATCATCATTCAATCTCCATTATTAATATTTTGAGGGTTACCATTGACCAGAACCTGTACTGGACCAGCAACGCAAGTGCTATGGCTGTGTGAACAAGTCAGAGGCTGAGAATCCTGCAGCAAGTAACCCCCCAAAGCCTGTCCAGCATCTAAGAGGCAAAGTCACCGTAGTCCCTGAGGGCCATCCTTCGTTAGAGAAGGAGAGATGAGTGGTGGTGATTTGACTAAAGTGTCCCATGGCTCAGGCAAGAGAAGAGGTAGAGAACAAGGGTCCTTCATGGTAAGCTTAGCAGGTGTATCAAGTTCCTGTACATATGTCTATTAGGAGAAAGACAGCTAAAGAAACAGTAAGTCTACTCAAGGACAAAAGGAGGGAATTTACACATTGGTACAAAAGAAATGGAAGAAGTCATTACTGAGTAATCCACATCAAAATTCAGCAAGAAGGACATGGCTAATGCTAAGATTATGGGTTTGTACTCTGATACCCTAGGGTATGTTGATACTAAGGTAGTGGTGTTGGATGTCTTAAAAAAAAAATGGTAGATAAGTCCCCAGGGCTTGATGGGATCTATCTCAGGATGCTGAAGGAGGCAAGGGAGGAGATTTCTGGGGACTTGACAGAGATCATTGTATCCTCTTTAACCACAGGAAATGCCCCAAAACACTCGAGAATAGCCAACATTGTTATTTCATTTAAGAAGGACAAGAGGGATGATTCAGGAAATTATAAGCCGATGAACCTTATATCATTGGTAGGGAAATTATTGGAGAAGATTCTTAGCTACTGGATTTATTTGCATTTGGAAAAGAAAGACTTATTAGGAATAGTCAGCGTGGTTTTGCATGGAGGACGTCTTTGCTCAAACCTAATTTAATTTTTTGAGGAAGTGTTGACTCATGAGAGTAGAGCAGTGGATAATGTCTACATGGGCTTTAGTAAATTATTTGACAAGGTCCCTCATGGTAGGCTAGACCAAACGACAATGTCATACGAGATCCACAGCAAGTTGGTAAGTTGGCTACAAAATTGGCTTGGTCATAGAAACCAGAGAGTATTTGTGGAGGGATGCTTTTTTGACTAGGTCTGTGATCAGTGGTGTTTTACAAGGCCCAGAGAGTACTGATGTTTGTAATATATGTACTTGAATGAAAATGTAAAATGGTCTCATTAATAAGTTTGCAGATGACACGAAAATTGGTAGGGGATGTAGCAGTGGGGGGGTTAATCAAAGGATACAGCACAATATAGATCAGTTGAAAAATGGGGTGGAGAAATAACAGATGGAAGTTAATCCAGGCAAGTTTGAGGTGATACATGCTGACAGGTCAAATGCAAGAGGAAAGTATACAATAAATGTAGGACCTAGGGGCATTGATTTACAGAGGGATCATGGGATGCAAGCGGTAACACAAATGAATAAAGAAAATGTATCAGGAATAATGGGAACTGCAGATGCTGGAGAATCCAAGATAATAAAGTGTGAAGCTGGATGAACACAGCAGGCCAAGCAGCATCTCAGGAGCACAAAAGCTGACGTTTCGGGCCTAGACCCTTCATGGCATGTTTGCCTTCAAAAAGTCAGGGCACTGAATATAAAATTTGATAAGTCATGCGCAGCTGTATAAACCTTTAGTCAGGCTGTGCAGTTCTGGTCACCATGCAACAGGAAAGATGTGGAGGTTTTGAAGAGGGTACAAAAGAGGTTTTTACAAGGATGTTGCCTAGATTGGAGTGTAATAGTTATAAGGAGAGGTTGGACAAACTTGAATTGCTTTCATTAGAGCTGAGGGGAGGCCTGAAAGAAGTATACAAAGTTCGGAGAGGCATGGATAGAGCAGATAGTCAGGAGTCTTTTCCCTAGGGTGGTAATGTCTAATATTAGGGGGCCCAGGGTTATGGGTTAAAGGAAATGTACAAGGCAAGAGTTTTTTTTTAAAACACAGGTTGGTAGGGGCCTAGAGCACGCTGCCAAGGGAGGTGATAGAACAGATATCTCAGCAAAGTTTAAGAGGTACTTAGACTCACAAACAGGCAGGGAACAGAAGGATACAGACCATGCATAGGCAGGTGGGATTAGATTAGAATAGCACTATGGTCCACACAGACATGGTGGGCCTGTTCAAGATGTACTGTTCTATATTTCTGTCCAAGCCACTCACCACCTAAACTAAGAAATATAGTGCAATTTCTTTACTGTCCTAGGATCAAAGTCCTCCTACAAATATTACATTCACAGTTTCTTCCACCTTAGGCTTATTTTTGCAGCAACATAAATGCAAAGGAAATAGGTAGAGTCCATACAATCAAGGATTTTTCAAACAAAAAAAGGCCTGTTGCAACAGTGACTAGATAAGTTGAATATTGTATTTATGACATGCTATTTTCCAATATTTTGTGCAGTCAATGGTTTTACCCATTTTCTCAAACTCAAAATTGCTGACAATAGTAGTAGCTTATTTTTTTAAAAACCATAAATCAGAAGTGTGTAAAAAAAAGCAAGAACAGTTATTGCATGGAACTTTAAAACAAGTCACATTTCATTACCATAACTCATTGCTTCATTCTTACCAGCTATTGAATTTGAAAAATGCTCTACAAGGATATCATATACAATCATATAAAGAGATGTTCTCTTTAAATCAGCGCAGATTTATTGATATGTTAACAAAAATGGCTGAAGTGGCGATTTCCTGCATCACCAAGAATAGCCCCACCTTTAAAGCCTACTGTAATTTTATTGTAACAATTATTTCATTGAATGTCTGTGCCTTTCACATAATCAAACTGAAAGAATATCTCAGAGACCACAGATATTTTTGTTTAAACAGGCATTAGAAACAATCTTTATTTGCCCGAAGGCTCTGCCGCGTTTACCAATCTCGCAACAAAGGTGATACAGGATCAATAATTGTCCTCAGTAATGGCGGCCTGTGTGTGCACTTGCTGGGGGAAAATAAGAGTTAAAAACTTCGGGCAGATATTAAATCGAGAGTTTCCTCATGGCCCTCAGATGAACACAGTCTCTTAATTCACTTGCACATTATCAGCAGTCAAATGTGCAGAGTGCTGGACAGTGCCTGGGTCCAACAGTGTCTGTGCCCCATAAGTTCTTAAATTTTTCAGGAGAGGCAAGAAAATCTTGTGAAGCAAGATTAACAGTTTAGATTCAGCATAGTTGGCTACACCTTCACCTTCCAAGAGCCTGCTGTTTAAGTTTAGATCAATATTCACTGTAAAATCTGTGATTACAATATACCAAAGCAAGTATATCAGTAGCTATAGCATTTCAATATTTGAACAAACTAACTGATCAATTGGATAAACAAACAATTACAAATGAAAGCAATTTCATCTGCAAAATATTAACAGGGATAATCAATACAGAACCCATGAACTTCATAGTATATAAGAATGCTCTCAAATTTTCTACCAAACTTGCAGGATTTTTATAATTTTCATTTCTACCCTTAACTAAATCAATATTTGAAGTGCCTGGATCACAATTTTTCAGGTAATCGGCTATAGTGAGCATTGATGTCAGTGGGACATTTATATTCTTACTAGCCAACAGAGTAAATTAATTACACATTTCAAAGCAAGTCCATGCTTACTAAAAGTTGCACCACTCAGCTGAAAATAGTAGTACAGTAATGGGGACATCAAGCAGGTGAAATCTACATTTAAAATACTGCAAGACTAGTAGTTAAATCGTAGGTCTTTCCTAAACTAATGTTATTTTCCAAAGTTTTATGAAAATCATTCTTAAAAGCAGCAGCAGCCTGCAAGTGTGAGTAGACTATATTATTAGCAACAATATAAACAGTAGCTAAACAAACAAATAACATACAATAAATTATAGCTGCCTTCCCGAAAATCTCAAACTTAAGTGAGTTGACTATAAATGAATAATCGGTTCCCACAGGAATCAACATTAAAGTCAGAGTTATACTCCTGTGGATATTTTTCATTCAAAGAAAATCATGCTCAAATTGAAACACTACCATGTGAGTACAGTACTGTACATTGCTAGCTGAAATAACTTGTAAAATAATGTATATAGCTAAATATAAAATAAACAGTACACTCTACGTACAACTTAAGATTGTGTAAAACATATATTCCCCAGTATTTTTAGATTGACCAAGGTCCATCTAGGGGCAGAATGGAGTCAGGGCAGGGAACTGCACAGTCCCAGCACTGGCCAAATCCTTCCACCAGATGGTGCCCTTGAGTACAAGTTCAGAACAGCAGCCAGGAGGGAGCTGCTTCAATGAGAAAGGGAGCAATTCTAAGCTAAGTAATGGGTGAGACAAGACTGGGACAGCAGCCAAGGGAGGCAATGCTGGGGAGATCATAGTGGCTAGGCTAAGCAGGGAGATGACTGGAAGACAGTACCAGAGGGAAGATACTCTAGGGTGGGGTAGAAACAAGGGCAGGAGCACAGTTGGCTCCCAAAGACAAATCTGGGGAAGTGGCAGCTGGGTCCGGGTGCAAACCTTTAAACTGGAAACGGGAACATGATTACATAATTCAAGGAAATAGGCCTCATCAAGAAAGTCACATTAACAAAATAATGTTAAAAAAGGTACTTATAGAGTCACAGACATATACAGCACGGAAACAGACACTTCAGTCCAACCTTTACATTGATGAGGCCAGACGCCAACTTTTCGACACCACTTCCCACCGCCCCCTTGATCATGACCTCATCCCCAAGCACCAAACCATCGTCTCCCAAACCATCCATGACCTCAACACCTCAGGTGACCTCCCACCCATAGCCTCCAACCTCATTGTTCCCCAAACCCGCACCGCCCGCTTCTATCTCCTTCCCCAAATCCACAAACCCGCCGACTCTGGTCTTCCTATTGTGTCCGCCTGCTCCCCACTGAACTCACCTCCACCTATCTGGATAATAAAATGTGAGGCTGGATGAACACAGCAGGCCAAGCAGCATCTCAGGAGCACAAAAGCTGACGTTTTGGGCCTAGACCCTTCATCAGAGAGGGGGATGGGGGGAGGGAACTGGAATAAATAGGGAGAGAAGGGGAGGCGGACCGAAGATGGAGAGTAAAGAAGATAGGTGGAGAGGGTGTAGGTGGGGAGGTAGGGAGGGGATAGGTCAGTCCAGGGAAGACGGACAGGTCAAGGAGGTGGGATGAGGTTAGTAGGTAGCTGGGGGTGCGGCTTGGGGTGGGAGGAAGGGATGGGTGAGAGGAAGAACCGGTTAGGGAGGCAGAGACAGGTTGGACTGGTTTTGGGATGCAGTGGGTGGGGGGGGGAAGAGCTGGGCTGGTTGTGTGGTGCAGTGGGGGGAGGGGATGAACTGGGCTGGTTTAGGGATGCAGTGGGGGAAGGGGAGATTTTGAAACTGGTGAAGTCCACATTGATACCATATGGCTGCAGGGTTCCCAGGCGGAATATGAGTTGCTGTTCCTGCAACCTTCGGGTGGCATCATTGTGGCAGTGCAGGAGGCCCATGATGGACATGTCATCAAGAGAATGGGAGGGGGAGTGGAAATGGTTTGCGACTGGGAGGTGCAGTTGTTTGTTGCGAACTGAGCGGACGCAACAAACAACTGCACCTCCCAGTCGCAAACCATTTCCACTCCCCCTCCCATTCTCTTGATGACATGTCCATCATGGGCCTCCTGCACTGCCACAATGATGCCACCCGAAGGTTGCAGGAACAGCAACTCATATTCCGCCTGGGAACCCTGCAGCCATATGGTATCAATGTGGACTTCACCAGTTTCAAAATCTCCCCTTCCCCCACTGCATCCCTAAACCAGCCCAGTTCATCCCCTCCCCCCCACTGCACCACACAACCAGCCCAGCTCTTCCCCCCCACCCACTGCATCCCAAAACCAGTCCAACCTGTCTCTGCCTCCCTAACCGGTTCTTCCTCTCACCCATCCCTTCCTCCCACCCCAAGCCGCACCCCCAGCTACCTACTAACCTCATCCCACCTCCTTGACCTGTCCGTCTTCCCTGGACTGACCTATCCCCTCCCTACCTCCCCACCTACACCCTCTCCACCTATCTTCTTTACTCTCCATCTTCGGTCCGCCTCCCCCTCTCTCCCTATTTATTCCAGTTCCCTCCCCCCATCCCCCTCTCTGATGAAGGGTCTAGGCCCGAAACGTCAGCTTTTGTGCTCCTGAGATGCTGCTTGGCCTGCTGTGTTCATCCAGCCTCACATTTTATTATCTTGGAATCTCCAGCATCTGCAGTTCCCATTATCTCTCCACCTATCTGGACTCAATTTTCTCCCCCTTGGTCCAGGAACTTCCGACTTACGTCCACGACACCACCCACACCCTCCACCTCCTCCAGAACTTCCTATTCCCTGGTCCCCAACACCTCATTTTCACCATGGATGTCCAGTCCCTACACACCTGCATTCCCCATGCAGATGGCCTCAAGGTGCTCCGCTTCTTCCTGTCGCGGAGACCCAACCAGTCCCCCTCCACCAAGCCGAACTCGCGCTCACCCTTAACCCCTCTTTTGATTCTTCCCACTTCCTACTGGCAAAGGGGGTGGCCATGGCCATTCTGCATGGGCACAAGATACGCCTGCCCCATTGTAGGTTATGTGGAACAGTCCCTCTATTGCACCTACACTGGCCCTAAACCCCACCATCTTCCTCCGTTACATCGACGACTGTATTGGCACCGTGTCATGCTCACAAGAGGAGCTCGAACAGTTCATCCTTTTCACCCACACATTCCACCCCAACCTTACATTCACCTGGACCATCTCTAACACATCCCTCACCTTCCTGGACCTTTGTCTCCATCTCAGGCAACCACCTACAAACCAATGTCCATTTCAAGCCCACTGACTCCCACAGCTACCTGCAATACACCTCCTCCCACCCACTTTCTTGCAAAAATTCCATCCCCTATTCCCAATTCCTTCGCCTCATCTGCTCCCAGGATGAGGCATTCCACTCCCGTACATCCCAGATGTCCTCGTTCTTCAAGGGCCCCCCCACACCCCGCAATAACTGCCAAAAGAGAATCCCCCTCGTCCTCACATACCATCCCAACCTCCAGATACAATGCATCATCCTCCAACACCTCTGCAATCTACAATCCAACACCACCACTAAAGACATTTTTCCAATCCCACCCTTGTCTGCCTTCCGGAGAGACCACTGTCTCCGAGACTCCCTTGTCCGCTCCACACTCCCTTCCAACCCAACCACACCCAGCACTTTCCCCTGTAACCACAGGAAGTGCTACACCTGCCCCTACACCTCCTCCCTCACCCCCATCCCAGGCCCCAAGAAGACATTCCACATAAGCAGATGTTCACCTGCACATCCACCAATGTGGTATACTGCATCCACTGTACCCGGTGTGGATTCCTCTACATTGGGGAAACCAAGCGGAGGCTTGGGGATTGATTTGCAGAACACCTACACTTGGTTCTCAATAAACAACTGCACCTCCCAGTCGTGAACCATTTCAACTCCCCCTCCCATTCCTTAGACGACATGTCCATCCTGGGCCTCCTGCAGTGCCATAATGATGCCACCTGTAGGTTGCAAGAACAGCAACTCATATTCCACTTGGGAACCGTGCAGCCCAATGGTATCAATGTGGATTTCACCAGCTTCAAAATCTCCCCCTCCCCCCCCCCCCCCCACTACATCCCAAAACCAGCCCAGTTCATCCCTGTCTGCCTATCCTGTTCTTCCTCTCACCTATCCCCTCCTCCCACCTCAAGCCACACCTCTATTTCGTACCTACCAACCTCATCCAGCCCCCTTGACCTATCCCCTCCCCACCCATACTCTCCTCTCTCCCCCTCTATCCATCTATTTTCGGTCCACCTCCCCCTCTCTCCCTATTTATTTCAGAATCCTCTCCCCCTCCCCCTTTACTGATGAAGGGTCTAGGCCCAAAACGTCAGCTCTTGTGCTCCTAAGATGCTGCTTGACCTGCTGTGTTCATCTAGCTCCACACTGTTATCTTCCGTCCAACCTGTCCATGCTGACCAGATATCCTAAATAAATCTAGCCCAATTTGCCAACATTTGGCCCATATCCCTCTAAGCCCTTCCTATTCATATACCCATCCAGATGCCTTTTAAATGTTGTAATTGCACCAACCACCACCACTTCATTTGGTAGCTTATTCCCTACATGCACCACCCTCTGCATGAAAATGTTGCCCCTTAGATCCCCTTTAAATCTTTCCTCTCTCACCTTAAAGCTATGTCCTTTAGTTTTGGACTCCCCACACCAGGGAAAAGATTTGTCTATTTACCCTACTCATGCCTCATGATCTCAAACTTGTATAAAGTCATCCCTCAGGCTCCTGTGCTCCAGGAAATATAGCCCCAGTCTAATCAACCTCTCTTCATAGTGCAAACCCTCCAAACCTGGCAGCATCCTTGTAAATCTTGCCTGAATCCTTTCAAGTTTCACAACATCTTTTCTGAGCAGAAAAAGAGAGAGAATTGCGTGCAGGATTCAGATAGTGGCCTAACCACTACCTGAAAAGTGTACAGCTGCAACATGACCTCCAAACTCCTATATTCAATGCACTAACCACAAAGGCAAATGCCTTTTTCACAATCCTATCCACCTGCGACTCCACTTTCAAGGTACAACCAATCTGCACTTCAAGCTCTTTGCTCAGCAACACTCCCAGGACCTTACCATGAAGTGTATGTCCTGCCTTGATTTGCCTTTCAAAAATGCAGCACCTCACATTTATTTAAATTAAACTCCATCTGCCACTCCTTGGCCCATTGGGTCATCCAATCAAGGTCCCGTTGTACTCGGAGGTAACCTTCTTTGCTGTCCGCTACACCTCCAATTTTAGTATTAATTGCAAACCTGGTAACTATACCTCAGATGTTTACATCCAAATCATTTATATAAAGTGACAAAAAGCAATGGTCCCAGCGCAAATCCCTGTAGTGCACTGCTGGTCACAGGCCTCCAGTCAGAGAAGCAACCCTCCACCACCACCTTGTCTTCCACTTCTGAACTGGTTCTGTATCGAAATGGCTAGTTCTCCATCTATTCCATGCGATCTAACCTTGCTAGCCAGTCTACCAGAAGGAACTTTGCTGAATGCCTTACTGAAGTCCATATGGATCACATCCACAGCTCTATCCTTATCAATCCCCTTTGTTACTTCTTCAAAAAAAAACTTTGAAAGACACAATTTCCCACACACAAAGCCATGTTGATTATCCCTAATCAGTCCTTGCTTTTCCATGTACATGTACATCCTGTCCCTCAGGGTTCCCTCCAAAAATGTGTCCACCACCAATGTCCAGCTCACTGATCTATAGTTCCTGGCTTTTCCTTATCACCTTTCTTGAACAGTGGCAGCACATTAGCTGACCTCTAGTCTTCTAGCACTTTGCCTGTGGCTATCGATGATACAAATATCTCGGCAAGGGGCCCCATTATCACTTCCCTAGCTTCTCAGATTTTTGGCGTACATCTGATCAGATCCCATGGATTTATCCACCTTTATGTATTTTCAGACATCCAACAACAACTCCTCTGTAACATGGACATTTTTCAACATGTGGTTGTGTCCCATATCATATGTCCTTACAGTAAACACTGATGCAAAATGCTCATGTAATATCTCCCCCATCTCCTGCAGTTCAACATACAGGTGACCTTGCTGATCTTTATGGGGACCTAGTTTTTTCTTTGTAACCCTTTTGTCCTTATTGTATTTGTGGAATCCCTTGGGATTTTCCTTAATGCTATTTGCCAAAGCTATATCATATTCCCTTTTGACCCTCTTGATTTCCTTAAGTATACTCCGACTGCTGCTATCAGGAACAAAAACTAGAGTTGCTGGAAGCTCAGCAAAACTGATGGTAGTTGGGAAAATATCAGTTTATATGCAGAAAATAGGGAGGGAGGTGGGATAAGTACTAAGTGGTAGGATACAACCCGAAGAGAGAACAGCAATTGGACAGACGAAGGATGAATAGGTATTAATGAGGACTGTTAGTGATCAACACTAGGTAGCATGCAATGGCAGGCTATATAAGGCCTGGTGTATGGGGTAGTGGGCTAGGGCATGGGAGAGTTTAAGCTCTCAAATTATTGAGCTCGATATGGACTCCAGAGAGCTGCAGGGTCACCAAGCAGAAAATGAGATGTTGTTCTTCCATAAAAACTCAATGCAGGCTGGAATACTGCAGCAAGCCAGAGATGGAGATGTTGGCCAGTGAACAGGGTGGTGCATTAAAGTGACAGGCAACAGGTAGCTCAGGGTCTTTTTTGGGAGCAGAACATAGATGTTCGGCAAATTGGTCGCCCAGTCAATGCTTCATTTCCCCAGTGTAGAGGACAGCACATTGTGGGCAGCAAATGCAGTAGACTAGATTGTAGGAAGTGCAAGTGAAGTGTTGCTTCACCTGGAACAGATGCTTTGGGCCCTTGGATAGTCGGGAGGGAGGAGGTAAATGGGGAGGTGTTGCATCTTTGCCAGTTACAGGGGAAGGTGCCTTAGGGCTGTGGGGGGTGAAGGAAGAGTGGAACAAGATGTCCTGAGGGAATGGTCCCTGCAGAAGGCCAAGGGCAGGGTGGGGGAACTGCATAATATGGGTCTAGTGGTGGCAGGCAACAGATAGCCTAAGATCTTTCTTTGCGAGCAGAATGCAGATATTCTGCGAAGCAGCCACCAAGTCTATGCTTTATTTCCCCAATTTAGAGCAGACCACATTGTGTGCAGCAAATGCAGTAGAGTAGATTCTGGTAAGTTCAGGTGAAGTGTTGCTTGGATATTGGAGAGGGAGGAGGTCGATGGGGTGTTGCACGAGCCGCCGCCAAGGGGCTGTGGGGGAGCAGGGGGTATTGGGGATGTAGGAAGAGTGGATCAGGGTGTCCCACAGAGAATGGTCCCTGCATAAGGCAGGCAAGAGAAGGGAGGAGAGTATGTGTCTGGTAGTGACATCTTTCTGGAGGTGGCGGAAATGGCATCTGATGATCTTCTGGGCGTAGATGCTGGTAGGATGGTAAGTAAGGATAAGGGGAACACTATGGCTGTTGCATAGGGAAAAGGGGCAAGGGTGGAAGTATAAGAGATGGGTTGGACCTGGTTGATGGCCTTGTCAACAACAGTGCTGGGGAATCCTCAGTTGTGGGAGAAGGTGGACATTTCAGAGGCTCCCTTGTCAAAGTTAGCCTCGTCTGAATATATGCGACAGAAATGGAGCAACTGAGAGAATGGAACGGAGTCTTCACAGGAAGCAGGATGTAAGGATGTATAGTACAGGAAGCTGTGGGAGTTGATAGGTTTATATTAGATGTTAGCAGCCAGTCTGGCCCGTGGGGGAAAAGAGGGGGTTGGGTCACAGATAGACCAAAAAAAAGTAATGAGGGCAGTGCGGAAGTCAGAAGTGAAATCTATGAACTTTTCCAATTTCAGACGAGAGAGGGAAGCAGCATCATTGATATCAGCGGTGTTTTGTTGCAAGAGCTCTAGGTGGGGGCCAGAATATGACTGGAACAAGGAATGTTGCACATACCCTACAAAGAAAAAAAGAGACAGGCATAACTAGGACCTATGCTTGTAACCACGGCCACCCCTGGTGACCTGAAGAAAATGAACGGAGTTAAAACAGAGCTTGTCGAGCTCAGCCTGAGGAAGAGGGCAGTGGTGGATAGGGACAGTTCAGGTCTATGCTCTAGAAAGAAGCAGAGAGCCCTTAGACTCTCCTGGTAGGGAATGTATATGGATACGTAAAAGGGATTTTACCATGGAGGTGCAGAGGAGGCAGCTAGAACCTGCAAACTGGAAGTCTTGAAACTGGTGTAACGCCTTGATACACTTCTAGGGAATTATTTGATCCCTGCTGTCTGTACTTGACATATGCTTCCTTCTTATTCTTGACCAAAACCTCAACTTCTCCAGTCATCCAGCATTCCCTACACTTAAGAGCTTGATCTTTGCCCAAAGAACACTGTCTCCAGTCCCTGCAACCACCACCCCCCCCAAACTAGTTTAAATCCTCCTCAGCAGTTCCAGAAAACCTCTTCCCCAGTATATCGGTCCCATTCCAATTCAGGTGCAATCCATACTTCTTATACTTCTAGCCCAGAAGAGGTCATTGATCAAGAAGTGCAAATCCTTCTCCACTGCACCAGTTCCTCAGCCACGCATTCATCTGTTCTATCCTCTTCCTACCTTCACTAGTTCATGGCACGGGGAGTAATTCAGACTTTTTAAATTCTGCCTAACTTCCTATTTTGTTGCCTCAGAATCTTGTACTTTTCTTTTCCAATGTCATTAATTCCAACTTGTACAACAATCTCCTGCTGGTCCTTCTGCCCTTGAGAGTAGTCAGAGTCTGCACCCTCTGCGATATCTCTGACCCTGGCTCCAGGGACACAACACATCATTCTGATGTCCTGCCTAAAGTGAGGACTGCTGTACCACAAGGAACAGTTAGGAAATTTTCTGTTTTAAGATTCAAACACCCACAGTCCAATAAAATAATGTGAAAAGATATTTTGGTTGCTTAAAACTAATGCAATGTAGTAACAAAATTGAGAGGATTCCCAAATATCAGTCTGAACTGGAAATAAGTAGCTGCTTGTAGACAAGTTTATGACTGCTCGTGGGAAATGAACAAAATAAAACATGTAGTGTTACATAATAAGAAAATCACAGTCAATATAAGCCCTGAGAACTTGATTCATTTTGGATCAAAGTACTTTGCTACTATGACTTGACTGATTTTGGTTACTGAAATTCTACTGACACTAGATAGTAGGATACATTGCCAGTCTTAGTACAGTGTAATGGGCTGCATTTTACAAGGTGCTATGGTCCCTAACCTCCTATCCGCACTCCAAATCAGCGGTGAGCCTCAGTATCATTTTAACATACTGCATAGCAGCTTAACGCTGGGAGCAGCATTAATCCCTTTACATTGAGACTTAGCCCTTTCTCAGGAGGAAGTCTTGCCTTAGAGAGCTGACAACGAATTTGAGGATTGGCACCTCTGTAATCCAAGTAATGGGCATTGTAGCCATGACACCTGCCAAGACTACAGGCCACTCCCAATGAACAGCAGCCTGAACTCAGCGGTAAATCCAGAGTATCACCAGGCCATGCTGGCAGACAATGTGGATGAGATGGGTGGAAGCTTTGGTCTGAAATGCAGGAAAGAGGATTAAAGGGAGCAATGAAATCTGAGGTGGTCAGTGGAGGAGGGCGCATTGCCTCTGCCAGGCCTAGAGAACCCACAAAAGATGTTCCTTGACTGCCACTCGCCCAAAACCTGCTTGCCAAAGCCAAAACTACTGGGCTTCCTGTATGTAGTGTGGCCTCCTCCTGCTGTGGATCAAATACTGCAATGGTTAAACCTTAACAGTTCAACCAAGGTCAGGCAGGCTGGCGGTATGCTTCCTCCAACATATGCAAAATTTCAGGAGGTCTAGGGCTAATAGGTAGATGATGGAAAGAACACACGCTGGATTTTACAAACTCCTGGCCACTGCCCTTAAACCACCTAAAGGGGAGTGTAAAGTTCAACCGTTTTTGGAAGCATTGTATATTTGACCTTAACAATCAAACTATTGTGTTATTCGTATGTTATGCAGCTAAATCTAATTGTTCCTTAAAATGTCAGTAGTGTTTTAACATCTACTGGAGATATTAAAATGTTTCAACCAAGTTTAAATTGGGTTTGCTGAATTTCTCAAATTCTCAAATGAGGCCCAGCGCAAACATATGCACTGTACGTATACTGAGTCACAAGCTATCACAATGAACTATAAGAATTCAGTGTCATTAAAGCGAACACGAGATTCCACCATCCCCCCACCTCTCCAATCACAATTGTCCTGAAGAAACATTGTTTAGTTCCAAAGCTTATGAGTGGTCTGGTCTAAGCTCCTGTCTATCGGACATCATTTTCTCCAGTGATAAGGCCACATCAGGAAATTTAACTGAAAAAGGAAGGAAGTGGTATCTGGATCAAGTGGGGGAAGAAAAAAAGTAGGTTTCAAGAAGTTCAGCTTGTTAGGAACTGATAAACCAATGCAATGTATAATTTTATCTTATTTGAATAAGAGAGCAACAAGTATGCAAAATCATAAAGAGAAACTGGCAGTCTAGATGTGGATTAAGACATACATCTTGGTTGGGGCGGGGGGGGGGGGGTTGGGGTTTGGCAATTACAATATTAATTCACTACTTCTCAAGACATCCAACTAACTTTGCAAACTTTACAGAAACCAAAATGGAAGCATTTGTAGGAAAATAGCAGGTGTCATTTGTATTTAATACAAATAAATAATAAGCCTTTCTTAGAAAGGCACCAAGATTATTTCCATTAAATAAAAGCTAGATTTTCTTTAAAAAAAGTGGAAAAACAGCCCAGTGCCTATTGAACATGACAGAAACATACAATTCAGGCTACCAATTCTGCAGTTTTTCCCTACATGAACTTAATCTCTTGCTCTCCATAGCCTTTAAATGTTCTTAAGCATCAATCCAGTTCTCCATAAAATTCATTTTTTTTTTATTCATGAGCTGTGGGGTTGGCTGGCTGACCAGCATTTAATCACCCATTCCTAGTTGTGCTTGAGAAGGTGGTGGGGAGATGTTTTATTGAATTCCTGCTGGCCATGTCTTTTAAGTGGACCCACAATGCCCTGACAGAGGGAATTCCAGTAGTGAAGGAACAGTCATATTTCAAAATCAAATGGTCAGTGGCCTGGAGGGTAAATTGCAGATTCTGGTCTTCCCATGTAATGATGGCTGTTTGAACAGTAGATGCAGGCATGAGTGGCCTCCTTCTGCACTGTGACACTGCTTTGATTCTGTCTTTTCTATCTGATCGATCTTCTGATCTCTCTGCTTGATATCCTCTTTGATGGGTGTCAACTTTTGTTTAACAACATGGATGGAATCTTATCCTTATTTGACATTCAATTCCGCCAAGCACAGTTAGTTGTAATATAATGTATGGAATTTTTAAAAAAGCTCATGAATCTTGCACAATTTTGACAGCACAAACATTGCTCTTAAGACTTGAAGTGCACTTATCAGGACTAAACTGAAGGAAAAAATATATTGCAGTTTCTCCAGAAAGTTAAGCAGATTGAGATGGAGGGCAAAACTGTACTTCTAGGGTAAAACTCACGGGTGCTTGGAATTTAGTTTGGAGCCTAGATCCACAAATTTCCATCATGTACAAAATCTCCAAGAAATTAAGATTTGAGGGATATGAATGGTGACTGCCCATCACATTAATATCGTTACTTTAAGGCTGCTTGGTAATGTTTTGAAATAACGACAGAATTCTGTGGTCCAGTAGAACCAAAACATGCAGAGATAGCATCGTTTCCACTCTGTACCTAGTAAAGACTTCAGCACTCCAGAACTTATCCAAGCAGCAGTGATAATACAGAATTTCTCTCTTCCTGTAGTTACAGAAAATCCAGCCACCTTACAGCCAGTTCGCTGCCGAGTCTCCATAAAAGCTTTCTTCCTTCTAAATTCTTCACTATTTTAAACTTATATTCGCTCAATCCCATTTCATCAACCAATGGAAACAATCTATCAGGATTTACATCGTCATTACTATTCCACACTACAAATTTAACATGTACTTCAGGACACACAGGAATATTTATTCTGACAGTGAAATAATCTGTAAATATCATGTAGTCTCTAAATAAAATGCAGTGGGAGAAAGGGAAATTAGTACATTAATGGCTAAACATAAAAAAAAACAAAAACATCTTACTGTTGCTTGCTCTTCCTGATCTCTGGATCTTTTGAACCGCTTGCCACGTTTTCCAAAAATGCAGGCAAGGTCTGTCGCACTTCGAGAAGAGAGATCCTTTCCTTTAATCCAATCATTTAAACAATACACATTTATAAAATTTCAATGCCAAGTAGAAATCAAATAGAAACAAGTCAATAAGAGCTGAATTAATTAGGTCAATTCAGAGTCAGATAGTCATCATCAATTTATCTGAATATATTTGGTTAAACATAGTGCTAGACTTAAACATCAAGTAGACTCCAATGAACTCATTAAACTGTCAATCTTTTAATTAAATCATCTTTTTGGAAATTCATACAACAGCATCACATTACTCCAGCGTAACACGAAATATAACAGGTTGCACATACTCCCAAAAGGCATTATGATATACTGCATTACATAAGCATGACATTTGCTTGATGGCATAGAACTTTTCATCTTGCTAATGAGGTGGGGAGAAGAGATGATCAAAAGGACTATGACTCTGCATGAACAAGGGACTGTTCAAAGTACTGGTACAGAATCATGCATGTTAACCACAAGGGAGTTTTGCAATGTTGTAACAGAAAACAAAGATGTGCTGGATGCAAAGAAAAGAAATTGCTCTCATCACCATGAGGTACAAATGCATTCAGCTAGTCAGTGAAATCTTCGGTGAACAGTTCGTTGTATTAGACTTCCAATCTTAATCTTGATATTCACAAAACCAAAACAACTTCTACAATTTTCACTGCTCCTTGAGAAGCGACTGAATGAATCTGAGGAAGCGTCACCAGACCCGAAACATTAACTCTGTTTTCTCCTTCTCAGATGCTGCCAGACCTGCCGAGATTTTTCAGCAACTTTGTTTTTGTTTACTGAATGAACCTGCTAGGTTCATCCCGAAGAAAGGATTTTTGAATCAGAACTGTTTACATCGGTGAAGATATGCAGTAGAAATAATACAGTCAAGGTTTAAAGGAAAGGATCAAAAACAAAGTTGCTGGAAAAGCTTAGCAGTTCTGACAGCAACTGTGGAGGTGAAAACAGTTAACGTTTCAGGTCCAGTGACCCTTCCTCACAACAGGGGGACCACTTCCTTCTGAGGAAGGGTCACCAGATCCAAAATGATAATTCTGTTTTCTCCTCCACAGATGTTGCCAGACCTGCTGAGCTTTGCAGCAACTTTGTTTTTGTTCCTGATTTACAGCATCCATAGTTCTTTTGGTTTTTATTTAAGGAAAGGATATTGGTTTCAACAGAATAGGCTATATGTAAAGTTGTAAAACAAAAACAGTCATCTTTTACGATTTTGTTCTCATTACATGGAGGCGAAAGAGAAACTAACCAGTTGGATCTTGGCAAAAAGGGAGAGGCGCCAAAATCCTTCCTTTACAAATTGGAAATCACTGCTTAGATTCAAAAATCTACTTTAGCGTCTCATAATATGCAAAACTCCTGGACACATCCATGTCATAAATGAAAAATATTTACTCAAATTTGTACAGATACCTAATCTCTCAGCATTTTAGTAACCTCTTCAATAATAATGATAACTGTAGAAAACGCTGCCAAATGGGAGTAAGCGGCATCTAAACAGTGTCAGTTTACTACACTTGCTTCATTCATGATCTGTACACTGCAATTGTATTTTTGTGCTAAGCTTTAAATCCAGCAAAATGTCAAAAAAGAGCTGCAAATGAATCTTCCAGATTGAAAATGTCTATTGTGATAACTTATTTTAAAGCTGTGCTTAGGATTTGGACACTATCAATGCTGCATTTATTCTCAATCCTTGGTTGTCACCATCATTCTCAATGGGACATTCTTCTTGGAACACTGTAGACCTGGCTGTCACTGGACCACTTCAGATGGCCTTAGGAGTCAAACTATAGGGGGTCAGGTTCCATTCCCGAACAGACAATACTGGGCCAGTTGTTCGTCCACTTCAATTTTCATTGTCAGTTCCTCACATATTCTTGGATGCATCTCACCCAGCCTTGGTGCCTTACGAACATGAAATATGGAAAGCTTATCCAATACAACCTCCTTATCTGTCTTAAACCTTTCTAGTAACTGGATTCTTCCCATGAATTCATGGTCTGGCAGCATCTGCTTTGTAGGTTAAGAGAGATGCAAGGTATTCTTTCAACACAACAGCCTCGGCCTACTCCCTTCTTTCTACCTGCCTTTTACTATGTATGTAATAATATAAGATTTTGAGATTATCCTTCATCATCACTGCATTATAGTACATGTGAATTGATGTTATAATGCTCTCAAACCCCATTTTACCTCAGGATCTGCTTAAGTATGATCTGCTAGTGTTGTAAACAAATAGCCTAATGTTAGCCCAGACTCTCATGTGCCTCATGAATGTAAGGTTTGAATATAACAATTAGCTGTACTAAAATATTTGTTCAGTGCTTAGCACTGCTCATGGTGGCTCAACTGTTAGCAGTTCTGCTTCAAAACACCAGGGTCCCAGCTGTGATTCCACCCATGGGCAACTGCATGGAATTTGCACATTGTACCTGTGTCTGACAGTTTCCTCCCTCAGTCCAAAGATGTGCGGGCTAGGTGGATTAGCTATGGGAAATGCAGGGTTCAGGGATAGCATAGGGGAGTGAATCTAGATGGGATGCACTTTGGCGGGTCAGTCTGGACTCAGTGGATCAAATGGCCTGCTTCCATGCTGTAATACCACAATATCCACACCCAATTTATGTTACAGGAGATAATATTAGCATTATCACATATGGAGGAGTACCCTAGAGGCAAATACACCAGCATTGACTCCAGCAGAATTAGTAAATAGCCAGGACAATTGGTTCATTTGTAAAGTGCCTACATACCTTAAATGGGGAAAATGTACAACGACCATTCTATGATGTACCAGTTCAAAGAATGTTCCATGTCTTAATCTACTCTTGTGGTGCAGAGGCAAACTACTGGTACATCAATCTAATTATATTTAGCAATGCGCAGTCAATACCCTGGAGATTCAGATTAATTTTTCCTAGTTTTGATCCATACATTGTTAAGAAAGATCTCATGGGAAGCTGGAAATATAGCTCTCCATCCGCACTGTAGTGCTATGAATCTACCACTTATTATCTGAGATGAAAGTCACTGATGATTTTGTTCTCTATTCGGTCATAAAGATCACAGATGAACATCAATGATTGCAGACCAAGTCATAATTAAAAACAATAACCTAGGTTTCAAACAGGACAAACAGCACAATAATTAATTGTTCTTAATTTAAACCATATATTTATGCCATCCACTTTGCATGGGCTGCTTTAAATTTGTCTGCTTCCTTCCTGCTAATTGAGGCATCCTACTTGAAGCTTTGAGGGAAAATATTATTTCAGCAAAATATCTTCAACAGCAGAGAGAGATTGGAGTGTTTCACACTTACTGCAAATTCGAATCTGTTGCAATACCGAAAATAAAACATCTACTTCGCAAACTAACTAAAAAACAAACAAAATTCACAAGCTAAAATATCAAGTAATGTGCAAATTAGGTCAGATGTAAATTTTAGCTGTAATATAATGTGACTATCAAATGGCAACTAAAATGTTTATTTTGATGAATAGCATTTGAAAATGCAAAGTCTTATCCAAAGGCATTGTTTCAACTTTTAAGCCGTAAGATACTTGCTAAATCACTTGTAAAATATTCACAAGTTCCAGACTGGTAACTTTTCAATAATTACTAAATTAAGGGGGTGTGCAATGAGCACCCAAGGTACACGGTTTACCCGAGTATCCTAGAACTAATAATCATGACCTGCTTCTATAAAAAGAAGTGCAAATAACCATAAGAAGTTTCTCTGATGTATATTGTGCTACATATACAAAAAGTTACAAATCTTCTGCTTAAGTTAGGAAATATCACACCACCCCTTACAAAGATATTAACATTTACAACTGAAATGTCAGAACTGGACAAATTAAATATTTGTATTGATTTCATTGTACAGCATTGTTTTCCATGGGGTCATAGATCGTCTGATGAAGAGTCGTTGTTGAAACACCAACACTGTTTCCTTCCACAGATGCTGCTGGCCCTGCTGAGCATTATTCAGCATTTTCTATTAGATTTTTAACATCTGCAGTATTCTGTGCAAGATCTCACCTTTGGTAAATTTCTGGTAGTGAACTCGTTTCTTGGAAGATTTAGATTTCTCTTCAAGGCTAAATGCAGTTTTATCCTCTGCCACATGTGAGCCTGCTGAAAACAAAAGCCCACAATATTTAAAAAGGATTAAGATTATCTATAGCAGAGTTAATTGATGCTATGACTGTACTAATTGATTGAGGCAATACTAAAAAGGGGAGGTTCAGATCTGTGAGCTTGTATCCAATTACCCAACCTTATTGGTTGGAAATGAAATAGTATTATCAAGTTCAACCATCTCTTCTTAGTTCAAAGCAACTACAAACTTTAAAAATGGTTTTGCAACAGCACACTAACCTCCTAGCCAGTAGTTTTTTTGTACAAGTAAACAATAGAAATTTACTTTCAATCAATACTTGGGAAACTAAACTATGTATTTTCACCTCCACAGCATTTTGATCATCAGTGTAGTGTGTTATAATAACATTCATACTTGTTTCTAAAAAAACTGAACTAAAATAAGTCAACATTCAAGATTAGTAAGATCAAGATTTCCAAGCAAGGCTCTGGAAATACAATTTCAGCGAGCCGTGTCAAAATCAGTAATAACTACACTGGATTTTTTGAAGTTGATTATCTGTTTGGTTTTTTATAAAAAACCTTATAGGTTGTATTTAACCCTTTCTTTGTAAAAATATTCTCTTTCTTGCAGTACCCATTCTTTTATTGTCAATTATAAATTAACGGTCCAAATTTAATTCAAGTAATTTTTAAATTAAATAAACAGGAGGTGCCTTTCAATGTCAAGTGGAAGATACACCAGATTTGTTCTAAATTTTTCGTAGATTACAAGCACAAATGTAATTCACATATTTGATATTCATGATTTTTAAAAGAAACTATAGTTAACCCACATTATAAATACTTGTTCAGAAGATCATAGCAAATTTAGTAAAAATAAAACCTGGTTAAATTTAGCGCCTGGATTATTTCCTAATACAAAGTTAGATAACAAAGGATATAGCTGAACACACTGTTTATGTAAATTGGAAGGTAATTCTAATTTAGTCATTGAATATCTATGTTAAGAGTAACAAGTATATTGAACAATACCTGTGAACCTACATTATTTGTAAAACAAGACTAATAACATCGTTTCCTCAGAAAGAAGAATCTACTTTGAGCAACATACAAAGCAAAAGGTAAAAACATTTCATTCAAATATCAAATTAGAAAGCAAAATAAATAACGGGAGGCACGGTGGCTCAGTGGTTAGCGCTGCAGCCTCACAACACCAGGGACCCGGGTTCAATTCCAGCCTCAGGCAACTTTCTGTGCAGAGTTTGCACATTCTCCCCGTGTCTACGTGGGTTTTCTCCGGGTGCTCTGGTTTCCTCCCACAGTCCAAAGATGCGCAGGCTAGGTGGATTGGCCATGCTAATTTGCCCAGTGTTCAGGGGTGTGTGGGTTTATAGGGTGGTGGAATGCTCCTAGGGGTGGTGTGGACTTGTTGGGCCGAAGGGCCTGTTTCCACACTCTAGGGAATCTAATCTAATCTAATCAGTTGGAAAAAAGATGTAATTAAGATGGAAACAAAAGATGGGGGAAAAAAAAGTAATATCATTTTAATCTTTGTATTTTCAACAATAATTAAAATCTAAAGAAGTGAGACCTGATGTTTGTAAAAATACACTTTCATCACCAAGGATGATTTTGGGGGAAGAATGCAGCTTGCCATAGATTTAAAATTTCATTTACACCTGAATGGACACTCCTTACAGGTGAAATAGCAACTTTCTTGTAATTCTTTCAATTCAACAACTGTATTCTCTCCTCACACTGTAGTCTCCTCCACACTGGAGAGTCCAAATGCAGATTGAATAATCATTTTGCAGATCATCTTTGCTGCTGAATTTCTAGTCACCTGTCATGTTAATGCTCCTCCCATTACCACTCGTTTTACTGTCCTTTACCTCCCACACAATTCCAATAAAGCTGAATGGCAAGCTCAACAATCGCCACTTCAGCTAATGAATTGGCACTTT
The DNA here is from genome assembly GCF_030684315.1 of Stegostoma tigrinum. Classification (NCBI taxonomy): domain Eukaryota; kingdom Metazoa; phylum Chordata; class Chondrichthyes; order Orectolobiformes; family Stegostomatidae; genus Stegostoma; species Stegostoma tigrinum. The sequence goes on along the minus strand of NC_081357.1, from coordinate 78,774,032 downwards.
ACAGTTTTGCAGGATCAATAGAGCTCAACAATTTCATAAACCCTTCCCTATTACCTTGACTGCAGCTGCATTTCTTCCTGTTTACACCACCTCTTGCACATATTTTGCTTATCTACGTGTCCTATTACCATCTCCTTTTGCTTTTCACTAACATCCCCTTTCTCATTTGATCACAGGCATTTTCCACCGTATCACAAACCTTTCTAGTGGTTCTATCCTCCATTTCCATCTTTCCCTGTCTTGCTTAAAACTTACATCTTTAAGTATTGCCACTCCTGGCTCACATGATTGACCTGGCACATTAATTCTGTCACTGTCTCCAAATTCAGCTAGAGAGACTGAGACATTCCTGATTTCTATTTTTCATAGGTTAATTCTCAAAGATCAAAAGGTAATCACTTTGAAACAAACTTCTCAGCATTTAGAAAGGCTAGAACTAGGGAACCTAGTCTCAGGCAACATCCCCTCTTAGCAGTGTAGCTGGCTCATGCATGGCAATAGGTGTGCAATTGCCATCAGCAACACTGACATCTGGTTCTGGAAGTTATTGTCAGATATGGACCTCAAAAGGTCCTGCCAGATGAAAACAAAATTAATATTAACGCCAGTCTCTGGCTATGGGGCTGAGAACAGGAGAATTTTTTTTCTCTCAAAACATTGTGATTTTTTCGGAATTCTCCATCACAGTTTTGTGGATGCTCAGTTGATGTGACTAAGGAAGTAATGGGATAAAAAGGCTGGGTGGAATGGTGGAATTGTAACAATCGTGAACTAATTGAATGGTACTTTGCATTCCACTTCCTCTTAACTTCTTTGCATATTAATCAGCAAGAAAAAGAAAGCCAATTCTGTGCAGAGGCAATGTAAGACACTTCTGAACAACACCAATGAATTTCCTAACACATCCATTTTCTAAGTTTGAATGCAATATTGATGGCATGAATCAAACCTGAATAAGAAATTGATCCCTAATCTTTTATGTTGACAAATAATGAAGTCAGGACATAATTATGACATAATTATGATATTTAAGAAACATCTGCTCCAGACAGTGAAGAAGTCCAGAAATGTGAGGTAAGCGATATCTGGTGTTGAAAGAGTCCGTTTAAAAAAAGGTAAATTTCTAAACAGATTTATTCCTCAGAATTAGTGAGAATACTGACAATCGGACATTTTCCTGCTGTCTATTTTAGTGCGGAGATCCTTACAATGCTATCCTTTATTTCCTAACACAGTTCTAGTGCCCAGTGAACAATTTGTGGACACAAAGAAATGCACATATGATTGCCAGCATAATTAGCTGTAAAGGAACAAGATTAATTCAGAATGTAGTTGAAGTAGATCTAACCTCACTTACTACCTAACCCAGGGTAAGGCTTAAGCCACGCGTGGTTACGTCTGTTGGCAACTGACATCAGTTTAGTATATGGATCATAGTATTACGTTGCACAAATACTGTTTGCCTTTAGCCATGCCAAACTTTAGCTGTCGTTAGAAAGTGCCAATAAATGCATCACCAATAAACAAACTATCAATCTTCTGTTATTACACCCAGCTTGAACTTCTACTCAGCAGTATGATCGAATTCGCAGTTGATTTGCACTTTAACCCATGAAAGCGTTGACAGCAAGCTGGGGCAAAACTGTAAAATCAATACTTTTGAAACTTTCACTTCTCTTTTCCATCAGGGTGAGCAGGAGACTAGAAATTTGGTGGCAGCACACTTATTTTGTTGGGAATACAATGCCCAATGCTATGGAAGCATGTGTACTGTTTGTCTAGGATAAGTAGCACCCCATCCTTCTCACTGGTTAAGCATTCTACTGATGTTCATCATCATGTCCCTTCAAATAATGGTTCTATGCCCAAAAGCAGCTGATTTGCCAGCTGATGGACAGGATGCCTGGTGTATCTAATATTTGCTCATGCACATCGTTTGGCTTCAGGCGTGCAGCAACTGACTACCACAGCAAAGTATAGTATTATAAATGTGATCCCAACACTAACTGTAATATCTCAGCTTTTCTCAAATGTGATTGAATTTCTAGGGAATAGTCTCTATGGCAACAGTCTTCACTTTGTAGTTAAGGGCTCATTTCACTCAATTATCTGATAATGGCTCCAGATTATAAAAGATTAACTGCCTTCAAATGCTTTATCCTTGAGAAGTGACAACAGGTAGCTGAGGAAAGAACAAAACCTATACACACTCAGTCACTGATAGCTGTACTCATATGGCTTGTCACTTCATAAAAATTGCAGTGACACTGGTCAAAAGGTAGAGACAGCATACAGAAGTGGAAGATCAGACACCTAAGCATGAGAAAGTTCACGTTCTACCCAAACAAAAAGATAATCTTATCAGGTAAGTATGAATGAGGAAAGATATTCTACCTTTCTTAGCTCATACAATCGACAAAAATCACCTTAAATTATCTTCAGCAATCAGCTTCTTAAATAATTAAATAAATCTAGAGGATTTGCCACCAGTACTCTATCCAGACATTCGTTCCATACAGATTTGGTCTGTTTTCAGATCATTTTGTGAAGACCTACCTAGTATTAATTCCAAATTTGTTAATCATGTAGTTTGATCCAGAAGTCAGTGCCATGATTCTGTTTAAGTTTTCTGGACTTTCGCGTTTACTGCCATATTATCACATCTCAGAAAGTACCTTTCAAGACTAAAAAGCCCTTTGCCCTCCAGTCTCTCTTCAACCCAAAACTCTAGCATCAGAACAACCTTGTGGCTATCTCTGCAAAGTGTCCACTGCTTGCGTGAAGAATGGAAAGGGTTTCGCTCAGCAGTAGCAGTTCTCAAAACCTACCTTGCCCCTATTATTGCCCCTCTCCTCCAATTTACCACGTGCTGTTTCCAGAAAAACTCGCCACTGTCAGAATATTTCAGAATTGATAAGCACCAGTGGCCAGCTACCATGCACCCAAACAAGTACTGTCAGTCTGAAGCTGCCCTGTGCGGATGGTGAACCTTACCCCAGACATGGTAGACAAGGAAAACTTGTTGCTCCACTTTGTGGGCAGATACCTGGAGGCCCTGCTATTTGGGATGGTTCACAGGTAGGACACCTTCTTCCCCTAGGGCCAAAAGAGGAGAACACAGTACCAACACCATTCATGACACCTAAGTCAGTGCAATCTCAGTTATCAAATGGAATGCACAGCACTGTAGAAAGAAGGTCAATGGCTTTCTTCACTCCACCAGTGTAAGTGATGCCATCTTCTCTTTAATACCTCACATTCAGGATGTGAGTTTGCTCACTGAGCTGGAAGGTTCGTTTTCAGACGTTTCGTCACCATTCTAGGTAACATCATCAGTGAGCCTCCGATGAAGCGCTGGTGTTATGTCCCGCTTTCTATTTATGTAGTTAGGTTTCCTTGGGTTGGTGATGTCATTTCCTGTTCTTTTTCTCAGACGGTGGTAGATGGGCTCCAAATCAATGTGTTTGCATTCCAACCGGAACTCGATCAACAAACACATTGATTTGGAGCCCATCCACCACCCTCTGAGAAAAACAACAGGAAATGGCATCATCAAGCCAAGGAAACCCTTGGGGCACCAAAGGTGACAGCTGTGCCACTCACTATCATCTCCTTTGATAACGAGCACTCCTCTATTTCATGAAGAAAGCAGCCTAAATTAGGGCAGGGAGAGTCAAAATAGTCAGAGTGTTATACGGCATTCGGCTCCATAAAGAATGCCCTAAAAATCTCTCTGACCATAACCAAACCCTTGGACTGGTATTAGAAGCTGGCTTGACAAGTGTCCTTTCTTTATGTCTGTGCTAACCGGCATGGATGTACAGCAGCACTGTGAGCCTGGCATCTTTGATTGAGGAGACAGTGCAAAAAGTCAAGGCAATGGCAAAGCACAGACTCTGTGAGCATCCAGGTAGACTCTGAATGAGTGTGCAATTGAACAGACTAAGACATGCAGCTTGGTCCAGTCTATGTGTGCATGTCCCCAAGTGCAAAGTATCCTTGCAGCAACACTAAAATGATACTTGCCACTGCAGTTTGAGGTACAGCGCTGAAGTAAGCAGTGAGCTAGAGTTATCAGGTATCTGCTGACTTCTACATCAAGAATTTTTGGCATCTAATTCGTTTGCTAAGATAGAAAGCTGCATACTCATGAGGCAATGTGTGCCATTAATAATGTCCTTAATGAGCAATAATTCCCCCCTTCACCTTAACAGGCAATACGCCACTGCTTAGCAAGAAACATGCTTCATAGCCTGGCAGTGATGTCAAGGATACAGTAAGTTGCTCCCGACATCAAGACAGGTCTCACCAGATTTCTTGTGCAATTCTGTCATTAATCTCACCATGGTCCACATAGTTCAAGCCCCTACAAACATCTCATCTACAAACACTGTGCTATAAAAGAAGCTTAGAGACTGAGAATTCTTGCGATCCGAGTCCCTAAAACTCGTCCATTCGGTACAAGATATTCATCAGGGATGTGATGGATTACTCTCATGCCTTAAGGATTATATGCCTTAATGAGTGAAGCTCCAAAAATAAAAACTAAAACTCTGAAATTAAACACAGTAACTGCTAGAAATTCTCAGTAGGAGTGGCAACATCTATGGAGAGAAAATGAGAGTTAATATTGTCCAATGCAACTAATTTATGGCACAAAATCTCCTGAAGAATAGACAGGGTCTATATAATGACCTTGCTCTGAACTGGTTTTAAACTCCCTGCTCTAAACTTATAAGAAAGCAAGTCATTAATAAAAATTCTCTGTTGAACAACTTTGTTCAAAGGCTATACGCTGCAAGTCAGGAAAAAAAAGTATATGATCATACAACTTCAACAGTGCTCTTTGCTGAAATTGCTTCAATGACTCTTATTATGAATGCTTGGCTGTGCATCAAAAGCCACTACACTCTCAGAAGGCAGTTCTTAATTTACCGGTTGATTTACATTTTAAAAAGGCTTTTGAAAGATTAGCTGTCTTTGCGGCTTGCATAAAGGTTTGCCTGTTTCCGTAAGATATTAACCACCTTAAATTGAAAGCTTTGAACGGATTTACAATTGGGAGCCTCTTTTTCCCCTCACTGTCGAGTGGTTACGACCAAGGGTTACATCAGATTGCCAGCTTTTTCTTATTTTTATATGCTTTCAGAGATTCTCCCATGGTGGATACTTGCTGAGTCGACATACAGGTGGCATGAGGGGGAAGACACAGCATGAGGTGGCACTGCGTTTTCATGGAGAGTACGAGTGGTCATACAGGGGGATGGGGGGGTGAGCAGTGGGTCATTAATGGCGTGAATTAGAGAGACTAACAGCCTTTGAAACAAAAAAGTGAATCTCCTGACTAGCCCTTTGTAGTGCACACCCGTAGAGACACACGCAGTGGTCAGCAGGCTCGAAGCCACTGACTCAACGCAGGCTCAACTATCCTATCTAACCCAGCTGGAGATACTCACAATGGTAGTGAACATCTAGTCCCTAGTCTTTGCTTTCTCAAACAAACAATGTGTCAGTTTAATCATGAAAAGCAATGGAAGTTACACAACAGTACCCTCTAGTGTCAAAAGTCAAGAGTTCAGTGTTTCAACAGACAGTCTGCGCTGTTGAAGCACCCAAATCTTTTATGCCATTCGACTGCTGTAAACACACTTGGAAAGGCGAACTTTTTTGAATGAGATGTAGTCGAGTTTTTAAGAGCACGCAAACATCACAGTGCTAAGAGACTCTGTCTAATTTTATGGTGCGAAATGTTAAATTTCTCCCTTTTGATGAAAAATAATTATTTTCAAAATTTATGACATTACAAATTACACCCTTGTCCCAATCATTCATTATTCTTCCTGTAATTTTTTTTAACTAAAAAAGGTGAAATGTTCAGTTTATTTTACTTCCTGGTTGGTTGTCTGTGAAAATACTTGAATGTAATTACATGTCTACCAAGTTGATAACATGAATGTTGTTGGATATTTTGAGATTCTGGTTTGGCTGCGACTTCTAAATAATGTCAAGATCTATACTATGAAGATCACAAGATCTTCGGAGGTAACTTTCTCAAGGTCAGCAGTGAGTACAGTTGTTATTCTGCTGACTGTGAAATTTGAGCTATTACGGCCTGGAAACTGAATAAGGGGCAAGAACTGGTTCATACTCTTCATCCACCTGTTATTTTGCTTGCTTTCTTCGATAAACTGTGGCACAGTGAAAGATATGGTGAATCTAGTATTGTTTGTCATTGAGATCTTCCAAGTGTTTTGACAAATATAAATAAACCAGTCCACCAATACTCATCTTCAAAATTTAGGAATGCAGAATACAATCTAAACTAGCACTTTGTAACTCAAAATTGTTAACACTTTGAAAGCAGTCAAACAAGTATGTAACTCCAGACGTACTCTACACCCCTTAACAGCAGGATCTGACCAAACATGAAGGCACAGGAAGTGAGAAGTTATATATCCCATGGCAGGAAACACTTTTACACCACATAACATGCAATGCCTTTGCACAGGCTCCAATTCATGATCATGAATAAGGCAAATTGTGTTTCTATTAGAGTTTGGTTTACTAAATGTTATGAAGCTCAAATTTTACCATTAAGTTCATACTTGCAGGGAATCATTCATCACTGGCCTTCACTACGTTTAAAACGGTCAGCCAAACATAATATAAAATTTAATCCCTCTAAACCCTTCCAATTCATACATCCATCCAGATGCCTCTTAAATGTTATATTCGTACCAGCCTCCTTCACTTCCTCTGGCAGCTCATTCCATATATGCATCCCCTTTTGTGTGAAAAAGTTGCCCTTTACGTCCCTTTTATATCCTTCCCACTTCACCTAAAATCTAGGCCCACCCCGGTGAAAAAGCTGTGCCTCTTTCCCTTATCCATGCCCCTCATGATTTATAAACCTCCATAAGGTCACCCCTCAGCTTCCAACACTCTATGGAAAACAGCGCCAGTCTATTCAGCCTCTCCCTATAGCTCAAACACTCCAACCCTGACAAATTCCTTGTAAATCTTTCCTGAACCTTTCTCGTTTCACAACATCCTTCCTATAGCAGGGAGATCAGAACTGCTCACAATACTTCAAAAATGGCCGAACCAGTGTCCCGTACAGCCACAACATGATCTCCCAACTGCTATAATCAATGCACTGACCGATAAAGGTAAGCATATCAAACACTATCTACCTTTTTCCCCAGGGCAGGATTGACTGCCATGAGGGGTCATAGTTTTAAGGTGTTAGGAGGAAGGTAGAGGAGACGTCAGAGGGAGGTTCTTCACCCAGAGAGTTGTGAGCGCAGGGAATAGTTTGCCAATGGTAGTCGTGAAAGCAGAGTCATTAGTGATATTTAAGCAACTGCTGGACATGCACATGGACAGCAGTGAATTGAGGGGAATATAGGTTAGGTTATTTTATTTTTGGATTGGATTATTCCACGGCACAACATTGTGGGCCGAAGGGCCTGTACTGTACTGTACTTCGCTAGGTTCTATGTGCTACCTGCGGCTCTACTTTCAAGGAACTACGAACCTGCACTCCAAGGTTTCTTTATTCAGCAACACGCCCTGGACCTTACCGTAAAGTTTAGAAGTCCTGCCCTGATTTACCTTTCCAAAAGGCAGCACCACACATTTATCTAAATTAAACACTGTCTGCCACACCTCAGTCCACTGGCACGTCAGATCAAGATCTCATTGTACTTTGAGGTAACTTTTCTCATTGTACGATACACCTCCAATTTTAATGTCATCTGCAAACTTACTAACCATACCTCCTATGTTCACGTCCTGAACCAGTATAGGTAATTTTGTCCAGCAGTTTAGTACAACTGATTCCAAAACCCTGAAGACTGAACCACAGGGGTGAGGAACCAAAGCTGCATATGGCCAGATCTGGTTAAGAACAGTGTTCTCTTTTGCCAAAGAAAACACGTTCTTTTTTAAAAAGTTGGAATGCAAAAGAAAATAGGATGTAAAACATACCAGATTGCATTCAGGTAGTAGACAAGCTAGAACGTGCATGTAAACAATGCTGGAAAGTGGAAGCGGTGTTATTTGGAAGGATTGTTCAAGGGTCTAGGATACTGCAAGCAGCGTAGTGAGACATTGAGCGTGGTTTGCAAAGGCAACAGAAAGAGCAGTGTGTGAATCTGAGAATTTGGGAACATTGAATTTACAGGCTAGGAATCATAAATATATTGACTTTTAGAAGGTGCAACAATGTATCCTTAATGCTTTTTTTAAAAAAGGATAAACTGATTTTCCAATGCAGAAAAAGTTCTATTTAGCAATTCTATTCAAAAGTGACATGAGAAATCTGAATACAATTGAGGGATATATAAAATTTTTGCCTCAATCATGCCACTTACTTAGAAGGAGAGAGTGGTGACCTCTGTGCCTCACTCCAGCTGTGTTGTCACCCATTGGCTTTTGCTTGATCAAACAGGAAGGACTAAATTAAATACTTACCATTGTGCTTGTGACAGGCATTGAGCTCAGACAAAAGCTGGTTAAACTCATCCTGGTGTGCAATCCAGTTGTCCTAACAAAAATAAAATAGATCACCAGTGAAATTTCAACGTTTTTAATCAGCTATTGCTCATGTTCACTACTCAAAACTTGAAAATAAAACAGAGTACAGAACAACTTAGCCAACAAGTGAAAGGTGAAAGAAGAGCAATATCTCTGATCAAATATTTCAAATTCTGGATCAAAGAATGAAAGCAGAACCATTCTTTCTCTTTCAGATAATTGCAAAATACCAAAAGGTATTGCGTACCGTTCTGGTCACCACACTACAAGAACGATATGGATGCTTTGGAACGGTTTACCAAGATGTTGTGGTGGGGGGGGGGGGGCACGCCGGGTGGGGTGGGCAGGGCAGGGCAGTAATGTGTACAAAAGGATGTCAGAGGCAAGTTTTTCACGAAAAAAGGTGGTGAATGCCTGGAACATGTGAGAGGAGCTGGTAGAAACAGACAAAATAGCAGCATTTAAGAAACACCTGGACAAATACACAAATAGGAAGGGAATGGAGGGATTTAGTATGAAATGTGCCGGCACAGGTTTGGAGGGCCGAAAGGCCTGTTCCTGTGTTGTATTGTTCTTTCTTTTCATGAATGGACACAAACTTGAAGTGGTGGGCAAAACTTAATCCACACCAGTGGAAGAAAACATGGTGACCAGGCCCACAATCACAAGAGAGGCATCAGTTTCTTGCTGGTGTGAAAACCTCATCCGATTAACAGAGGCAACATGGGACATGTTCAAGAAACTTAACTGTTCAAAGTCGATTAGACCCATTAACTGTCGCTCAGCCCAGTGGAACTTACTGTAGTTTCATATACGTGTGGGGCTGTGTCTGTGCACACGTGTCCAAGCATGTGCGTGTGCATGTGTGCATCATCTCTTGTGGCACACTGCGTCCCTAACTCTGAGCCTGTCTAGGTTCAAGTCCCAGTTGCTCCAATGGTGTGGAATATCGTCACTGAACAGATTGATTAAAAAAAAATCTCAAGGTTATCTCAGTCTTCCCATACCTTTGAAGGCTGCCTCCTTGTTGTCAGACACTCTAGGCCTGATCAAAACATTCAAACATGGAACAGGAGCAGGCCCTTCATGCCTGCTGTCATTTAAAAAGACTATGGTTGACCTGATTTTAACCACAAATCCACATTCCCACTTAACCTCTCACCCCCTTTATTATCAAGGATCTATCTACGTCTGCCTTAAAAAATATTCAAAATCCTGAATCACCACCTTTCCAAGAAGAGGATTTCAAAGACACATGACACTCAAAAAAAAAACTCTTTGTTTTAAGTGGGCAACTATTTATTGTTAAATTGCAACCATTATTTCTAGATTCGCCCACATGAGGAAGCATCCTTTCCTCACCCTGTTGAGACCTATCAGGTTCTTACATATTACAATCAAGTGATCTGTTATTCTTCTAAACTCCAGTGGTTACTCACTAGCTTGTCCAACTTTTCCTCAGAATACCCAACAATTCCAGCTATTCGTCTGGCAAACTTACTCTGAAATGCTTCTGGTATATTTATGCTCTTTCTTAATTAAGGTGACCAATTCTGCATTCAGGAATCCACCGTACTCATGAGTACCCTATATTAAAATGAAGAATAACCTACTTCATTTTGTATTCAATTCCCCCACAATTAAAACATTCTATTAGGTTTTCTGAATTACTTGCTGCACCTATACATTAGCAAAGGATAGCTGGATCTCTCTGCAACTTGCCATCTTGATAACAGACTTTTTCTTCCTACCACAAAGACAACAGCACCGAGGAGGATGTGGGCCACTGATATTCATGCACTTACCTTCAGCCCTCTGCACTTCTGTCATCAATGAAGCTTTCTCTGCAAATGCTTCCCTGCCTCACTTACCTACATGATCAGATCTAGTGATGTTCCCTGCTCCCAGTGGCACGAATGACACTGTCAGACCTCTAGATACTAGATCTGTGCCTCATAACTCACTTCACCTTCAAACGACAACATATACAAGCAAATCAATGGGACAGCAATGGGATCCCCAATATCAGGACCAACTGCAGAAGCAGTAATGCAAATTGTTAGAACGGGCAGCACTCCCCACCATACGACCCACACTTTGGGTCGAATATGTAGACGACACCTTCATGATTATTAAACACGCAAAAACTAGAAGAAACCCACCCACACATAAACAACATCCTGACTGGAATAAAATTCACGAAAGAATAAGAGAACAACACTTCCTGGACACAATGGTAAAACGCAAAAACAACAGGGAACTCCAGAATAACATATATAGAAAGACCACACATATGGACTAGATACTCAATTACACAAGCAACAACCACAGGGGCCACAAATGGAGCTGCATCACAACACTATTTAAATGTGCCACAACACACTGCAGCTTCCCAGAACTAGGCAAAGCAGAACAGGAGCACCAGAGTCTTCAAAAGGAATGGGTACCCAAAAAGCACAATCCATCATTACTCTTGAGACAGACAACTGAAAGACACAGCATGACCAGACTCACTAATTACCCTGCCATACATCAAGGATATTTCAAAGACGACCACAAGACTACTGTGATCGCTAGGTATCAGAGCAGCACACAAACCGACAACCACTCTATGACAGCTACTGACAAACGTAAAAGGATCCGATTCCAAAATTAGCAAAACTGGGGTAATAAGCAATATACCATGCAAGGACTGAGGGAAACACTACATAGGCCAAAACGGAAGTAAACTGACAATACACATGAACACCAACTAGCCACCGAGAGACATGACCAATTCTCACTTGTCTCACTGCACAGACAATGACGGACACAAATTTGACTGGGACAACGCATCCATAAATCGCACAAGCCAAACAGAGACATGCCGGGGAATTCCTGGAGGCATGGTATTCCAACCAGAACTCCATCAACAAAGACACTGAATTAGACACTCTGTACACACCAAACAGAAACAGAACCACAAATAATACCAACCACCACTGCAAATGGAGGCACATAAATAACAAGTGGGACAGAACACCAACGCTTCACTGGAGGTGCAATGACGATGCTACCTAGTGGGGTGACAATGTCTGCAACCAAAACCACTGGCTCAATGAGCATGTCTATAACTTTGACCTTTGAGTACTGGAGTTGGGATTTCATTTTGATGTTGTATAGGATGTTGGGGGCGAGGCTACTTCTGGCCGCCCTATTATTCGACAAATATTAATAAATTGGACAGAGTTCAGAAAAGATTTATCAGCACGTTGCCGAGATTGGAGGGTTTGAGTTCTAAAAAAAAGATAGGCTGGAGGGGCTGGGACTTTTTCTGCTGCAGCGTAGGAGGACGAGGGGTGACCTTATAGAGGTTTGTAAAGTCATGAGGGGCATAAATAAGGCGAATAGTAATGGTCTTTTCCCTAGGGTAGGCGAGTTTGAAACTAGGGGGCGCATTCTAAGTTGTTAAGGGAAAGTTTTAAAAAGGACATGAGGGACAATGTTTTTTAAAAAAAAAACACACGAAGTGGTTTTTGTGTGGAATGAACTGCCAGTGGATGCAGGTACATAGTGCAATATTTAAAAGGCATCTGGAAAAGTACATGAATAGAAAAGGTTTGAAGGGATATGGGACAAACTCAGGCAAGTTGGACTAGTTTAGTTTGGGAACATAGTTGGCATGGACTAGTTGGACTGAAGGGTCTGCTTAGGTACTGTATGACTCTGTTTCTGTCACTACAGATGTTACCAGACTTGCTGAGTATGTCCAAACTTGAATTCATCTTTCAGATGCCAGTTATGTATTTCTAACATTTCTTATTTTTAAAAATTATTTGGTGTTTATTGATTCAGCTTATATTTTACTTTTTTTTTTAAACCCCAAGACTATTATTTTTAAATAAATCATCTTTCCAGTACAATTCACTTGCTGCACTTTTGAGTATACATTTATCAGAGGTAGCAGAGAAACTACTTCATTGGATTCCTTCTTCCTTCTTTACTTCTTAATAAAAACAGCCAACTATTCAGGAATCAAAATTTGAACTTATTTATTCTGCAACATTAAAGTGGTTTGTTTTCAGATAATTATAGGACCTTAAAAAAGAACTTTTTAAAGCCAGGCGTACTTGGAACTATACGCCTTCATCTTCTTACTTTTCCAAAAATGATCAAAACGTTTTCACACCTAGATGATGCATTCTCTTCACAGAAACTAAGGAAAATAAAAAACAAAAGACCACACACCCTGGTGACTCTAATAAGGACACTTGGGGGTACTGCAATAGTTTAAGAAATAAATTTTTATGTCTATATTAAGAGGATTCCAACTGGTTTTCTGAGTGATCCACCCATGCACAGAGTTAGCAGGGACCGATCAGATCTCTCATTCAGACTCCAAAACAAACGCTGAAAGCAAACATTACAAAAAAGCTCTAAACATTTATTGAAATTATATCCCTGAGAAGTTGAAGCTTAAAGTAAGTAAGAGGCACTTTAAACATCTGAGCTCTACAACTCAATTCAGAACACACAGCTGATTGGCATCAGCAACCACTTCTAGTAGCATGAGCTATTTTTCAATTCTACGCAATAAACAAGCTCATATGAAATTGAGGACATTAATTACTTGAATACATTCAGATGCTTTTGATTTTTCAATTGTGCAACATACTAGAATCATGGCAACCACAAATTTAGGCCACAACTTAATATTTGCTATGAAAGTCACCTCATGATCTTTTGCTGCTCCCAGGCCCGCTGTGTCATTCTTAATTTGAACTTTAATGTTTTCTGTAAACCCCTGTTCACGAGCCCCAAGACCCTAGGAAAAAAGAAGAAAAGATATCATCATTTTATTAGTTAATTAGGGACACAAGTTAATCAACAGTTCATAAGTAGCTTTGGTGGCCTACTTTTTTCATTTACTTGTAGATTTCAACTGGTAAGGCAGGCTAATATTTGCTAATAAAGACAAGGCATTTGTCCTCAGTATATCATAACCATCTCTTGACAGATTAACCATTTTGCCTTCTCAAATTATCCAACAAGACAAAAAACTTCAGATTCTTAACACAGAAAGCACTCAATGATAGTCAATTTCCAGCACTAATGATCATTGCATTTAGCTTGCACATGACAAATTATTTTTCACACTTCACGTTAATTTGTCACAATGTTATATCAGTGAATTATACAGCATTCCACAAGTTCTACATATTTCATAAGTATAATTCACAGAATGTTGAAACAACTCTACAAAACATTTGATTACTTTTAAAGACAATCTGTTACAATCTTGTGATATACAATTCCTATGTTGACATTAAGATTTTGCATATTCTGTTTCCAATTTTAATTAATTTCTAGTAATTTATTCTGTTTAAAATTAAACATTTCTAATAAATTTTTAAACCACTCCAACTGTAAATAATTCTTCCACTTGACAGGTTTGGTTTTGTACATGGCAAGAAGAAGAAGAATGTTGAGATTTGAAAAGTCATATTTTATTCTCAAAAATACAAAATTTTAAAACCCAAATAATGTAGTTTATTGTTTTTACTCCTCCAGCTTGTAATGGAAGCAACTTATTTACTTTGTTTACTCTTGATTTTCTCTCAAAGAATGAGCTCTCCTTTTTGTCCTGTTGAGTTTGTTTACTATTTTAGCAACTTAACTGTGGCTGATTCTAGGAGCTAAATGGAGGGTATTTCTAGTTGGAAGCATTTTGAAAACAGTGCATTTTATCCTACCGTTTGAAGCAGTTTTTGAAAAGGTTAAAGAGCAATTATATTTTAAAATACTTAAATCACGGATGGTTAATTTCATTGAGTCAAAAAGGGATCAAGAGTGCCAGGTGAATTGGAATCAAACAGTGACAAATTAAACAGTAAGTAATGTTAATTATTCAAAAAGGAATGGTTCAGAACAGATGGAATGCATTCTAATGGGAGGGCAAGGAAACACACTTAAGTTAGAACTCTCTGCACGACTGAGGTTACACAGATTGAAAATAAACAGAAGATAAAAGCTCTGACACACTGCAGACTCAATGTGATATAAAACAAAGGTGAATGCAGAAAATGTAGCAAAGAACCAGAAAAGAAATGAGGGGCAAAAAACGGTAATCAAATACAGCATATGAGATTATATTATTGGTAACGTGATGGTGGGGTTAGCACTGCTGCCTCATAGCACGAGGGACTCGGGTTTAATTCCGGCATTGAATAATTGTCTATGTGGAGTTTATGCATTTTTTGTGTCCGCGTGGGTTTCCTCTGGGTGCTTTGGTTTCCTCCTACAGTCCAAAGATGTGCAGGTTAGGTAGATTGGAAATGCTATATTGCTCATAGTGTTCAGGGATGTGTAGGGTAGGTGGATTGGCCGTGGTAAATGCAGGATTAGGGGATGAGGTACAGGCCTGGATCTGTGGGATGCTCTTTGGAAGGTCAGTGGAGATTCAGTAGGCCAACTGGTCTCTTTCTGCGCTGTAGGCATTCTAACATAAAATGGAACACTAAAGTATTTATCAAAATATAAAAACAGGAAGCAGAAGGCAAAGTAAGGGTGGGAACAATTAGGGATGAACAAAGGGATCTTATAGTGAAGAAAAGCACATGGTTGAGTTAAAAAATGCAGACTTTGCATTATCTTCATTGGAGAAAAAAAATTACCAACATCAAAATTAAAGCAATAAAGACACAAGAGATGAAGTAGTTAATAAGGAGCAAAAATTTAAAATACTGCCATGCAAAAAGGAAAAATCTCTGGCCTGAAAGTGATCCATACTAGATTACTGAGTAAAGGGCAGGGATAGCAGTGGTTCTGGCATCAATTTTCCAACCTCATTTACATATGGGAATTATGGAATTGGAAGATTACAAATATTAGTCTTGTTCAAAACAAGGAGATGGATAAACACAATACATCAGTCAGCCTAAAGATTATGACAGAAAAACTTTGAGGCAATAGTCTGAGACAAAATTTTTTGTCACTTGACTACCATTAACAAGTGAAAGAAAAATTGTCTTCAGCTGGTTTGAATTACTTGAAGTTGCATAACAAAGACAAAACTAGTCTGCAGTTACAGTAAGTGATTGAGGTTAATGGAATGTTATCCTTTATTAAAGAGAGAAATTGAACATAAAGATGGTATACTTCAATAATACAGTGCATAATACAGACCAATCTCAAATACTGAACCGCAGTTAAAGGGAAGGACATAAGAGCACTGAAGACAATTCAGAGAAGCTTTACTAAATTGATATTTGGAATGAACAAGTTGCCTTGTGAGGACAGGTTGGACAGGCTGAGCATGTTTCCACTGCGGTTTAGAAAAGAGTGAGGGGTGGCTTAATTGAAGTTTATATAATCTTGAATGACCTTGATGTGGAGGTATCTGAATCGGACTGGGTTGGACAAGATCAGAAGTCACAACACCAGATTATAGTCCAACAGGTTTGTTTGAAATCACAATCTTTCAGAGCACTGGTCACTTCACCTGACAAAGGAGCGGCACTTCAAAAGCTTCTGATTTCAAATAAACATGTTGGGCGAGAACCTGGTGTCATGTGATAAGGCAAGCATGGAAAGGATGTTTCCTTTTGTGAATAAGTTCAGATCTACAGAACACAGTTAAGGGGTCATCCTTTTAGAATCGATGTTAGGACAATTTTTTTTCCCCCCCCTGAGGGTTAAGCAACTTTGGAAGTTTGCTTCAGAAGGTAATGGAGGCAGGATCATTAAATATGTTTAAGGCAGAGATATATTCCTGGTAGGAAAATGAATCCAAGGGTTGTTGGAGGAGAGGTGGGAATGTTGATTTCAAAATACAAACAGATCAGCCACGAACTTATTGAACAGCAGAGCAGACTTGAAGAACCAAAATGGTCTGCTTCTGCTCCCGCTTCAAAGGTTTCATTCTGGTACAATAGATGAGTCGGAGCAACATAAAGTAACGGATACAATTTCAGAATGGGTAAAAAAAGAGAGACCCCAGAGGGTGTATGTACATTTATACAGTCCTGAGAGGGCAAGTTGGAATGCTGTTTAAAAGGAAACAAACTGGAATCTTAGCGTTTTAGACAGCAGCAAATTACTGAAACAGAGGTTATGGGGATAGCACAGAAAATAGCATTGAAGTAGACAACAACCGTGATCTGAAACAGTGCTGCAGACTCAAGGGGCCGAATGACCAAGTCCTGCTCCTATGTTGCGTGTTTCTATGATTTGTGATACCTTTATAAATCATTCTTTAGTTTCTAGCAAGAAAATCACGTTTAATCTTCAGGAAGGATTCAAAGAAATTGTAAAGAGATTTTTGGGAATGAGAGAAACAGAAGCTTAAAGAAAAGCTCATCTAGGTACTTCACAGCTTTCTGGGCTCAACGTAGATTTTAATTACATCAGATGCTTCGTTTTTTGAAAGAAAGCAACGATTAGAAATGATGATGTTTTTGTCATTTAACCTGCTCTGGATCTACCTTTCGATTCTTTCCCTGTCCCATTAGTTTCCCCTTTGTCTTGTACTGTCAGCCTTTTTGTTATTTAAAACCTCCTGCCTTCCATTGTGCCCCAGACCTACCATTTTCTTCTTTCTTTTCTTCCCTTCAAGGACCAGCCCATCCAACTTACCCAGCCTCTGTACATACCTAAAATGCATTATTTCTCTAATTTCTTGTCGTTCTGATGATTCTGACGTTATCCTGTCATAGACTGGCATGTGGCAGGTAAATGCCAAATAATGATCACTTCCAATAAGACAGCATCTAATCACCTCCCCTTGACACTATGGCATTACCATCACTGAGCCCACATTATCAACACTGGACTCGCCATATAAATGCTATAGTTAGAGAGTAGACTATAAGACAATAAGAAATAGGAATAGAAGTAGACAGCTCAGACCTTGGAGCCTGTTTAGAGAGAAATAGGATCATGGCTGATCCTTCACACCTCATGTCTACTTTCCTGCCCTTTTGCCATAACCTTTGATTCTCCTACTGATCAAGAACTCAGCTTTAAATATACACAAGGACTCTGTCCTGCAAGTCTCTGTGGCAACAAGTACCAAAGTCTCTCAAACCTTTGAGAAAAGGGATACCTCCTCTCCTCAGTCTTGAATTTGCACCCCTCAATTCTGAGACAATGCCTTCTGATCCTAGACTCTGCCATGAGGGGAAACATCCTCTTAAAATTTATCCTGTCAAGCTCCTTACGAATCTTGTACATTTCAACGAGCAGGTCAGAAGATGACAGCAAACAACTCACCGACTCCTCAAAGCCTGTCCAACATCTCCCAAGCACAAGTCAGAAGTGTGATGGATTATTTCCCACTGACCTGGATGTATGCAACTCCAACAACACTCAAGTTTTGACACTGTTCAGGACGAGGCAACCTACCTACACAAACAGTCATATTTTCTACCACTGATGCTCAGTAGCAGCAATACATACCACATTCAAAATGCACTGCAGAAAATCACTAAGGCTCCTTAAGCAGCATATTCCAAACACATTACCACTAACATTTAGAAGTATGACAATGGATACATAAGAACATCAGAATCAATTTCTCTGCCAAGTCACTTGCCTTCCTGACTTGGAAATATAACACCGTTCCTTCATTGTTGTTGAGTCAAAGTCCTGGAACTCCCTCCCAAACAAAACTGTGGGTCTACTTACACTAAATATGTTGCAGAGGTCATGAAGGTAGGTCACCAGCACTGCATCAAGGATAATTAGGAATGGGTAATAAATATTGCAATGAAGCCCATACCTCACGAATAAATTACAGAAAAAGGTAATCAGCCTGAAATGTTAAATTTGTTCCTTCTCTCCACAAATGCTGCAAGGCCCATTGAATATTTCTAGCATTTTCCGCTCTTATTTCAATTTCCAATATCCACAATATAGTATTTTAATTAGGTGCTGAGGGTACAAACTTTCAGATACATGAAGAGGTCCAGGAAACTACGGTTATTCTGTTTCCAGCCAAGAAGAATATAGTGAGATTTATTCAAGATGTTCAGATTAGACCGTTTTGAGAGCGCAAATCAGGATAAACTAAAAATCATCCTTGAACATTCTAATGAAAATCAGACAAATTATTCATAATTCACACATTTCATTCAATCACAGCTTTCACCTTTCCTTTTGACCACCCCATTTTTTCCAACATCTTCTTCCCAAATCTGGACTCATCATTGCTCCAGGTGTTGTTCCTTGGATCCACAGACCACTTCTGCTTTCTACGGGCTACAAAAAAAATAGAAACCTGATTGATATTCCATATGGTATTGCAAATCCATTTTCTGCTGCCTCTCATATTAACATGTCTTATATAAAATCTAGTCCCATGACCTCAGAGTGGTTGCAAACGCTACACTTACACCAGAGACATTAGTCCCACATTTCTGTCATTCCACACAAGACCTCAAGAACAAGTCAAACAAGGAAGTAAGTGGGCTATCAAGAAAGAGAAGGGAATGAGTGAAGAGTGGAGAAAAATGAAGGGAGACAGAGGCTAGAAAGAGGCAACTTGTTTTGCACATCTGAGTGCACACATTTCCTTTTCCTCCTCATATGACACACTTGCTGCAGGATGTCAGATTTAGCTTCACAGTTCTCATTTCAGCTCAAGTGTACTGAACAGTGTTACACAAGTTGTTAGAGATAGTAGGAACTGCCGATGCTGGAAAATCTGAGATAACAAGAAAGATGGGTCTTCAGAAAGAAGGGTCTCAACCCAAAACATTAGCCTTCCTGCTCCTCTGATGCTGCTTGGCCTGCTGTGTTCATCTAGCTCTACACATTGTTATCTCAGTGTTACACAAGTTGCAAGATTGTACATCTGGGTCTGCACATCCGTTGGAATTCAGGGTATCAGAGTCAACTAACCCTTTAACACTTTCATTCAGTTTTGACTTGTTCCACCTTTATTAGAGACTATTGCTACATTTTTAAATAAAACTAATTTTTGATTCTTTTAATGCCTTCGTAGTAGTAATAAAGTACAGTGTTATCATTATTTCCAGTATAGAAGTGATTTCTGTGTAATTACTACCCAAATCATGCCCCAAGTATTGTCATATAGTTAGTGCAACAGCTAATACCAAGTGAGATAGCAAGAACTGATGATGCTGGAGTCAGAGATAGCACAATATGGAGCTGGAGAAGCAGACCGAGCCAGGTAGTATCAGAGAAGGCAGGAAAGTTAACATTTTGGGTCAAGACCCTTCTTCAGAAATGGGGGGGGGTAGGGAGAGATGAGAGGGAAGGTTGGTCAGTCATGGGATGAAGCCAGGGTTGGGGAGATTTTGAAACTGGTAAAGTCCAAATTGAGACCATTAGGTTTTACGTTCCCAAGGCTGAAAATTAGGTGCTGCTCTTCTAGTTTCTGGATCATCTCCCCACCCTCAGCCTCATCCCATGACCAACCCTCCCCTCATCTCCACCTTCTTGACCTGACACAACATGTACATGTTCTCTCCCACATAAGAGCTCCTTCCACCTCACTGACCAATCTCCACCACTGCCTACCTGCACTCACCAATCACCATCCCACCTACCTTCCCCAGCCCCACCCCTCCTCTCTCTATTTATTTCAGAGCTCCCACCACCCCACTCCCCCATTTCTGAAGAAGGGTTCCAACTGGAAATGTCAACTTTCTTGCTCCTCTGATGCTGCCTGGCCCACTGTACTCCTCCAGATTCACAGTGTCACAACTAATACCAAGTGCTTGTCTCTTTTTATATGTTCTCAATACAGCAAAACCTGTCAGGGCTTACTTAATTGATCATTACCACCCTATTATTCGAACAGCTTGGTTAAATCAAATGCTCTGAATCCATCTATCAACCCAAACCAGATTAAAAAATTCCTGGCTTTCAATATTAAATCCCTTTCAGCTCACAAGCTTCGCCCCCACCCCCCCCCCCCCTCACCCTGTTCAGTTAGGTAGCAGGTTTGTGTGGCTCAGAACATGGCCAACAGTGCGACTTGCTTTTTTTCTGATGGGATGTTAAACCAAGGCTGTGATATGTAAAACATTCCACAGCACTATTTCAAAGAGCAGAAACAGAGAAGTGTCCAAAATCCCGGCCTATATTTATCCCTCAAATGGCAGCGAAACAGAAAAGTTGGCAGGCAAGATTAATGCTTGTGGTGTTTTGCCGTACACAGATTTCTTACATGACTGCATTTGGGGAGGGAGGGAAGATGGTACATCTTGGCCGACAGGCACTTTGGGACGTGCTGGGGTTGTAAAATAGGCTATACAAATGCACTTTGCAGCACGATATACGAATGAATGCCTTTGCAGCCTGGTCCAGATCAGCAACTGCCCCTCGCGCTCTGGGGACCTTCTAAAGCGGTACACATGCCTACTCACGCTCTGCCAGCATCGCCATCGCGACGTCCGACTGAATAATCACACCGACTATAACGGCTTTGCCGGATATGCACAACTTTGTACTGAACGAGTCGTTTACGCTCCCAAAGGCCCCAGAATCCAAACCAACGTGAGACCGGTAAATTAACGATGAGACTGCGCATGTTCTACCCGTTGGAGGAAGCGGTGTGCTTCATCCAGATGTGGGTGTGGCCTTGCTTTGAACGTCATGAGCCACTTAATTGACTGACCTTTCAAATTTTACCACTATCCACTGGCATCAAATATGCTAATGTTTAATTTTTTTTATTAAGTGGACGAGAATTAGAGAACGAATTCTCAATAGTATAAAATAACGTAAAGAACTATGGATGCTGGAGACACAAATGCTGAAACAAACAAAAACAGAAATTGCTGAAGAACCTCAGCGGGTCTGGAAGTATCCGTGGGGAGGAAGCAGAGTTAACGTTTCAAGTCCAGTGATCATCAGGATTAGAAGTAACTCGGAAAAGGTGGTGATATCAGAGATAATGGGAGCTGCAGATGCTGGAGAATCAGAGATAACAAAATGTGGAGCTGGGTGAACACAGCAGGCCAAGCAGCATCTTAGGAGCACAAAAGCTGACGTTTCGGGCCTAGACCCCTCATCAGAAAAGGGGATGGGGATCGAAGATGGATAGAGGAGAAGATAGGTGGAGAGCAGACGCACAAGTTAAAGAGCTGGGGATGGAGCCTGTAGAGGTGAGTGTAGGTGAGGAGGTAGGGAGGGGATAGGTCAGTCCAGGGAGGACGGACAAGTCAAGGGGGTGGGATGAGATTAGTAGGTAGGAAATGGGGGTGCGGCTTGAGGTGAGAGGAGGGGATAGGTGAGAGGAAGAACAGGTTAGGGAGGCGGGTATGAGCTGGGCTGATTTCAGGATGTAGTAGGGGGAGGGGAGATTTTGAAGCTTGTGAAATCGACATTGATACCATTGGGCTGCAGGGTTCCCAAGCGGAATATGAGGTGCTGTTCCCGCAACCTTCGGGTGGCATTGTTGTGGCACTGCAGGAGGCCTCCACTGTACCCACTGTGGCCTCCTCTACACTGGGGAAACCAAGTGGAGGCTTGCGGACCACTTTGCAGAACACCTACGCTTGGTTTGCAACAAACAACTGCATCTCCACGTCGTGAACCATTTCAACTCACCCTCCCATTCCTTAGACGACATGCCCATCCTGGGCCTCAGTGCCACAACGATGCCACCTATAGGTTGCAGGAACAGCAACTCATATTCTGCTTGGGAACCCTGCAGTCCAATGGTATCAATGTGGATTTCACCAGCTTCAAAATCTCCCTTCCCCATACTGCATCCCAAAACCAGCCCAGCTCGTCCCCGCCTCCCTAACCTGTTCTTCTTCTCACCTATCCTCTCCTCCCCCTCAAGCCACACCCCCATTTCCTACCTACTAACCTCATACCGCCCCCTTGACCTGTCTGTCCTCCCCAGACTGACCAATCCCCTCCCCACCAACACTCACGCCTACTGGCTTCATCCCTGCCTCTTTAACTTGTCTGTCTCCTCTCCACCTATCTTCTCCACTATCCATCTTCAATCTGCCTCCCCCTCTCTCCCTATTTATTTCAGAACCCACTCCCCCTCCCCCATTTCTGATGAAGGGTCTAGGCCCGAAACGTCAGCATTTGTGCTCCTAAGATGCTGCTTGGCCTGCTGTGTTCATACAGCTCTACACTTTGTTATCTCAGAAAAGGTGGTATTCATGCTCCAGGGACGTAGAGTGAGCATTTGGGTGGAGACGATGGATGGAGAGAAAAACGAAGGCCCAGCTCACAAATGGATTGTTGATAGTAAGACAAGGAAGGAGAGAAGCGAGAGAGGTGATAATGGGAACTAGGAGTAACTGACAATGGATTGGCCAAGCTGACAGCAACCTATTTTGTGACAGGACCTAAGGTAGTGAGGGTAGGTAATAGACAAGGTAGGTGTTAAACAAGAGGCTGGGGGGAAAAACCTGCTGGAATCTGAGGTAGACAAACAAGAGGCTGGAAGAACACAGCAAAATCCAGCTAGCATATGGAGAAAAGGAGGAGTCAACATGTTGGGTATAACCCTTCTTCAAGACTGAAACATTGACTGCTCCTTTCCTCCAGATCCTGCCTAGCTTTTGCTGTGTTCTTCCAGCTTCCTGTTTGTCTGCCTTGGATTCCAGCAGTTGTTTTATGTCTCTAAGGAAGGAGCTGTTCATGCCCTGGAGGAACATAACCTCAATTTTTGCTTAGGTACATTCCAGTCTTCGGTATTCAACATTTAGTTTAGCAATTTCAGAACATGGACATCTTCAACGTCTACTATCTACCTCCACAATCCCAAGTCCTGTCATGAAATGGTTTCATTTCAGCACAGCCAACCCTTTTTTTTCAAATCCTGACTTCTACGTCGTAGGTGGTGGACAGGCTGTGGGGAGTCAGGAGGTGAGTCACTCACTGCAGTTTTCCTAATCTCTGACTTTCTCTTTTAGCCACTTATGTGGTGGGTCCAGTTGAGTTTCAGGTCAATAGTAAGCCCCAGGATGTTGATAATGGGACATTCAATGAGGGTAACACCATTGAATGTCAAGGGTCAGTGGTTAATTGTCTCATATTTGAGATGGCTATTTGTGTCAATGTTTAAACCTGTAGACATAATGGTTCGTTGATCTGTGGCATTGCTCAGCGAAATTTTAAGATTGAGGGAAATCTGTATCGGCTGCAGAGAGAAACAATGTCCTTCCCCCTTATTCCGTACACCCAATTGTATGAAACACCTAATCAATGACAGGCATACCTATGGACAGCCCCAGGTTCCCATGATCTTATGGTGTTTAACAGATACACTATTCTCCATGCCTTGAGTTCTTTCTATGCATCCTATTAATTCGCATTTCAAAGTTACTGGTTATTCTCCTGGTCTGACCCAGACTCGCTTATCTTTAAGGAGTGCCTGAATTCTGTTAGTCAATGTGTTCTATGTGTTATCTCTGTCAAATTCAGTTATTCCTCTTATATTTTTCACTGCCCAACCTGTATCTATAAAAAATACAGAAGACAGTTGGTTTTAGCTAACTGCTATAAGATTCGTAATATTAAATTTTGTTATAAAGTTAGTTATAAAGTGTAAAGTTGATCAGCTTCTTCTACCATTTCAAACAATCTATATCATTCTGGGCGTGCCAGGCATCTTGTTAGAGATAAGTAAAAGATTTTCCTGAGACTAACTAACTTTCACATCTAGGTCTAAATATTTTCCACCAAATGCTTCTAGTATACATTGGTTATTCATGTATCTATACTCACGTTGAAATCTACCTCCATGATTATCTGAAGAATCTTTAATTTGAACATATTTCTTAATATTGTGAATAACTACAAATAAATAACTAATTACTTCAACTTAACTTTAGCTTTTTTTTCACAGCTGCCTAATGTGTTAGGCTGGTTGGTTGGTTTGTGGGCTGAGATTTACACACCTTGATCTAACTGGTACTGTTCACTTAATGGGACAACATCTTTTCATTAAGGAAGCTGGAATCAATTACTTTTCTATCCTTAGGCATCCTCATATCAAACTGTTTAGGATGGTTGCTTGTGGGGCCTCCCGTTCACCTGTAGTAACCCTGTTCAAAGGAATCGTGGTATTTCACTTAAATGCTGGAGCAGGATGTTTAATTCTACTTATGTCTTGTCTGCCATTTTGTGTCCTAATGCAGGAGCAGGCTGTTTTATTCTGTTAAACCCCGTTGGCCATTTTGTGTCTTTCAGACATAGGCCACCCTTACACTCTTATGTTCACATCCACATCATTTATATAAATTACAAAAGCAGTGGACCCATGACTGATCCTTGCAGCACACTATTGGTTACAGGCCTCCAGTCCCAAAAGCATCTACCATCACCCTGTATCTCCTTCTTTGAGCCAGTTTTGTATCCAAGTGGCTGGTTCTCCCTGTATTCTATGTGATCTAACCTTACTAACCAGTCTACCAGAAGGAACCTTGTCGAAAGCCTTACTGAGGACCATATAGATCATGTCCATGGCTCTGCTCTCATCAGTCCTCTTCATATCTTCTTCAAAAAAACTCAATCAAGTATATGAGATATGTTTTACCATACACAAAGCCATGTTGACTATCCCTAATCAGTCCTTACCTTTCCAAATACATGTAAAACGTGTTCCTCAGGATTCCTCTGACAACTTGCCCACCACCATCACTATTAGTTTCCTGTCAATTCCCATGACCCTGCAAGATTTTGGTTCCTTCAGGTGCTCACATAATTTCATTTTGAAATCATTGATTTGTTTCTGCTTCTACTGACACCTTCCCATAATCCATCTTCAAGGGCAGCAAGTTCCACATTTTTACTATTCCCTGTGTAAAGAATTTGCTCCTCACAGTCCTCTATATCTCTTGCCCAAAAGCGTGGTAACCAAAAATGGATGTAATACACTAAAGTGAAGCCTGACCAATAAATAATTAACAACCAACCTAATATAAAGTTTCAGCATAACTTTGTTGCTTTTTGTGCTCAAAAGTTATTTATGAAGCCCGAGATACCACATACTTTGACAAATCCTCTCACTGCACATGCACCACACCTCCCCTTCCAGGTCTCTTTTGTCCTTACACATTTTAAAACTGTGTAGTTAAATCTATATTGTTTCTCCCTATCCCCTCTGCCAAACTTTATCACCCTATATATTCTGCATATAATCCAATATATATCAGTACTAAATAAGCTTGTAACTATCCAGGTCAAAACAACCACCTTATTTGGCACTACATCCACAAACATTCACTCCCTCCACCACCAATGTTCAGTTGCAGCACAATGTACTAGCTACAAGATGCACTGTAAAAATTCTCTAAATTTCCTCAGATGACCCCTTCCAAATTCATAACCACTATCATCTAAAAGGACTAGCACAGTAGATAACACTACCACCTGCAAGTTCCCCTCCAAGCAACTCACCACCCGCACTTAGAAATGTATTGCAGTTCCCTCAGTGTCACTAGGTTAAAATCCTGGAACGTCCCCTTCCACCCCTTTAACATTGTGAGGTGTCATAGCGGTAATGTCACTTGACTAGTAATTCAAAGGCCCAGGTTAATGCACTGCGGACAGGGAATTCCAACATGGCAGATGATGAAATTTGAACTCAGTAAAAGATGTGGAATTAAAAAGCTGGCTTAATATAACCCATAATGTAACCATTACCAATTGTCATAGCAATATGTCAAGTTCACTACTGAGCTTTAAGTTAGGAAATCTGCCATCCTTACTTGGCCTCATTTACCTGTACCTCTAAACCCACTGCAATATGGTAGATTCTTAACTTTCCTCTGAAGTGGCAAAGCAAGCCAATCAATTTAATGAAATCAACACAAAGCCTAAAGGAATGAAGTCTGGCAGCCACCTGGCATTGATCTAGTCAGTGGAAATGACAAATGGTAAACTCAGTCCTGTCAATCCTGCAAAGTCCTCCTCACCCACACCGCATGCCAAAATTGGAAGAATTGTCTCAGAGACTAGTCAAGCAATAGCTTGACATAGCCATTCTTCTGTGCACTGTAGCCTGTAATGTTCCAGACATCACCATCAACATTCCTAGTATATTCTGTCAATTGTTAGGACAGACCCACCAGAGATGACAGCACAGTGGTATATGGTCATGAAGGAGTGACTCTGGTAATCCTCAGCATTGACTCTGGACCCCATAAACCATCTTGCTTCAAGTCAAACATGGGCCAGGAAGTTTCCTGTTAATCACCACTTAAAATTCTCCCTTGGCTGATGAATGAGTGCTCCCTCATACTTCAAGCACTTAGGATGGCAATGCATTCTGTGTTGGGAAATCAATATCCATCACCAAGAGTAACTTGGCAGCACCACTACTGACCAACCTGGCCAGGGTCTAAAGGATACAGCTATTAGGCTGGGTCTGTGGCTATTAGTAAGGGAACCACAGGAGGGAAAAACCTACTTAGCCTCATCCTTATCAATTGGCCTATTGCAGATGCATCCAGTCATTACAGTATCAGAAAGAGTGACCACCACACAGTCCTTTTGGAGATAAAGTCTCATCTTCTAATGAAGATATCCTCCATTATGTTGTATGTCGCAACCACCCTGCTGAATGGGACTTTGAACAAATCTAACAATGCAAATCTAGGCATCCACAAGGCACCTGTGTTGCATTAATAGCAGCAGAATTACATTCAGCAGCAATCTATAACCTCATGGCCCAACATATCCCTCACTCTGTATTTACCATCAACATTGGAAATCAGCACTGGTTCAATGAAGAGTGCAAGAGGCTCTACTAGATGCAGTAGATATGCAAAAAATGCTATTTTAACCGAGTGAAGCTACAGGCATACTTGCATGCCAAACAGCAGAAGCAGCAAGTGATGGATAAAGTTGTATGACACATCAAACCAACGGATCAGATCTAAGCTCTGCATTCCTGTCACATTCAATTGTGGTTTGACAGTCAAACAACCAACAGCAGGAACAGGCTCTACAATGACCTCCATCCTCAATAACAGGATGCACAGCAGATCAGCACAAAAGACAAGACTTAAGTATTTGTGAAAATCTTCACCCATAAGTGCCAAGTGGATGATCCATCTCAGCCTCCTCCTGAGGTCTGCAACAAGCAGGTTCCAGTCTTCAACCAATTCAGATCAGTTCACTTCATGTGATGTGAGGAAACAGTTGGAGACTTTCGAAAATGCAAAAGCTATGGGTCCTGATAACATTCCAGCAAAAGTACTGAGATTTATGGTCCATAACTAGCTGTGCCACGATCAAAGTTTTTCCAGTGCAGTTACAACACTGAATCTACATGACATTGTGGAAAATTGCCCGGGTATTTCCCATACATACAAAACAGGACAAATCCAACTCGACCAATTATTGTCAAATTAGTGTGCTCTCAATTGTCAGCAAAATGATGAAAGGTACGGTCGGCACTGTTATCAAGCAGCATTTGCAAAGAAATGACCTGCTCTCACCTGTTGAGTTTGGATTCTTCCAGAGCCACCCTACTCCTGATCTCATTACAGTTGTCATCCAAACGTAAACAAAAGGGCTGAATTCCAGAAATGTGGTGAGAATAACTTCCCTGCCTAGGCTCAATGAACATCAGCTGCATCGTCCTTCTCTTCATCATAAGGCCAGAAGTGGGAATGTTCATTCATGACTTTGCATTATTCAGCACCATTCACGACTCTTCAGATCCTGAATCCATCCAAATTCAAATGTAGCAAGACCTGGACCACGTTCAGCTTTGTGCTGCTGGGCAGCAAGCAACACAAGGTCCAGATAACCCATCAACCGAGAACACAATCCTTTCCTCTTGACATTCAATTGCATTATCAATGTTGACACCGTCTTATCAACATCGACCAGAAACTAAACTGGTTCAGATAAATAGGACCAGCGTTTTGCAGGCTAGGAATTCTTCAACGAATAGCTTGAAATGTAGGAGGTAGTCATTGCCAGTCACTTGTGTAGTGTGAATGTTAATTGCCAGTTGGAAACCCAAGGCTAAAAGTTGCCCAGGCCTGCTGCAAACAGACATAGACTGCTTCACTGTCATTATAATTGAGGGAACGTCATTGACAAAGCACCTGAAGATTTTTGAGCCAACGACACTACCCTGAGGGATTCCTGCAGGAATGCCCTGGGATTGATATGACCAATCTCCAACAAATGGCATATCGATGTCAGGCTGCAGATCTTTCACATTTTAAAATATGGATGTACAAACGATCTATCACTTTTATCAATAAACAATCATTGTTTCATCTTAATACATACCATATTGAAACATATTGTGGAAAAGTTTCATTGAATGAGAGCGTTTGATTGTTTGTTCAGAGTTACAGCTTTTCCCAAGCAGTCAGTGGAGTTGCTCCATATTATATGTGGTGTCTCTGTTGTCACCAGTACTAATTGGCAAAATGTTGTGTCTTTGTCGAGTTGACAAAACATTTTTGTTAAAAATGAGCTAGACATCAGTTTTGAAACTGTTGTCTCAGTAAATGGATGGTATCAGAGCTGAGAGTTTACAACTATTAGAAAAGATCAAACAGGCTAGTACTCTTTATCTCTCAAAAAATGAAAAACTAAGGAAAGTCTTTAAAATTATGTACAATGTAGAGTAGACACAGAGAAGATGTGTTGCGCTAATTGCACTACTAAAATAGAAGCTATAAATATAAAAAATGCGCAAATAAATCCATTAAGGAATTCAAGAAAAATGTTTTTATCCAGAGAGTGGTTAGAGAACCATAGAGATATTCAGGGTAAAAATCATAGATGCAGTTATGAGGAAGTTAGATCAACACTCAGAGGAGAAGGAAGTATAGCAACAACTTATATAGTGCCTTTAATTTAATAAAATGTCCTATTTCTCAGCAGTAAATATGATGTAATAATAATTACTAAGTAATGATAAATAGAATGTTATAATGGTCCATCATATTTGACATTTCTTTGACTCAACCTTCTGATCAAAATCTGAAACTTCTGGAGAAATTTAGCAGCTCTGGCAGCATTTTTGGAGAGAATGCAGAGTAAATGCTTTGGGTCCTGTGAGTCTTCTCCTAATCCTTTCTCCAAATCACACAAACTGAGTGAAGCAATTTTGCTTTATTAAATGGTATGTGAATAGCTTTTTGAACTGCTGCTCATGAATATTTTCCTCCGTATCACTTCACTTTGTCTGCGTTGTAACCTAAATGTCATTGTTCCTGTACAAAAGAAGGTTCTTGATTCTAAAAGTTTTAAAAGCCTGGATTCATTTTCTTCACTGCATGCAGTAAAATGTCCAGTGGATGGCGACTGAGATTTGTTGTATGTTTTCCCCACAAGCAGATTGATGATATCCAACCAATCAGACTTGTCGTCCCTATTGTTAACAGTGACAACTGTTCATTTATTTTATATATGAAAGATTAAAATGTTTGTTCATACTGCAGTGAAAATTAAGTATCAGTTAAGTGCAAACTACATCATTTCTGATGATTATAAATGATCTATTTCAGATATTTTCTTTGGCAGATTTTCAGAGCAGATGTGTTGGCTCTTGAATTTTTTTCATTCATTTTATGAAAGTTTACATATGTAAGTACAGAAATATTAGGCTGCCTTGAGACTTTCAGTTTGTATAATTACAAATTAAGAATGAAAGCGTGATCTAAAATAACAGAGAAGGCCCAAGGTGCTGAATAGTCTATTCCTGCTGTGGTTGGTTGGCTTGCTGAGTTGATTTGTTGCTCTGTAGGCATTTCATTACCCTGCTGTGTAAGCAGGGTAATGAAACACCTGCAGAACAATGAACCAGCTTGGCGAGCCAACCAACCACAACGTCCATAGCCCAAGCGACAAATCTACTCTAAAATCTTAGCGTCTATTCCTGCTCCTGTGTTTCCAATTTATTAAATCAAAATAAATAATTTGATAAGTTAAATCAAAGGTTTTGATAAGCAGAAACAAAGAGCCAGCACGATCCTGATGGCAGCCCTTTCAACTCTGAGCCAAGAGGTTGGAGCTCCATGTCCATTTCCAAGACAGAAGAATAACCTGGGCTGCTACTTCAATGCAGGACCATGGGAATACTGTATTATTAGAAGCTTCAACCACTATTTGGCTCATTCAAATGGATGCAACAACTCCAAGACTATTTAATGCCACATGTTGCCAGGAATGGAAGGTTTTATTTGGAGGGAGAGGCTGGGACATTTTTCACTCGAGTGTGGTAGGTGAATATGAAGGTTTTTAAAATCGTGAAGGGTTTTGGTAGGGTGAATGGCAGGTTTAGTTCTCCAATAATGCGAAAGTTGCGTTCTTGTGTGACCTCGCACTATAGAAAATCATGTTAGAGTGAAAGTGCTATAGAAAATTGCTATTCTTGTTCAGCAGAAAGTTCACATTATCCAAACAGCATCCACTATTTTTCAATTGTGTTATAGCCAATTCATGTTAACGAAACACGCGTTATAGCAACCTATAAGGGGAAACTTTTTGTATGCAGACAGTTGTTTGTGTCCAGAGGACATGGTAGATGTGAGTGCAGCTACAATGTTAAAAGACATTTGGACAAGAACATGAATATGAAAGGTTTGGAGGGATGTGGACCAAGCACAGGCAGACTTATTTAGTTTGGGATTATGGCCAGCATGGACCATTTGGGCCAAAAGGCCTGTTTCCATGCTTTATGACTCTATGAATTTGATCTGGGAATATGCTACATGTCCTGACCAGCATTCATTTTCCAATTAAAACTACCAAAGGCAATTAACTGTAGTTTTCTCCATCATCACTCTTATGGAATCTAATTCACATCTGTTTTAACAGCTAATTTCAGTTAAACACGTTATGCTTTAAGGATCTGGTAAAATGATATACAAAAGCAAATTAATTTCTCTCCATTTAAAATCTAATTGTCATAAGAATACAATGGATTGCAATGTGGGAAAGTGTGAGGTTATGCATTTTGGTAAGAAGAATGGAGACTTAGACTATTTTCTGAACAGGGAAAGGCTTCAGAAATCTGAAGCACAAGGAGCCCTAGTTCAGCATTCTCTTTAAGATTAACATACAGGTTCATTTGGCAGTTAAGAAGGCAAATACGATGTTAGCATTAATTTGAGAGGGCTAGAACACAAAAGTAGAGATATATTGCTGAGGCTCTCTAAGGCTCTGGTCAGACATTTTAAAGGCACTGAGAATATTGTGAGCCATTTTGGGACCAGTATCCGCAGAAGGATATGCCAACTTTGGAGGGGATCTGGAGATGGTTCACAAGCATGATCCCAGGAATGAAGGTTATCACATGAGAAGCAGTTGAGAACTCTGAGCTTGTACTCAGTGGAGTTTAAAAAGATGATAGGGGATCTCATTGAAACTTACAGAATACTGAGAGGCCTAGATGGAGTGAACATTGAGATGATTTGTCCACTAGTAGGAGAGTCTAGGAACCAAGAGCACAGACTCGTAGTGAAGGGATAATCTCTGAGAATTGAGGTGAAGAGGAACTTCTTCAGGGTGGTGAATCTGTAGAACTTATCACCACAGACAGCTGTGGAGACCAAGTCATTGAGTGTTTTTCAGGCACAGATAGTTAAGTTCTTGATCAGTAAAGAGATCAAGAGTTACAGAGAGAAAGCAGGAGAATGCACCTGAGGAACATATCAACCATGATCGAATGGCAGAGCAGATTGAATGAGTCAAGTAGCCTAATTTTGCACTTATATTTTACGGTCTTCTCAACGTTATCGCCTCAGTATGTCCCACTCCTCTCTCTGTCTATCTCTCCATCTTTCTGTCGCACACAGCCTCTCTCTCACACACACATACACACCAATAAACCAGGAAATCAAATTCTAAATTTCTTAAGTAATAAAGAATGCAAGGCTGATAGTTCTGTTGCACATTCAAATATTTCTGGACAGTTATATAGAATAATTCCAATTCACGTGCAGCAAGTGTTGGCTGCCTGAGGAGCTCCAGCTCGAAGTTGATGAGCTGGAATCCGAATTCCAGACACTGTGGCACATTCGGCAGGGGGGAAAATACTTGGATGCGTTGTTCCAGGAGGCAGTCACACCTGGTAGATTAACTAATGTTAATTCGATTGGCAGGCAGGGAGAGCAGTGTGTGGCTGTGAGTGATGCAGGTAGAGGGACTCTGCAGACAGGAACACAGGAGCTGCAGCCCTTGACATTCTCCCACAGGCACTTGTTCCCTGCCTGGATGAGGAACAGGGCTGCAAGAAGGATGAGTCAACTGACCATGGCACAATGCCATGTCCAGGAGGCCATTCAAGAGGGGATAGCAAAAAGACAGATTGTAGTTGCAGGAGATTCTATCATTAGGGGATAGACAGTATCCCCTGTGAGCAGGATAGAGAATCAGGCATGGTGTGTTGCCTGCCCGGTGCCAGGGTGTGAAAAATCTCTGACCGGCTTGAGAGGAAACTAGAGAGGGAGGGGGAGAGGGTTGGTACGTAGGTACCAACAGCATAGGCAGAACTAGGAAAAAAGACCTGTTTCGGGATTATGAAAATCTAGGAACAAAATTTAAAAACAGGTCTTCAAGGGTCATAATCTCTGGATTGCTGCCCGAGCCACATGCAAATTGGCATAGGGAGGCAAGGATCAGGGAAGTAAACACGTGGCTAAAAGAATGGTGTGGGAAGGAGGGTTTCCTTTTCATGAGGCACTGTCATCAGTTCTGGGACAGGAGGGATCTATACTGCTGGGATGGACTCCACCTGAACAGGGCCAGGTCCAGTGTTCTGGCGAAAAAGGTAAATAGGGTGGTTAACAGGACTTTAAACGAGTAAGTAAAAGGGAAGGGAGAAGTGAGCATGGATGGACAATAACAATTCATTTAAGGCAAAGCAGCAGGTTAGCAGGTGACGAGGAAGCTTCAACTTCTTTGAAAATTAGGGAAAAAAGGGAAGGAGAACTCAAGAGCTGTTAGTAATGGAGGTAATAGGACCCTAAAAGGAGGTGTAAAAGCTGGCGTAAGGGCACTTTGTCTGAATGCTCGAAGCTTCCAAAACAAGGTGGATGAGTTGATGGTGCATGTCATGGTAAATGGGTATGCTTTAGTGGCCATAACAGAGACATGGTTACAGGATGGTCATGACTGGGAGTTAAATATCCAGGGTATCAAACTGCTCAGAAGGACAGACAGGAAGGTAAGGAAGTTGGTGTTGCTCTGATTTTTAAGGATGATATCAGGGCAGTGGTGAGAAATGATATAAGCTCTACTGAACAAAACAATGAATCCATTTGAGTAGAAATTAGGAATAGCCGGGAGAAGAAGTCACTGATAGGTGTAGTCTATAGGCCACCAAATAATGACATCGTGGTGGGTCAGGCAATAAACATAGAAATAGCTACTGCATGTAAAAATGGTACAGCAATTATCATGGGGGATTTTAATCTACATATCGATTGGTCAAACCAAGTCGGTCATGGCAGCCTTGAGGAGGGGTTCATAGAATGCATCCGTGATAATTTCCTCGAACAATATGTAATGGAGCCTACGAGGGAGCAAGCTATCCTAGATCTAGCCCTGTGTAATGAGATAGGAATAATTAATGATCTCACAGTTAGGGATCCTCTCAGAAGGAGTAATCACAGCATAGTCGAATTTAAGATACAGATGGAGCGTGAGAAGGTTAAATCCAGTACTATATCCTGTGCTTAAACAAAGGAGAGTATGAAGGAGGAATCAGCTAAGGTAGAATGGGAGCAAAAACTTGATGGTGGGTCAATTGAGGAACTGTGGAGGACTTTCAAAATGATTTTTCACAGTTCTCAGCAGAAGTATATTCCAGTGATAAGGAAAAACTGTAGGAAAAGAGAGAGCCTGCCATGGATGTCTAGGGAAATAATGGAAAGTATCAGATTGAAAAAAAAACACGTTCAAAAAGGCAAAGAGTAGTGGGAAACTAGTAGACTGGGAAATCTTTAAAGGCCAACAGAAAGCCACAAAAAAAGTTATAAAGAAAAGTAAGATAGATTATGAGAGTAAACTAGTTCAAAATATAAAAACAGGCAGCGAATGTTTCTAAAAATATGTGAATCGTAAAAAGAATGGCGAAGGTAAACATTGGTCCTTTAGAGAATGAGAAGGCCAATTTAATAGCTGGGAATGAGGAAATAGCCGAGACATTAAACAGTTATTTCGTGTCGGTCTTCACATGCCGAAAACTAATGTCAAGAAGGTTATAGCAGGTGAGGACCTAGAAACTATCATCATCATTAAGGAGGCAGTGCTGGGCAAGCTAATGGGGCTAAAGGTAGACAAGCCTCCTGGCCCTGATGAAATGCATCCCAGGGTACTAAAAGAGGTGATGGGGGAAATAGCAAATGCTCTAGTAATTATTTACCAAAATTCACTGGACTCTGGGGTGGTTCCCGCAGATTGGAAAACAGCCAATGTGACACCACTGCTTAAAAAAGGAAGTAGACAAAAAGCAGGTCCAGGCCAGTTAGGTTAACTTCGGCAGTCGGGAGAATGCTTGAATCTATCATTAAGGAAGGAATAGCAAGACATCTGGACATAAATTGTCCCATTGGGAACACCCCAAAGATAGGTCATGTTTAACTAATTTGGTGGAATACTTTAAGGACATTACTTGCATGGTGGACAATGAGGAACCTGTGGATGTGGTGTATCTGGATTTCCAGACGGCATTTGACAAGGTGCCACACCAAAGGCTGCTGCATAAGATAAAGTTGCACGGTATGACAGGTAATGTATTGGCATGGTTAGAGGATTGGTTGACCAGTAGAAAGCAAAGAGTAGGGGTAAATGGATGCTTTTCTGGTTGACGGCCAGTGGCTAGTGGTGTGTCTCAGAGATCAATGTTGGGACCACAATTGTTTACAATTTACATAGATGATTTGGAGTTGGAGACTAAGTTTAGTGTGTCAAAATTTGCAATGACACTAAGGTGAGTGGTAGAGCAAAGTGTGCAGAAGACACTGAAAGTCTGCAGAGGGATAGAGATAGTCTAAGTGAGTGGGCAAAGGTCTGAGAAATGGAGTACAATGTTGTTTAGTGTGGTAATTTTGGTAGGAATAACAGCAAAATGGATGATATTTTAAATGGTAAAAAATTGCAGCACGCTGCATGCAGAGGGACTTGGGTGTCCTTGTGCATGAATCACTAAAAGTAGGATTGCAGGTACAGCAGGTATTTAAAAACAAAAATGGAATTTTGTCTGCCATTGCTGGAGGGATGGAGTTTAAAAACAGGGAAACTATGCTGCTGCTGTATAGGATCCTGGTGAGGCCACAGCTGGAGTACTGTGTGCAGTTTTGGTCTCCTTACTTGAGAAGAGACATACTAGCACTGGAGGAGGTGCAAGGAGATTCACTCAGTTGATTCTAGAGTTGAGAGGGTTGGATTATGAGGAGAGACTGGAATTATACTCGTTGGAATTCAGAAGAATGAGGTGAGATCTTTTAGAAACATATAAGATTACGAAGGGAATAGATAAGGTGGAGGCAGGGAGGTTATTTCCACTAGCGGGTGAAACTAGGACTAGAGGGCATCACCTCAAAATAAAGGGAAGCAGATGTCGGACTGAGATGAGGAGGAACGTCTTCACCCAAAGTGTTGTGAATCTGTGGAATTTCCTGCCCAGTGTAGTGTTTGAAGCTATATCACTGAATGTTTTTAAGGCAAGGCTAAATAATTTTTGAACAGTACAGGAATTAAGGGTTATGGTGAGTGGGCAGGCAAGTGGAGCTGAATCTCAAAATGATCTTATTAAATGGCAGGGCAGGCTTGAGGGGCCAGATGGCCTACTTCTGCTCCTAGTTCTTATATTCTAAGTGACTAATCTCACACATTCCAACACATAGCCTTCTTGACTAGCTTGAAGTACAGCTAATCTTTTCTGCACCAGTATTTTGGGAAAGAGACCAGTGCTGTGAATGCAAGATAATAAAATGTGAGGCTGGATGAACACAGCAGGCCAAGCAGCATCTCAGGAGCACAAAAGCTGACGTTTCGGGCCTAGACCCTTCATCAGAGAGGGCTGTGAATGCCATTGTTACACATTTCAAAGCACACAGTGGCCATTTTGAAACTATGCAGGAGTTGAAATATCGTAGAATATAATACTATAAAAGATATAATACAGTGCAAAATCATGCATGTGTCTTTGATTTAAGTAAACATTTAATTCCATTCTCCCGTTTTTTCTCCAAAACTCCCAAAATATTTTCACTTCAAGTATTTATCCAATTCCCTTTGAATGCTCCTGTTGAACATACTTCCATATCCTTTCAGGAACGTAATTCCAGACAATAATGTAGGGTTATAAAATAAATTTCCCCATCTTGCCAGTGCTATTTTTTAACCACATCTTAAATTTGTAACCTTTGTTTACACATCTAACAAGTTTCATCTCAACATTCTCTCTTTTAAGAAGTGCATAGACATTTCATCTTCGGATGTAGTGATCATGAAAACATTTCATATGAAATTTAAAACTTTGAAAGATGTACTCCTTCAAAATCTCAGTAAAGTTAGCTCGAATCTGAAATGTCCTTGTTGGAACGTAATGGGCTGTCTGTGTCAAAATGAGCAAATAGACAGTTCAACAGTGTCTTCATGTGTGCACACATGCACAAATGCATGCTCCTGAAGAAATTTGTGGTGTAATGAAGCAATGTCATTGAGCACATCCACCTGTGTTTGCAGACCTTTTGAAATTTGGAGTAATTACTTTGTTTTGTTTACATGGCTTCTCCCTCCCAAAATACAGCACTTCCATCTTTTCAGGGTTACGTATCTGCCTGTTTCACCAGTCTGGCTATGCCCTCATAAATTTGTTAATGTTTTCTTCATTGTTCAGCATTATATCAAGTTTCATATCATCAGAAAAATCTGAAATTATGCCCTGTGTCCCAAGCCCAGGTCATGTTATATATATATATTATACATACATTCTAAAAAATAGCCTTAATACCAACCTCTGGAGGACACCTACTTTCTTCCTGTCTGATAAACAACTGTGCACTACTGCTCTCTATTTTCTGTAACTTAAACAATGTCCAGTGCAACTCCCTTGTTAATTCCATGTGCTAAATAGTGTTTCGTAAAATCCTTTGAAGTCCATATAAACAACATCAATCATACTAATGATTCAGATACTTCATCAAAAAATTCAATCAGCTTTGGCCTTATTAAATTTCCCTTTATCAATTCCATGGTGATCATCATTCATCAGGCCATACTTTTCCAAACATAATTCACTTTATTATAGGTTACTGTCTCAAAGAATTTCTCCGTCATCTGTGTTAAGGTGAGTAGCTGACAGATGCTCAGATTAATCCTGTCCTTGTTTCTGAATGGGGTTATTATTTGAATCCTCTAATTCTCTGGTGAAAGGAGGATTGAAGATTTTTGGTAGACTTTCTAATATCTCTGACCTTACTTCCTTCAACAATTTCGGGTCTATCCCACCTGCACAAGGTAGCTTTTCTACTTTGGGAATTGCTAACATGTTGATTACTACTAATTTATCTTTACTCTATTCAGTATCTCTACTATCTATTCCTTTGTTGCTGCATACTTTACTTGAGTGAAGACATATTCAAGCTACTCGTTTAGAATCTCCACCACTCAAGATTGAGCTGTATGTTTTAGAACAGGTTTCAAACCACAAAATTTCATTAAAGAATGTTTATCAACAATGTATACATGGTGATATAGCAGCAGAGCTCTTTTCTGAGCTCTATTCATGCCAAGCATTGTGCAAATTCCCTAATACATGACACTGAGGTCACACTTACATACCAGTTTACATTAGAAGCTCATCTGCATACTTATTAATGCTTACTTTCCCCCATAACCTAATTTCTTATTGTGGTACCTCAGAGCCAGGAAGCTGTTGAGGCCATTGCTTTCTCCTTGCAAGACCCACCAGCGAAATATAGATGATGCCCAGCACTAAAGTAGACTACAACTTACCCTACCATCAGAACTGCTCCTTGATTAACCCCCCAAGAGAAATAACAGGAAACAATTGGTAATGCAGTTAGTGCACATCTAATACTAGGAATAATGTATCATCACTGGACATCTATTACCAGAATGCTTTTCAGATCATTTAGTGAAGACAAAAGCTTTTTTTCATTTTATCCACCATTTCTCTATTACCTTATATTAACTCCCAATTCTCACCTTCTAGAAGACCAACATTCCATTTATTTACTCTTTTCCTTTTCAAGTACCTGTGGAAACTCATGTCTGTATATACATTGCTAGCTAGCCCCTTCTTGTATTCTAAATTCTTTCTCCTGATTAATTTTCTAATTATTCACAGAACCATAGAATTTTACAATTCAGAAGGAGGCCATTCAACCCATCATATCTGAATCCAGCTCCCAAAAGAGCTACTCAGCTAGTTTCATTCTAAAGCACTATCCCCCTCGCTCTTGAAGTTCATCACTGTCGAATATATGTCCAGTCCTGTTTTGAAACTTCCTACGGAACCCGTCTCCACCACTCTTCCAGTCAGTGATTTTGAAATCCTAACAACTGAGTATAGAAGTTTCTCCTCATCTCACTCCTCACTCTCTTGCTGGCAATCTTGAAATCATGACTCCTCATTACTAACATACCAACACATAGAAACAGAATATCCTTCTTTACACTGTCAAAGTTGTTCATCATCTTGAACACCTCAATAAGGTCACCTTTTAATCTTCTTTGCTCCAAGGCAAACAGAGAACAAAGAAGCACTGATGAAAATTTTTAAATGAATAGTTTAGAGTAAGTATATTCCAACAATAAAGAAAAATGCTAAGCAAAGAATCCACCATACAAGCCCAGTTTCTCTCATCTTTCCTTCTATCTAAAATCCTTCATTACTGGTATCATTCTAGTAAATCTCCTTTGAATTTCATACAAAGCTTTAACATTCTTCCTGAAATTAGGTGCCTAGAACTAAACATAAAAGCCCAAATATCGTCTAACTAATGATTTTCTATTTATATTCCGTGCAATCATCTGACCTGCTATTCGTCTTTTTGCAATTATATGATTGTTCCTTAATGTTAATGGCTTTCTTGGCTCCTTTTGTGCAGTATGAATGGTGGATTCTTTGCTTAGCATTTTTCTTTATTGTTGGAATATACTTACTCTAAACTATTCATTTAAAAATTTTCATCAGTGCTTCTTTGTTCTCTGTTCCCTCACCTGATATCCGCAATATCCAATTTACTTCAGCTAGCTCAACTTTAATGAGCATATAGTTAGTTTATTTCAGTTTAAAATACTAGTCTGAGATGCAACCTTCACCATTCCAAATCAAATGTAAAATTCAAGTGTATCATAGTCACTGCTTCCTTCGGTTGCTTTTACTGATCTCATTAATTAATTCTGTCACATTATAGAATACCAGTTTGGGTTTGTATGGGTATGCAAAATTCCAGGCAAATTTAAAGTTGCAATTTAAAAGTGTTCATTTCACAGCCAGGAAATTAGATTTAACATTGTAACAAGAACAGCAAATATTATCTGTAATGTCTACACATTAAAATTTGTACAATACAAAATACTGAAAATCCAAAATAAAAACTAAAAACCTCAAAGACAATGTTTGTGGAGAGTGAAATGGAGATAATATTTCACGTTTGTGATCTTTCATCAGAACCAAACCTGGCCGGATTTCCAAACATATTTTCTGTTCATAAAGTTTGCAATCATATACATTATACAGACATTGCAATTTGAATATTACAGAATTTGCAAGCAGATTCATCATGTATGGTTGTGGCAGTTTTCATTTTTAGCAAATGCATTCCACATCAAAGTGTGCAGCCCAAGGATAAAACATTTCAAATTACAATTGAAGAAAATGCAATAGAAATAAAGTATTCTGTATAACATGTTTCACTCCCAGGTGCCTGAATACCTTTTTGATACTCTTGATTCACACTGTATTCTTTGTGAAGCACAGAACACACAGGGTATTACAGTTGCCAGCCTCTCAGTACATGGTGGCTGGAAGGTCGGAGGCAACAACATGCCTCCAAGCATGCACATGCAAAATGTACTTGTGTCCTATCTATCTATAGATAGATGCATAGCTAGCAGTGATATTTCACGTCACTGCACCTAATAGATG
The DNA here is from genome assembly GCF_030684315.1 of Stegostoma tigrinum. NCBI lineage: Eukaryota > Metazoa > Chordata > Chondrichthyes > Orectolobiformes > Stegostomatidae > Stegostoma > Stegostoma tigrinum. The sequence goes on along the minus strand of NC_081357.1, from coordinate 78,733,414 downwards.
CAAGAACAGGCCTGTGCAGATACCTGCTGCTTACAGAGTAATTAAACGCAGTGTTAAAATAATAAGGTTTTCTGGGCATATCAAATTAACCTTTTGTCATTTGCACAATATTTAAAATGAATTGGACTGACTGCTTTTGACTGATTCTGTGTTAGTGTAAAATAATCAGGTGATAGTGTCAAAGATAATTTACAAAAGGCTGCTGCAGATTCAAAATACAGGGTATTTAAATCGCGAATGCTGAGCTAAATGTTTTACATGTCTTTTAAAAGTTTTTAGTTAAAGACATAGTGGTTGTCAGTGATGGTTTTAAATATCTAATTTGTCCTTTAACTCAAAATAGTGTAGTAGGGAATATATTTTGTTCTTGAAGAGTGTTAAAATAGTCTTGTTACATCTGTTACAAATTAACTTTGGATGAGGAAGCAATGTTAATACATCATGCAGAAAGACCTTACAATACGTCCATTTCAGAAGCTGCTTTTTTCTCATGTTACATCAATTGACATCAATTAAAATTTTATTTAAGAGCCTTTATAACACTATATTCCTTCTATTCTTTTTCCTGCAGATTGCATAGGCTCTACACTGTGCCCTGAATCTCACGGACAACAGTTGGATAAATGGTAAGATTCTCACCATGCCTCTATTCAGGGAGGTCTGCTGCATCTTGTGTCAATTCTATCTCTAGATCTAGGAATCCAGGAGAAGCAATGCTTCCAACCAAGAGCTGCTGCCCAGAGCTTGCAGTTCTGCTGTATTGATCAGTATCACTGGGGAGGCTGTGGCTGTTGGAGATAATACACCCTTGCACCAAAGGGGGATTGAAGCCTGAGTGAGTGGTGGCAGAAGAAGGCCAGGGGTTGGGAGTCACAAGAGGAGGGTTGGCAGCAAGGGCAGAAACTTGAGCCCCTCTCAGCAGACCCCTGTTCGTGCTGCCAGTTCCCTTAAACAGAGAGTGAGTGTCTTTAAAAAAGGAGCAGACCCCTAGCCCCACTCATGGGAGCCTAGGTGAAAAAATGCCAAAGTTGTTTGTTCTCAGCCTTTTGCCTGCAACAGGTTTCTTACCAAGGTTAGTGAGATGAGGTGCTTTGGTAGACATTAATTAGTGGCAGGGGAAGAATACCATTCATGGACTTTCTCATCACAGACTTAATCAGACTGAAGGTGGAATGGTATTTTGAGTGATGCCAAATTAAATTGCCCTCCATCTTGGAGGAGGCATGGGATTCTGCCTTATGTCTGCCCTCTCTAAGGTCAGCCAAGTGAGTGTACACTAGAAGTACTGCTTTGGTAAAATTCACAAGTTGGGAAAGCTTTGAAAAGATACTGAAGAGCTCCAGCTACATTAATTAAGAGTCAGTTGTTCGAAGCATTTTTTGCACATTTATCACTGTTTGTCAGACGATTGCCAACTTATTGGAAGGCATTTCACCTGTTTAGCATTTTACTCAGTTTAAGCTTCAGTTCCCTACTGTCAAACCATCACGAAAATATAGGAGAAACGCAGCCACACTGGGCACCAATGCAATGCAAAAGCATAGGCAACACTCACTACCACCAGGACAGCCACAATCAAATCCTCCTCCACCACATAGATAAGATGGACAGCAAAATCCATTGGAGAGACATGAAACTAACACCTTCCCACGCCCACAACACAGAATAAAAGCAGACCATTAGATCTCTTGATATGTCTAAGTGCCAGTGTCTCAAGAGGCTGTAATGGTGAGTAATGACACGTGCAGCTTCCATGTGGGCATACATTACCAGCCACTGCTAAAATACCTGTTACTGGAAGGCCATCAAATCCTGTGGAGCCTCCCGTGAAGCCTGAGGATGTCACCTAGTAAGGGAGCAAAACACCTGCTATCAAACCTCCCAGCTCATACGCAACCAGCGCCCAAGCTACAAATCTTCACTCAAACCCTGGCCATCAAATCCATTAAGCAGGGCCTCTGCCTCTTATCAAGTTGCGTGAATATTAGAGGTGCTGTGCAGGAGAATGTGGAATTTGGTACTTGAAATTTATACACAACTGATTTTTCCCAGAGCTGCTGATGTCCTGGATCCTTAATGCACTGTCTCCAGATTGAAGGGAGTACACTCCTGCTGCTAATTTCCTTGACCATTTCCATTCACTCCTGTTTTGTTGGACAGATTGCCCTCTTCCTCCCCTCTTTGAGTGAACTCTCTTCACTGTAGCCCTTCAGATCATGCAACAAAACCTTTAGTTAGTAACAGTGAGAGGCCCTGGAAACTACCTTCCCAGGTTGCCTCTCCATTCCTATAGTTGCTGTAGTCTCAGATTCCAAGTAGTGGTGAGCACTGCAACTTATGCAGTGTTCTCCTTAGAATCTTTCCTTTGGCAGAATGGATGTATAATGCAGCCCACTGTCCCTAATTACTTGGGGAATGCAGAGGCACTGTACTTATTCCATGACTCTGGGAAACCGTTTACTAGGAGCTCAGTTCCTAGTCTGGCAAATGTCTAGCCATTTGGTCAGAGATAAGCCCATAATATTCGGTCCTAAGAATCTATCCACCAGATGTTAAATATTACTTTGTGATATCTGTCTTAAATGTGCTTGTTGGAACGTTTGTGCTACTTTTGCAACTTAGTTGAAAGCAATATTACAAATTTATCTTCACTATCCTGTACGTGTCAGTACTCCCAGCACACTTTGCTGGATCCTCCCATTTAGTACTTTACTCCTATTTTCATACAGCTCCTCAGCAACTTCTATTATTTTGTTAACTCCATACATTTTTATTTATTTTACAGATTTACCCTGAATTCTCACAGCTTTGAATTTAACTTGTAAAATTTGTTGTGAAATCTTGTCAAATTGTAAGTTAAACTGCACCATTTTCTTTTCTAACTTTCTCTTGGAGTGTTAGCTCCTTGGAGAGTCGAGTAGTTTGGCTTAGTTGGATTTTCCCTTTCTGAAGACGTGACCTGCTGTCATTTGGTATTTTGCATATCAAATTTCTACTTCAATGTTGCCAGTTGATCTCATGTAGCAATATCCAGTAAGCAGAGGATGTGGTATCTTTCAGTCATCTTTATTAGCTGTCTCTTTCAATGTTTCATAGAATCATCATAGAATCCCTGCAGTGTGGAAGCAGGCTCTGCTGCCCAACAAGTCCACACCGAACCCTCAGTGCATCCCACCCAGACCCATCCCCCATAACCCACCTAATCTACACATCCCTGAACACTACGGGCAATTTAGCATGGCCAATCCACCTAACCTACACATCTTTGGACTGTGGGAGGAAACTGGAGCACCCAGAGGAAACCCCAGTAGACACGGGGAGAATTTTGTGCTCAGTTATCCCCTTCTGCTGCACATAGCTACTCCAACCAGGACAACTGCAGTCATGGTCTGTCATGTTTATCTGTCTTGTGCAATCTTCACACAATCCCCATGTTCCGTTATGCTTTTGTGTTTTACTTCTTTTTCTTTGCATGCATTGCTTGCCTTTATCTTTCTTTGTTTGTTTTTGGGTGTGTATGTTTTTCTGTTTGACTTTTAATTTGAGTGACCAGTAATGGATATCTCTGTATACTGAGGAAGGGAAATGAATGAAGATGTAATGCAGTGTTTTTATGTCACATATGGAAACAATGAGGACTAATAACTGAAAGATCCCTTCCTATCGCAAGTCCAAGATTCTTTGCTGTCTTCCCGAGCTCTCAAGTAGTTTGTGTATTCTATTACCACTAATTTATTTGTGAAATTTGTTCTTTGAAGTAGAGACCTCAGTTGGTTTTGGGTGAGTGATAAGAAAGTTGTTTCACTTCAAGTGATCAGATAACTTCAGATGTCATAAGAGGAAAGTGTCAGACAATTTATAGACATTGGAGAACTCAAATTAAAATGCACTGCATTAGTCACTAGCTATTTTCTCTCCACATCGTCAACATTTTTTATGTAATTGCATAAAATAGTGCCAAGATTCATGTGCTGGCAGTCCACAACTTCTTGGTATTAACCATTGTTATACCAGCCAATAACGCAGTCTAATCCCCACACAGCCAAACAGACAGAGTGACAACTCATTCCTACTATATGCAAGCAACCCAGCTGAAGGTTCACGTAGATGTAATTGTGATTTCTATTTGTTCGACTGCCTGCAGCACTGTTCAAGCCCTACATTTTCTTAAACAAAAGCTAACTTGTTATTGCTTTTACTGGGATGCAACAGTTGCCAATTCCTGAACATACAAGATCCAAAAAGCCATGGATTTGACAACATGGCTGCTGGGACAACTGCTATTATTTTTCCCCAACTGTCAGTTTCTGAAAATCTATTACATTTAAACTGCTGTTGATTCGGTTGCAAAGATATCCTACATACAGTTAAGTATGATGAGGTGCAGTATAGAAACCCAAGGAAAATATAGCACAAATGATGAACTCCATGAACTATTGTGTAGCTGGAGTTGCGATGGAAGATGTCACACAAAAGAAAATCCTGTCCAGCACGAATAAAGTAGTGCTGTAACTGGAAGAAGCTGTATCATTATGTATGTGACTATTTAGTGAGAAAGAAGCAAAGTAAGCTATAGAAATGTCTGCTGAGAGATATCACCTAATAAATCTTACAATTGCACCATACAATAGGTTGCCATCACCAAATGATTTGTGACTGTTAGAATGACTACAGAAGATGTGTATCAAGTGAATGTACATTTCCAGAGAGATACCTTGTGCACCTTTGTAAGATTCGCAGATCTGTGCAAAGCCATAGAACCATACTGCACTGAAAAAGACCTTTCAGTCCAACTCAAACATGCTGACCAGGTTTCACAAACCAAATTTTTCATTCCATATGTGCACTACCCTTTGTGTGCAAATGTTGCCAGTCAGATCTCAATTAAATCTATCCACTCTCACTTTAAACTTACACCATCTAGTTTTAAATTCCCCTACCTTATTCACCTTATCAATGCCTGACATGATTTTCTAAACTTCTATAAGGTCACCCTTCAACCTTCTACACTCCATGAAAAAAGTCCTAGCCTAACCAGCCTCTCCTTATAATTCAAACCCTCCAGTCCTGGTAACATCCTTAGAAATCTTTTCTGCATCCTTTCCAATTTAATAACAACTTTGCTGTAGCAGGATGACCTGAATTGTATGCCAAAAGTGGCCTCACCAATGTCCTATACTGTTGCAACATGATGTCCCAATTCCTATACCCAATGTTCTGATCAATGAAGGCAAACACCTTCTTCCCCGCTTTATCTACTTGTGGCACAGCTTTCAAGGAATCATGTAGTTGAACCCTTAAGTCTCCCTGTTCAACAACACTCTCAGGCCCCTACCATTAAGTGTGTAAGTTTTGCTCTAGTTTGTCTTAAAAAAATGCAACACCTCGCATTTATCTAAATTAAACTCCATCTACCACTCCTCAGTCCATTGGCCCAGCAGATCAAGATCCCGCTGAATGCTTAGATAACCTTTTTCACTGTACACTATACCATCAATTGTGGTTTCATCTGTAACTTACTAACCATGTTTCCTATATTTTCATCCAAATCGTTTATATAAATGACAGACAACAATGGACCCTGCACTGATCCCTACAGAACATTGCCAATGAGAAGCCTCCGGTCCGCAAAACAATCCTCTAATACCACCCTCTGTGGTATTAATACCACCATCCAGTCAATTTTGGATCTATCTGGCTAACTCTCCTTGGGTTCTATGTGATCAAATTTTGCTAACCAGTCTGCCATCTGAACCTTGCCAAACGTCTTGCTAAAGTCCACGTAGATGACATCACTAGCTTTGCCCTCATCTATTGTTTTGGTTATATCCTCAAAGAACCTAACCAAGTTTGTGAGACACCATTTACCATGTACAAAACCATGTCAACTATCCCTAATCAGTACTTGCCTCTCTAAATGACATAAATCCTGTTTCTCAGAATCCCCTCCAACAACTTACCCACAACTGGCATCAGACTTACTGGTATATAATTACCTGGCTTGTGATTTGTTCACTTGCTGAGGTGGTTTGTTAGTTTATAGATGTTTCATTACCCTACTGGGTAACATCATCAGTGAAGCCTCCGATGAAGCGTTGCTGAGCTTTCCTGCTTGTTATTTAAACCTGGGGTCCATAGGAGTTGATTCCTTCATTTCAGGCTTTTCTTTGCAGTGGTGAGTATATAGAGTCTAATGCTAAGTGTTTATTAATGGCCTTCTTGGTGGAGAACCAGGCCTCTAGAAACTCCAGTGCCTGTCTGTGTTTGGCTTGTCCCAGGATCCTTACATTGTCCCAATCAAACTGGTGCTTCTCCTTGTCTGTGTGCATGGAGATGAGTGAGTATTATTCATGTCTTTTCGTTGCTAGTTGGTGTTCATGTATTCTTGTAGCCAGTTTCCTTCCTGTCTGGCCAATGTAATGTTTGTTGCAACTCTTGCATGGAATCTTGTATATTACGTTAGTTCTGCCTATAGTGGGTAAGGGGTCTTTGGTTCTTGTTTGCAGTTGCTGTAGGGTTGATGGAGATTTGTGTGTTACTCTGATGTCCAGTGGCCAAAGAAGTCTTGTGGTCAGTTCAGATACATTCTTGATGTACAGTAATGTGACAAGTGTGTCAGGGTGTACTGTACCTTCCTACTGTTGCTTGTTTGACAGGCATCATCAGACCCAGCTGTTCGGGTATCCGTTGTCTCTAAATACTCGGTGGAAGTATTCTTCTTCATTGTTCTGGGTTGCTGCAGGGTGTTGTGGCTCACTGGAATAGTGTTTTCACACAACTCTGTTTGTGGACGTTACTGTTGAAATTTAGGACTTGATCCATGAGTGTGGCCTTTCTGTATACTTTGGTCAGAAATTCCCTGTTGGCCCTGCGTTCTACCATCATGTCCAGGAATGGGAGCTCTTTGTTCATTTTTTCTATGGTGCATTTGATGCCGGTGAAAATATTGTTTATAAGTTGGTGTGTTTCTTCTCGCTTAGTTCATTTGATGATGTGGAACTCATTAATTTCCATTAAGTTAATTTTCATGACAATTTTCTTTTTGATAATGTATATTGGATAACTAGTAGCTGCAAACAATAGTGCATGCAACCTTCTTTTTGTCTAAGAAGAGGTATGTTTGGAGAATTACTATCTAAACAGAGTCAGATTACTATCTAAATGGAGTCAAGTTAGGTAAAGGGGAAGTACAATGAGATCTAGGTGTTCTTGTACATCAGTCAATGAAAGCAAGCATGCAGATACAGCAGGCAGTGAAGAAAGCTAATAGCATGCTGGCCTTCATAACAAGAGGAATTGAATATTGGAGCAAAGAGGTCCTTCTGCAGCTACACAGGGCCCTGGTGAGACCGCACCTGGAGTATTGTGTGCAGCATTGGTCTCCAAATTTGAGGAAGGACATTCTTGCTATTGAGGGAGTGCAGCGTAGGTTCACAAGGTCAATTCCTGGAATGGCAGGACTGTCATATGTTGAAAGATTGGAGCGACTGGGCTTATATACAGTTGAGTTTAGAAGGATGAGAAGGGATCTGATTGAGATGTATGAGATTATTAAGGGATTGGACACTCTGGAGGCAGGAAGCATGTTTCCACTGATGGGTGAGTACAGAACCAGAGGACACAGTTTAAGAATAAGAGGTAGGCCATTTAGAACAGAGTTGAGGAAAAACTTCTTGACCCAGAGAGTGGTGGACATATGGAATGCTCTGCCCCAGAAGGCCGTGGAGGCCAACTCTCTGGATACTTTCAAGAAAGGGAGGGAGGGCTTCAGATATGTTGATAATTGGGATGCCTTCTGGGGAAGGTGGGACCTGTACAAGAAGGACGGGTTGCATCTGAACTGGAAGGGGACCAATGTCCTGGGCGGAAGGTTTGCTCGAGTAGTTCGAGAGGGTTTAAACTAGTATGGCAGGGGGGTGGGAACCTGAGCTGTATACCAGAGGTGAGCGTTGATGCAGGTGAGGCAGTAGCAAGAGGTAGACCAGCTAGTGGGAAGGATTTTCCTGGGAAGGAACCAAGGGATCGGTTAAAGTGTGTTTGCTTTAATGCAAGGGGTATCAGGAATAAAAGTGATGAACTTAGAGCATGGATCAGTACCTGGTGCTATGATGTTGTGGCCATAACAGAGACATGGGTTTCTCATGGGCAGGAATGGTTGCTGGATGTTCCAGGGTTTAGAACATTTAAAAAGAATAGGGAGGGGGGAAAAAGAGGAGGGGGTGTAGCACTACTAATCAGAGAGGGTATCACAGCTACAGAAGCTTCCTTTGTCGAGGAAGATCTGCCTACTGAGTCAGTATGGGTGGAAATTAGGAACAGCAAGGGAGTAGTCACCTCGTTAGGGGTTTACTACAGGCCCCCCAATAGCAGCAGGGAGATTGAAGAAAGCATAGGTCGACAGATTTTGGAAAAGTGTGCACGCAGTAGGGTTGTTGTAATGGGTGACTTTAACTTTCCTAATATTGATTGGAACCTCCTTAGAGCAGAAGATTTGAATGGAGCTGTTTTTGTAAGGTGTGTTCAGGAGGGTTTCCTAACTCAGTACGTTGACAGGCCGACGAGGGGAGAGGCCATTCTAGACTTGGTGCTCGGAAACGAGCCGGGGCAGGTATCAGATCTTGTGGTGGGAGAGCATTTTGGTGATAGTGACCATAACTGCCTCACATTCTACATAGCTATGGAGAAGGAGAGGATTAGGCAGAATGGGAGGATATTTAATTGGGGAAGAGGAAACTATGATGCGATTAGACATGAGTTAGGAAGCATGGACTGGGAGCAGTTGTTCCATGGTAAGGGAACTATAGACATGTGGAGATGGTTTAAGGAACAGTTGTTGGGAGTGATGAGTAAATATGTCCCTCTGAGACAGGCAAGAAGGGGTAAGATTAGGGAACCTTGGATGACGAGAGCGGTGGAGCTTCTAGTGAAAAGGAAGAAGGTAGCTTACATAAGGTGGAGGAAGCTAGGGTCAAGTTCAGCTAGAGAGGATTACATGCAGGCAAGGAAGGAGCTCAAAAATGGTCTGAGGAGAGCCAGGAGGGGGCACGAGAAAGGCTTGGCAGAAGGAATCCGGGAAAACACAAAGGCATTTTACACTTACGTGAGGAATAAGAGAATGGTCAAAGAAAGAGTAGGGCCGATCAGGGATAGCATAGGGAACTTGTGTGTGGAGCCTGAGGAGGTACGGGAAGCCCTAAATGAGTTTTTTGCTTCTGTCTTTACGAAAGAAACCAACTTTGTAGTGAATGAAACCTTTGAAGAGCAGGTGTGCATGCTGGAATGGATAGAGATAGACGAAGCTGATGTGCTGAAAATTTTGTCAAACATTAAGATTGACAAGTCGCCAGGCCCGGATCAGATTTGTCCTCGGCTGCTTTGGGAAGCGAGAAATGCAATTGCTTCGCCACTTGCGAAGATCTTTGCATCCTCGCTCTCCACTGGAGTCGTACCTGAGGACTGGAGAGAGGCAAATGTAATTCCTCTCTTCAAGAAAGGAAATAGGGAAATCCCCGGCAATTATAGACCGGTAAGTCTCACGTCTGTCGTCTGCAAGGTGTTAGAAAGGATTCTGAGGGATAAGATTTATGACCATCTGGAAGAGCATGGCTTGATCAAATACAGTCAACACGGCTTTGTGAGGGGTAGGTCATGCCTTACAAACCTTATTGAGTTTTTTGAGGATGTGACTAGAAAAGTTGATGAGGGTCGAGCTGTGGATGTGGTGTATATGGACTTCAGTAAGGCATTTGATAAGGTTCCCCATGGTAGGCTCATTCAGAAGGTCAGGAGGAATGGGATACAGGGGAACTTAGCTGCTTGGATACAGAATTGGCTGGCCAACAGAAGACAGCGAGTGGTAGTAGAAGGAAAATATTCTGCCTGGAAGTCAGTGGTGAGTGGGGTTCCACAGGGCTCTGTCCTTGGGCCTCTACTGTTTGTAATTTTTATTAATGACTTGGATGAGGGAATTGAAGGATGGGTCAGCAAGTTTGCAGACGACACAAAGGTCGGAGGTGTCGTTGACAGTGTAGAGGGCTGTTGTAGGCTGCAGCGGGACATTGACAGGATGCAGAGATGGGCTGAGAGGTGGCAGATGGAGTTCAACCTGGATAAATGCGAGGTGATGCATTTTGGAAGGTCGAATTTGAAAGCTGAGTACAGGATTAAGGATAGGATTCTTGGCAGCGTGGAGGAACAGAGGGATCTTGGTGTGCAGATACATAGATCCCTTAAAATAGCCACCCAAGTGGACAGGGTTGTTAAGAAAGCATATGGTGTTTTGGCTTTCATTAACAGGGGGATTGAGTTTAAGAGTCGTCAGATCTTGTTGCAGCTCTATAAAACTTTGGTTAGACCGCACTTGGAATACTGCATCCAGTTCTGGGCGCCCTATTATAGGAAAGATGTGGATGCTTTGGAGAGGGTTCAGAGGAGGTTTACCAGGATGCTGCCTGGACTGGAGGGCTTATCTTATGAAGAGAGGTTGACTGAGCTCGGTCTCTTTTCATTGGAGAAAAGGAGGAGGAGAGGAGACCTAATTGAGGTATACAAGATAATGAGAGGCATAGATAGAGTTGATAGCCAGAGACTATTTCCCAGGGCAGAAATGGCTAGCACGAGGGGTCATAGTTTTAAGCTGTTTGGAGGAAAGTGTAGAGGGGATGTCAGAGGCAGGTTCTTTACGCAGAGAGTTGTGGGAGCATGGAATGCGTTGCCAGCAGCAGTTGTGGAAGCAAGGTCATTGGGGTCATTTAAGAGACTGCTGGACATGTATATGGTCACAGAAATTTGAGGGTGCATACATGAGGATCAATGGTCGGCACAACATTGTGGGCTGAAGGGCCTGTTCTGTGCTGTACTGTTCTATGTTCTATGTTCCACGTTCTATGTTCTAAAGAGATGGATAGAGCTTGTAAAGCTAGTGGAATCAAGGGTTATGGAGATAAGGCAGGAACAGGATACTGATTTTGGATGATCAGCCATGATCATAATGAATGGTGGTGCTGGCTTGAAGGGCTGAATGGCCTACTCCAGCACCTATTGTCTATTGTCTATAATTCATTCGTATATCAGTGCTGGCGTAGTTATATGATGTCTACCTTGACTCCAAGTATCTTTGCAGCAATCTGTAGAAGTCATTAAATACATAATACTTGAAACAGCCTTCACACATTGTTCTGTTCAGTTCTACTTCTACTTCATAGTGAACCCTGGTGATGTAATTGGCAATGAGTTAGCAACATTTGCTTGTTTTGTTGAGGTAAACATTGCTTTGGATTTGTCAGGAAAGATGGGATGATACTCTGATCTCACTGAATTACTATCTTAAATTGCGTGCATACTGTCTCTGACCTTCAACTATTCAAATAGTCTGACATGAAGGTCCATACAAGTCCATTATGGGTACTTTCATAAGACAGAAACTGAAATTGTGTTAATTTATTTTCAACGATTGCTCTGATTAAAAATAACCTATTTAAGTAAAAATTTAATGTCAGCATTGTAAACATAGATAACCTTTATCTAAACTTTCAAGTAGTCTGCTCACTTATGAGAGCTTATCGTTCTAAATTAAGACATAACATGAAAACATAGGATGTTTTGGCTACAATTCAAGAATAGCAATGACCTGTACCACACCTACAGCCTGTGCAATAGAAAGTGGAGAATACAGCCCTGCCCACTCTCACTTTGGCTATCATTCAGCTGCAGTAATGTCAACCAAGAAAATATTGGTGTTAGCATAGACTTACGAAATGCAATTAAAATATTAAACGTTATACCTCATTGCAAAATAGGAGTCAAATTTCCAGCACAGATTGCTTGTACATAAAATGTTAATGTATTATTCTTTAGGAATTCAATGTTAATTTGTCTTTAGACCTTACGATTCTGCTTTATGGCCTCACTCCCTTATTAACTATCCGATGCAAGTATGAAAGTAAAATTAACAAATGCAATAAAATGAATACCATAATTACAATGGCTTCATCCAAAGACAGATATTGAGATCATAACTGCTTTTTCTAGAGATGAATGTGCCTGAAGTTGATCAGAATTCTGATACAAATTCAGCCAGTCAAATTACATGAAGGTAGCCACCTCAGAATAGAGTTTTCAATCTTGCTGAATATGCCTGTAACCTTTCAATGTAACTATATGAGTGCGAAATCCAAAGTACAGCAGCCTCTTAATGTGTTGTGTTGTGTTGTATCTGTGGTCACTCCCAGCACAGTTTGATCAGCACCCATCCTGAGGACAGTATCACTGGGGTGTCTTCAGATTGTGCTGGAAACACATGAAATGGTGCAATTATTACGTTACCCAGCCCTGCTGGCTGATGTGTCATCTAAATTCCAAACTTGGACATATGCAGTTTCATTGAATGAATTCATTTGTCACTCAACAAAGATCAAGAGCCCGGCAACGACTTGCAGTCCTTACTGCCAAGTTACAGTTAAGCTGTAACATATTCCCTGACTGCCAAGAGGCTATCTGGTGAGGGTGTCAATGCATCCCATGTCTTGGTGAGCGTTCTCATCAGTACTTTGCTATATCCCACTGCATTAATCATCCAAGTTCCTGTAGTAGAACTCACCTACAACCTGATCCTATGGTGAACTGATAAATGAATCATCCTTTCCTCTTGCCTGGTTGCAGCCCATTCATGTCTGGTGATTCAGAGTTTACAGATCCTGGCTCTAGATTAGTCTTTATGTACAATGCCACTTTCTGAGCTGGTGGCTGGTAAGGTCAGATCAAGAACGGAAGGAGAGCCTCAAGGACCACTTCTGTCTGTCTTTTTTCCCATTTCCAATGCAATTATAGGAGCAATTTAAAGATCTGGAATCATGTATTTTTAATTCATTCAAGAAACGTGGACTTCATTGGCTAATCTAGCATTTATTGCTCATCCCTAGTTATCCTTGAGAAAGTGGTGGTGAGCTGCATTCTTAAACCACTGCAGTCCATTCAATCAAGGTACACTCATAATGCTGTAATACAGGAAGTTCTAGGAGTTTGACCCAGCAACAGTGAAGTATCAGTGTTATAATTCCATGTCAAGATGGTCAGTGATTTGTAGGGAACTTGAATGTGGTGGTCTTGGTATGTATCTGCTACCCTTGTCCCTATAGGTAGCAGTTGTCACAGATTTTGAAGGTGTGTCTAAGAAGCCATGATGAATTTCTGCGGTGCGTCTTATAAATGGAACACGTTGCTACTGAGTGAACATGGTGGGTGGAGTGAATATTTATGGATATGGTGCCAAACAAGTGGCTGCCTCAGAGATAATGGGAACTGCAGATGCTGGAGAATCCAAGATAACAAAGTGTGAAGCTGGATGAACATAGCAGGCCAAGCAGCATCTCAGGAGCACAAAAGCTGATGTTTCGGGCCTAGACCCTTTATCGGGGTCTAGGCCCGAAACATCAGCTTTTGTGCTCCTGAGATGCTGCTTGGCTTGCTGTGTTCATCCAGCTTCACACTTTGTTAAGCGGCTGCCTCATTCTGATAGTGTCAAACTTCTTGAGATTTTTAGAGGTACATTCACTCAGGCTACTGAGGAATATTTCAACACACTGTTGACTTGTCCTTTGTGAACTGGCTTTGGAGAGTCAGGAGGTGAGTTACTCACTGCGAAATTCCAAGCCTCTGACATGCTGTTGTAGCACAGTAGTTACGTGATTTGTCTAATTCAGAATCCGGACATTAGTAGCCGTCAGGATATTGATAGTGGAGGATTCAGCAATGGCATTCAATGTTAAGGGTTGATGATTTTTTTTCTTGTTGGAGGTGGTCATTGTCTGGCATTTATGTGTAGTATATGTTGCTTGCCACTTGTCAGCCAAAAGCTGGATATTGTCTAGGTCTTGTTGAATTTGAACGCAGACTGCATCGGTATCTAAACAGTCACAAATGCTGCTAAACATTGTGCAATCATTAGTGAACATCTCCACTTTTGACCTTATAATGGACGGAAGGTCATTGATGAGGAGCTGAAGATGAATAGACTTAAGAGCTTAGGCATAATACATGTGGTTGTGGGGTGGGGGAAGCTTTTCAGTAGTGAAACCTACCATCAGTAGAAAATGCTGTTGTTACACATGGGCTATAAGAGGATCTGTGTAAAACCTAAACTTTCCTGCCCAACACCTTTGTCATTAGCAAAAGACTTAGTGAAAACATAAAGGTGGCATAGATATTTTCCAAAATTTAATTTCATCTCTGCTTTTTTGCGATACACCCTTGGAATGAGGATTAGGCATGCTCATAACATGAATCAATATATGGAGTCTTTTAATGTGAAGCAATTGTAAATATTTCTTGTCAGTACTTCATATTGCATTAGTTTCTATCTGTTCTGAATCTAGGAATATTTCACACCCAGTCTTACTGTCCTTGAACCGGGTCTCCGTATCACGAGAACGTTGTATTTCCTAATGGCAATCTGTACCTGTAACTCCCAGGCTTATTTACAACACTCCATGCGTTCATATACATGCATAGGAATTCAGTTTTAGACTTCTTTTCTCTCTCTCTTACTCTGAGTTCACCTACTAACTGGCTACTTCGTATGATAGTTGTCTTCCCAAATATTTTGTGAACTCTGGTGTTCTCCTTTACTCTCTCTTCATTCACACACCCTGCATATTTGGTTTGAAGCTCTCTCAATGGCAGTAACAAAAGAAGGAATTCAGTCCCACTTCTGTTCTGATGCAACCAACCTGGATCACATGCGTGCCATCTTCCCAGACCCTGTCCTAGTGCCCTCGGAATTTAAAGCCTTCTGTCTTGTACCATTTTTCCAACTATGCATTGATTTGATTTATCTTCCTATTTCTGTACTCACATGCACATCTCACTGAGATTAATCAAGAGATTACTACATTTGAGGTCCTGCTTAATAATTTTTTTTAAAATTCCATAAATATGGATTGCAGAATCATATCCTTCTTCCTATTTAATTCATTGGTACCAACATCGGCCACAACCTCTGGCTGTTCACCTACCCCTCCTGAAGAATGTCCCTGCATCTACTCTGTGTTATCCTAAATCCTGGCATGAGGGAGGCAGCGTATCACCCTGGAATAATGTTGATGGCCACAGAAACAATTGACAGTTCTACTAACCAATTAATCCCTTAGTGGGGTCAGTTAACTCAGTTGGCTTGAAGGACAGTTGCAATCAGAGTGATGCCAACAGCATAGATTCAATACCCAAAACGGCTGAGCTTACCTTGAGGGATTCTCCTCAACTTCTCCCCTCACTTGAAGACCCCCAAGTTAAACTATGATCAGTTTTTTCTCTTGAATGAGACAGCAGCCTTATGCCTTAGTAAAATTATGGTGACTTAGAATTTCTTGTCACTGTTGCTCATCCTGTATGGGCAAGCTGCTCATGATGCCACAAACATGTCTCCGACTGTACTCCTGAGGAACTAGTGTCCCATTCAGTTTTGAAAATGGGAAACTGATTTCTGAGCAGGACCCCCAAGGGCCTCCTGTACTACTTGCATGTTTCAAGAAGGTGCGAGCAGGCTTCAAGAGGACTTGGACAGGTAAAATGAATGTGCTATAACTTGGCAGATGTAATATAAAGTAAATAAGTTTGGCTTCAAAATCTCCCCTCCCAGTACCGCACCCCAAAACCAGCCCAGATCGTTCCCACCTCCCTAACCTATCCTTCCACCTATCCCCTCCTCCCACCTCAAGCCCCACCCCCATCTCCTACCTACTAACCTCATCCCGCTCCCTTGACCTGCCCGCCCTCCCTGGACTGACCTAGCTCCTCCCTACCTCCCCACCTACACTCACCTTCACTGGCTCCATCCCCGCCTCTTTGACCGGTCTGTCTCCTCTCCACCTATCTTCTCCTTTGTCCATCTTCTATCTGCCATCCCCTCTCTCCCTATTTATTTCAGAACATCCTTCCGTTCCCCCATTTCTGACGAAGAGTCTAGGCCCGAAACATCAGCCTTCCTACTCCTAAGATGCTGCTTGGCCTGCTGTGTTCATCTAGCTCTACACCTTGTTATCTAAGTTTGAATTGTTGTCTGGTTCCTCTTTAAAGAAGTTGCAGACAGTTCCGACCAGAATGTCAACATGGGTTTGCCCAGATGCCTGACAGTACTAAAGCAGTCAAATCAATATGAACACAAGATGGTAGCAAAGCAAAACATTCCCACTTTATTAGGAACAAAATTACCATAACTTTAATACTATATATACTATACCTAATCCTATTTGGCTGCTTATGGTTACTATGCTTACCAGGTCTCTTATACGTTTATACGGTCATTCGCTCTATGGCTGTGTTTCTGGGTCGGCAAAGCCTCCCCCTCCCCCTCCCCCTCCCTCTCCCCCTCCCCCTCGCCCTCCCTCTCCCTCTCCCTCTCCCTGTCCCCCACCCCCGGATGGTCAGCTGGTCTCTGCCTCGTGCCATCCCGATCTCCTCGGACGATTCCAAGAGAGGGATCTGCAGATGAACTCTGATTTTATACCTTTTAGATGGTCTTCTGGAACTTTCTGTAGTTCTGACCAATCAGGAGATACACTTAATAGTTTGAAACAAGAGTCAATCATTTAGATGACGTGCTACTGTCAAGTTTCTTTGTATAGCAGGGCTCAGTGCCTTTCTGTATGGGCTGCCCTTTGTTTAGTGGATAAGTTTTTGGGGGTGTCCATGCACATTAACTTGCATTTCACATTATGCTAATGTAATTAGCACCTGGCTGCTGTGTTTGCTCTGTGTTTGGTTGTGGCTTTGTGATTTCAGAGTTTCATTTGGCCGAAATACCTAGCATCCTTGATAACAAAGCGTGGAGGTGGATGAACACAGCAGGCCAAGCAGCATCTTAGGCACACAAAAGCTGACGTTCCGGGCCTAGGCCCTTCATCAGAGCCAGTGAAGCTGTGCTCCTAAGATGCTGCTTGGCCTGCTGTGTTTATCCAGCTCCACATTTTGTTAACAAAGTGTGATGCTGGATGAACACAGCAGGCCAAGCAGCATCTCAGGAGCACAAAAGATGACATTTTGTGCTCCTGAGATGCTGCTTGGCCTGCTGTGTTCATCCAGCTTCACACTTTGTGATCTTGGATTCTCCAGCATCTGCAGTTCCCATTATCTCTCTCCACACTTTGTTATCTCGGATTCTCCAGCATTTGTAGTTCCCATTATCTCTGATCACAATTTTATACCGAGCGTCCTTTGCTGTTTGGCAATCTGTGTTTTAGTATTCAGGAGGCTGCTACAGAAGTTATTATGGTAGAAAGAGAACAGAAAGGCAGTATATTTATTAAATGGTGAGAGATTGGGAAGTGCAGGTGTTCAAGTGAACTGAAGCATCCTCGATCATGAGTGGCTAAAAGCTAGCATGCAGGTGCAAGCAATTAAGAAGGCAAATATGTGTATCATCTACAAGCTGCTCTGCAGAAATTCACCCAGGCTCCTTAAACAGCACGTCCCAGATCCATGGCCACTTCTATTGTGAAAGGTAAAAGCAGCAGATACATGGGAACACCACCATCTGCAAGTTTCCCTCCAAGCCACTCACATATAACTATAAACTCGTAGAAATGATATAGCACCCTTTGCGTAAAAAAATTTTCCTCACATCTCCTCTAATCCTTCTGCCTCTCAGCTTGAATCTATGACCCTGGTTTCTCAACTCTCTGCCAAAGGAAACAGCTTCTTCCTATCTACTGTATCTCTATCCCTCACAATTTTGTAGATTAGATTAGATTCCCTACAGTGTGGAACCTTTGGCCCAACAAGTCCACAACGCCCCTTGGAGCATCCCACCCAGACCCATCCCCCAAAACCCACACACCCCTGAACACTACGGGCAATTTAACATGGCCGATCCACTTAGCCTGCACATTTCTGGACTGTGGGAGGAAACCTTTGCACCCAGAGGAAACCCATGCAGACATGGGGATTTGAGTATAGAAGGACGGATATCTTGCTGCATTTGTACAGTACCTCATTGAGACCTCACCTGAAGTATTATGTACAGTTTTGGTCTCCATATCTAAGGAAGGATATACTTGCCATACAGCGAATACCACAGATTAATACCTGTGATTGCAGAATTGTTGTTGAGGCAAGATTGAGAAAAATTAAGTCATATTCTGGAGTTTCAGAAAATGAGAGTGGTCTCATTAAAACTCACAAAATTCTTATAGGGCATGGCAGAATGAATGTAGTTGGATGTTTCCTGTGATTGGTGATTCTGGAACCAGGAGACATAGTCCAGGATAAAGGGCTCAGCATTTAAATCTACAATGAGAAGGAGCTTCTTTTGACCCCAAAAAGCTGTGGAAGCTCATTGAGCAGGTTCAAGCTAGAAATTAAAGGTATTCCAGAAGGTATTGGGAGACTAACAACATTAAGGGGTATGGAGTTCCTGCAGGAAAATGGAATTTAGGAATGATCAGCCATATCTAGAATGATGGGGCAGGCTCAATGAGCTGAAAGGATTCTCCATATTTTGACCATGGTTGGATCAATTCTCAGTCTGACACATAGTTCCCGAGTTTATACCAACTCTTTAATATTTCCGTTTAATTTTGGATACCAAAAATAGGTCATTGCTATTACTTTCATAGGGGCTACCCATGTATGTTACTGATGAAGTTCCTCTAACACACTCCCTCAAATAAAAGTGAAAGTACTGGAGATACCAGAAATGTGAGATCAAAACAGAAAATGCCAGAGGAAGTCAGAAGGACCAGCAGTGTCTCTGAAGAGAGAAAAAACAGAGTTAATGTTTCAAATCTGATATGAATTTTTTCAGAACTCTTCTCCAGCATTTTCTGCTTTTATCTCTAAACCTGCGTGGAATAATGACTCTCAGAGGTTTTTGAGTAGATTTGTTACTTGGGTTGTGAATGTTGTGGTTGGTTAGGTCGTCCGATTGTGTTTTCCCGCCTGTTATTTCAATTCTGGTGTCCATTGAGCTGGGTTACCTCACTTCTAGTTTTCCTTTGCAGTGGAGTATATATAGGATCTAGCTCTATGTGTTTGTTGACAGCCTTCTTAGTGGAGAACCAGTCCTCTAGGAATTCCCGTGCTTGTCTCTGCTTGGCCTGCCCCAGGATCCCGGTGTTTTCCCATTCAAGCTGGTGGTTTTATTTATCCATGTGGATGGAGATGTGTGAGTATTGGTCGTCTCTTTTTGTTGCCAGTTGATGTTCATGTACTCTTGTGGCTAATTTTCTTCCTGTCTGTCCAATGTCATGTTTGTCACAGTCTTTGCAGGAGATCTTGCATATTACGTTGGTCCTGTCCATAGTGGGTTAACGGTTGGCGTAGGATTGATGTGGGTTGGTGTGCTACTCTGATGCCTGGTGTTTGTAGGAGTTGGCAACCAATGCTTAGACCCCAGAGGAGCAGATGTTAAGTTAGACAGAACTATGTGACATAAGGTGAACAAACATACACCATAACTTATGGAGCATCACTGGAAAGAATATATAAATGAATCCCTAATGCCAAACTTTCTGAAGAAGGGTCTAGGCCCGAAACATCAGCCTTCCTGCTCCTCTGATGCTGTTTGGCCTGCTGTGTAGATCCAGCTCTACACCTTGTTATCTCAGATTCTCCAGCATCTGCAGTTCCTACTATCTCTCCTAATTCCTAAAGCTGTGTTTCTGAAGAACATAGAACAATACAGCGCAGAACAGAACAAGGGGAAAACATTCAGAAGGCAGGAAGGTCAATTTGTGCATATTCAAATTTCTGCAAAATGAAGGACAATACAAGCAAAACATATGTTTGATGGTCATGTCAATAATGAACTTTAGAAATGATGAAGTTACTGCCCTGGAATCAGAATCCGGGAGTTTCAGAAAGATAAATGGAGTAAAGCAGAGCTTGTCACTGTGGGTGTATTACTCTTCCTAATGTGTGGGAATTGCACTTTGATACTATGATATCAATTGCAAACACTAGTTCAGGTAACTCAGTTTTAAGATGGAAGCTGGAAATTTGGTCCCTGTCAGCTGACCTCCATTTCGCATTCTAATCAAATCATTTGTAACTTATCTGAATCACTGAAAATAGATCACAGCGACTAAGCGTTAGATGTAGTACATATTTACAATGTAGCCTCAGTCACCATTATTGTTACCGAGAGGTCAACTGGTATCAATCTGTGAAATATATTGTCATTCTTTTATTAACAAGGGATCACTAGGTTAGGAAGAAGTAGAATAACGATGAGGTCTCCAAGAAGTTCTATATGATCAGCATCTCAAATGCGTTCTCATCAAAAGTCTAAGGAAGGGTCACTGGACCTGAAACATTAACTCTGATTTCTCTTTGCAGATGCTGCCAGGCCTGCTGAGCTTCGAGCAACTTCTATTTTCATTTCTGATATACAGATCCTGCACTTCTTTTGAGATAATGGGAACTGCAGATGCTGGAGAATCCAAGACAACAAAATGTGAGGCTGGATGAACACAGCAGGCCAAGCAGCATCTCAGGAGCACAAAAGCTGACGTTTCGGGCCTAGACCCTTCATCAGAGAGGGGGATGGGGTGAGGGAACTGGAATAAATAGGGAGAGAGGGGGAGGCGGACCGAAGATGGAGAGAAAAGAAGATAGGTGGAGAGAGTATAGGTGGGGAGGTAGGGAGGGGATAGGTCAGTCCAGGGAAGACGGACAGGTCAAGGAGGTGGGATGAGGTTAGTAGGTAGATAGGGGTGCGGCTTGGGGTGGGAGGAAGGGATGGGTGAGAGGAAGAACAGGTTAGGGAAGCGGAGACAGGTTGGACTGGTTTTGGGATGCAGTGGGTGGAGGGGAAGAGCTGGGCTGGTTGTGTGGTGCAGTGGGGGGAGGGGACGAACTGGGCTGGTTTAGGGATGCAGTTGGGGAAGGGGAGATTTTGAAACTGGTGAAGTCCACATTGATACCATTAGGCTGCAGGGTTCCCAGGTGGAATATGAGTTGCTGTTCCTGCAACCTTCGGGTGGCATCATTGTGGCACTGCAGGAGGCCCATGATGGACATGTCATCTAAAGAATGGGAGGGGGAGTGGAAATGGTTTGCGACTGGGAGGTGCAGTAGTTTGTTGCAAACTGAGCGGAGGTGTTCTGCAGAACGGTCTCCAAGCCTCTGTTTGGTTTCCCCAATGTAGAGGAAGCCACACCGGGTACAGTGGATGCAGTATACCACATTGGCAGATGTGCAGGTGAACCTCTGCTTAATGTGGAATGTCATCTTGGGGCCTGGGATAGAGGTGAGGGGGGAGGTGTGAGGCCTCCCTAACCTGTTCTTCCTCTCACCCATCCCTTCCTCCCACCGCAAGCCGCACCCCCATCCACCTACTAACCTCATCCCACCTCCGTGACCTGTCCGTCTTCCCTGGACTGACCTATCCCCTCCCTACCTCCCCACCTATACTCTCCTCTCCACCTATCTTCTTTTCTCTCCATCTTCGGTCCGCCTCCCCCCTCTCTCCCTATTTATTCCAGAACCCTCACCCCATCCCCCTCTCTGATGAAGGGCCTAGGCCCGAAACGTCAGCTTTTGTGCTCCTGAGATGCTGCTTGGCCTGCTGTGTTCATCCAGCCTCACATTTTGTTGTCCTGCATTTCTTTTGGTTTTTTTTTATTTGGTTCTCATCATCAAGCTTCTACTGCCTAGTTTTGTGCACAGCTCCCTGTTTAGAACCAGGAACTGAGGTATGAAGGCAAGTGTTTGGCACCTCTGAATCAGCCCTGGTTAGTGGGGTTTGTCACTCTTAATTGGCAAGAGATTAATTGCCCTACAGATGATAGCTTTGACCTCAAATGCACAGCTATGTGTTGTATGGCTAGGTAAATGTAGACTGACCGGTCCAGAAGATCAATAGTGGCAACGGACTGAACAACAGTGTCAAG
Source organism: Stegostoma tigrinum (assembly GCF_030684315.1). NCBI lineage: Eukaryota > Metazoa > Chordata > Chondrichthyes > Orectolobiformes > Stegostomatidae > Stegostoma > Stegostoma tigrinum. The sequence goes on along the minus strand of NC_081357.1, from coordinate 78,711,530 downwards.
GCTAGTTCAAGCTCTGATCTTCTCAACAGCTCATCTAGAAAAACGACAACTCCAAAATCAAACCTTTCATTTGCTTAGCGTGTACATTGCAACAGTGTAGTATTAACTGCCTTGGGTGAGGGTGGCAGAGGCTTTGTATAGATAAAGCCATTAACCAAAACAGGCATACCGATTTGTATAGCGATGGGGACAGATAAAGCCTACTGGCAGTATTCAGAGTTAGCCTTACATGCAGGCAGCCTCAGACTGACAGTATTTCTTCACAGATTGTATCAAATGATGAGTTAACGTCCTGCTGAACTGAACTTAACAGCTACAGTACTGCTCTCAATCCAGTGAAGAACAACAAAAGGAATATGAAGCAGTTTAGTCTCCCAGCATCTGTCAAGTTTCTACTTGTATAGAATCCCTACAGTGTGGAAGCAGGCCATTCAGCCCACCAAATCCGTACAGACCCTCTGCAGAGCATCCTACCCAGACCCTGTAACCCAGCATTTCCCATGGCTAATCCATTCAGTCTGCACATTTCTAGACGCTTGGTAAATTTAGCATTGTCAATCCATTTCACCTGCACATCTTTTGACTGTGGGAGGAAACCCATCCAGACATGGAAAGAATGTGCAAACTCCACACAAACAGCTGCCCAAAGGTGGAATTGAACCTGGGTCACTGGCCCTGTCATGCAGCAATGCTCACTACTAAACCACTAGCTCCTGGATTGTCATCCATTGATTCAATCAAAATGTAAGAACAATATTAAGAATGTAATGCTCAGCTCGTGGAAGTCAGTTTTTCCAGAAGGTACAGATAATCCTTTTAGCCAGATTTCTGGGCAGATACAACATTGATATAACCATCCCAATGAAAAAGAAGGATAGCCGAGTAGACCTAGCTTGAGGCTGATACAGATTATACATTCTATTGGACTGGCATAGCCAGGCATTTTTCATTTCTACCTGCAATGATCAGTCAAGGGAGTTGACATGTTTCTGTACAGCACTGTGTGACATGAATGCCATGCCTGTGGCTTGTGCCAGCAATAATTAGACAGTACACAAAGGAAAGCAATGGCGTAGTGGTATAATTGCTAGGCTGTTAATCCAGAAACCAGGTAGTTCTGGGGACCTGGGTTTAAAGCCCTCCATGCCAAGGCAGATGGAGGCATTTGAATTTAATAAAAATAAGAATGGAATTAAATCATTGTCAATTGTCAGAAAAATCCACGTGGCTCACCAGTGTCCTTCAGGGAAGGAAGTCTGCTATCCTCATCTGGTCTGGCCTACCTGTGTCTGCAAACCCAAACCAAATGGTTGACTCTCAACTGCCTTCTGAAATGGCCTAGCAAACATTCAGTTGTACCCATCTCTAGTAAGTCTCAAAGAAATGAAACTGAACAGATTGCCTGGCTTCAAGCTAAGCACTGGAAAAGACAGTGGCAGAAACAGCCCTGTCATACCTTCAAACTCCTCCTCACTAACATCTTAGTACCCAAATTGGGAGAGCTGCCTCACAGACCATTCAAACAACAGCCTGACATAGTCATACTCATGCAATCATACATTACAGACAATGTCCCAGACACCACCACGACCATCACCATTACCATCCCAGGATATATCCAGTCCCACCCAGGACAGTCTCAGCAAAAGTAGTAGCCCATGGTGTACAGTTGGGAGGGAGTTGCCTTGGGAGTCTTCAATATTGGCACTGAACCCCATGAAGTCTCATGGCTTCAGGTTAAATGTAGGCAAGGAAACCTCCTGCAGATTGCCATGTACCATCCTCCCTTGGCTGCAGAATCAGTATTCCTCCATGTTGACAATCACTTGGAAGAAGCACTGAGGATGGCTAGGGCACAACATGTACTCTGGGTGGGGGATTTCAACATCCACCTCCAAGAGTAGTTCGGCAGCAGCACTACTGATCACGCTGGTCAGGTCCGAAAGGACATAGATTCTAGACTGGGTCTGCAGGAGGTGGTGAGGGAACCAATCAGAGGGAAATACATACTTGACCTCATCCTTCACATTCTGCCAGCTGTAGATGAATCTGTCCATGATAATATCGGCAAGAGCTATTGTAGGAATGACTTTTCGCAAGCAATAAATTTCAGGAGACAGTGAAGTTCAGGCATGTGGCAATCTAGTCAAGCTGGTATGATGCAGGGAGAGGCCAACGATCACCCCAAATCTGGCCTCAACGTAATGGCTCAATTGTCCCCTTAACTTTTGGCTCAGATCGGGAGAAAAAGCCAATGTTGCTGTGATTCCAATACAAAAGAATGATCTTTTATGCATTTCCTTGTTACTTTAACATGGCAGCACATACTCCTTCCCCCTGTACACTACTGGTTAATTAGTGCTGAGTTATCCCACCATGATTAGGTTTTTAGTACACCACTCTATATTAGTAACCACTTGTTGCTGTAATCTGATTAGGCCACTTTAGGATGTGAGAAGTTGATCTTTGCATGGTTACCATTGGCCGTTACCTCTCAATTATTACATTTCTGTCTGCTTATTCTTCTAGCTGCTGTCCTTGTTACGAGATAACGGGGGACCCCTTTCCATTTCTTGGAATTAGTTTTTAAACCTTCCTAATGATTTTTTTGTGGTGTGTGTGTGTATGTGTGTGTGTAAACTACATCCATGATTATCTTGAAGAATCTTAATTAAAACCTACTCAGAAAATTCTAACAGATTGATTAGAAAAAAATTAAGAGAAACAACTAATTGGTATGAAATGTTTGTAAATTAGGATAGCAGTTTCATGTTACTCATCCTGAAGGGAAGGGGGAAGGGGGAAGAGGAGCAGAGCAGTAGTCATTGGGGACTCCATAGTTAGGGGGACAGATAGGAGGTTCTGTGGGGACTAGAGAGACTCTCGATTGGTGTGTTGCCTCCCAGTTGCCAGGCTGCGTGATGTATCTGATCGTGTTTTTGGGATCCTTAAGGGGGAGGGGGAGCAGCCCCAAGTCGTGGTCCACATTGGCACCAACGACATAGGTAGGAAGAGAGATGGGGATTTAAGACAGAAATTCAGGGAGCTAGGATGGAAGCTGAGAGCTAGGACGAACAGAGCTGTTGTCTGGTTTGTTGCCCATGCCACGTGCTAGTGAGGTGAGGTATAGGGAGAGAGAGGAGTTGAAGACGTGGCTACAGGGATGGTGCAGGAGGGAGGGTTTTGGATTCTTGGATAATTAGGGCTCTTTCTGGGGTAGGTGGGACCTCTACAAGCAAGGTGGTCTTCACCTGAACCAGACGGGTACGGATATCCTGGGGGGGAAATTTGCTAAGGCTATTCGGGTGGGTTTAAACTAATTCAGCAGGGGGATGGGCACCAAAATTGTAGTTCGACTGTAGAAAAGGTTGAGAGTAGGGTGGTCCGAAATAAAGTTTCAGGGAAGCAAGATGGCACCGGGAAGCAAGAAGTTGGTTTCAAGTGTGTTTACTTCAATGCTAGGAGCGTCCGGAATAAGGTGGGTGAACTTGCAGCATGGCTTAGTACCTGGGACTTCGATGTTGTGGCCATTTCGGAGACATGGATAGAGCAGGGACAGGAATGGTTGTTACAGGTTCCAGGATTTAGATGTTTCAGTAAGAACAGAGAAGATGGTAAAAGGGACGGAGGTGTGGCATTGTTGGTCAAGGACAGTATTACAGTTGCAGAAAGGATGTTTGGGGACTCGTCAACTGAGGTAGTACGGGCTGAGGTTAGAAACAGGAAAGGAGAGGTCACCCTGTTGGGAGTTCTCTATAGGCCTCTGAATAGTTCCAGAGATGTAGAGCAAAGGATAGCAAAGATGATTCTCGATAGGAATGAGAGAGACAGGGTAGTTGTCATGGGGGACTTCAACTTTCCAAATATTGACTGGGAACACTATAGTTCAAGTACTATAGATGGGTCAGTTTTTGTCCAGAGTGTGCAGGTGGGCTTCCTGACACAGTATGTAGATAGGCCAACAAGGGGCGAAGCCACATTAGATTTGGTACTGGGTAATAAGCCTGGCCAGGTGTTAGATTTGGAAGTAGGTGAGCACTTTGGTGATAGTGATCACAATTCTGTTATGTTTACTTTACTGATGGAAAGGGATAGGTGTATACCACTGGGCAAGAGTTATAGCTGGGGGAAAGGCAATTACGATGAGATTAGGCAAGATTTAAGGAGCATAGGATGGGGAAGGAAACTGCAGGGGATGGGCACATTAGAAATGTGGAGCTTATTCAAGGAGAAGCTCCTGTGTGTCCTAGATAAGTATGTACCTGTCAGGCAGGGAGGAAGCTGTAGAGTGCGGGAGCAATGGTTTATGAAGGAGGTGGAATCTCTGGTCAAGAGGAAGAAGAAGGCTTATGTTAGGATGAGATATGAAGGCTCAGTTAGGGCGCTTGAAAGCTACGAGGTAGCCAGGAAATACCTAAAGAGAGAGCTCAGAAGAGCCAGGAGGAGACATGTGAAGTTGGTGGTGGATAGGATCAGGGTAAACCCTAAGGCTTTCTATAGGTATTTACGGAATAAAAGAATGACGAAAGTAAGATTAGGCCCAATTAAGAATAGTAGTGGTAAGTTGTGTTTGGCGTCAGATGAGATAGGGGAAGCACTAAATGAATATTTTTCAACAGTATTCACTCTAGAAAACGACAATGTTGTCGAGGAGAATACTGAGATACAGGCTACTAGACTAGGTGGGATTGAGGATCACAAGGAAGAGGTATTAGAAATCCTTCAGAGGGTGAAGATAGATAAGTCCCCTGGGCCGGATGGGATTTATCCTCGGATCCTCTGGGAAGCCAGGGAGGAGATTGCCAAGCATTTGGCATTGATCTTTAACTCGTCATTGTCTACAGGAATAGTGCCAGATGACTGGAGGATAGCAAATGTTGTTCCCCTGTTCAAGAAGGGGAGTAGAGACAACCCTGGTAATTATAGACCAGTGAGTCTTACCTCAGTTGTTGGTAAAGTGTTTGAAAAGGTTATAAGGGATAGGATTTATAATCATCCAGAAAAGAATAAATTGATTAGAGATAGTCAGCACGGTTTTGTGAAGGGAAGGTTGTGCCTCACAAACCTTGTTGAGTTCTTTGAGAAGGTGACCAAACAGGTAGATGAGAGTAAACCGGTTGATGTGGTGTATGTGGATTTCAGCAAGGCGTTCGATAAGGTTCCCCACAGTAGGCTATTGTACAAAAAGCGGAGGAATGGAATTGTGGGAGATATAGCAGTTTGGATCGGAAATTGGCTTGCTGAAAGCAGATAGAGGGTGGTGGTTGATGGGAAATGTTCATCCTGGAGACCAGTTACTAGTGGTGTACGGCAAGGGTTGGTGTTGAGTCCACTGCTGTTTGTCATTTTTATAAATGACCTGGATGAGGGCGTAGAAGGATGGGTTAGTAAATTTGCAGACGACACTAAGGTCGGTGGAGTTGTGGATAGTGACGAAGGATGCTGTAGGCTGCAGAGAGACATAGATAAGCTGCAGAGCTGGGCTGAGAGGTGGCAAATGGAGTTTAATGCAGACAAGTGTGAGGTGATGCACTTTGGTAGGAGTAAGCAGAAGGCAAAGTACAGGGCTAATGGTAAGATTCTTAGTAGTGTAGATGAGCAGAGAGGTCTCGGTGTCCATGTACACAGATCATTGAAAGTTGCCACCCAGGTTGACAGGGCTGTTAAGAAGGCATACAGTGTTTTAGCTTTTATTAATAGAGGGATCGAGTTCCAGAACCAAGAGGTTATGCTGCAGCTGTACAAAAGTCTGGTGCGGCCACACTTGTATTGTGTACAGTTCTTGTCACCGCATTATAAGAAGGATGTGGAAGCTTTTGAAAGGGTGCAGAGGAGATTTACTAGGATGTTGCCTGGTATGGAGGGAAGGTCTTACGAGGAAAGGCTGAGGGACTTGAGGCTGTTTTCATTAGAGAGAAGAAGGTTGAGAGGTGACTTAATTGAAACATATAAAATAATCAGAGGGTTAGATAGGGTGGATAGGGAGAGCCTTTTCCCTAGGATGGTGATGGCAAGCACGAGGGGGCATAGCTTTAAATTGAGGGGTGAAAGATATAGGACAGATGTCAGAGGTAGTTTCTTTACTCAGAGAGTAGTAAGGGAATGGAACGCTTTGCCTGCAACGGTAGTAGATTCGCCAACTTTAGGTACATTTAAGTCGTCATTGGATAAGCATATGGACGTACATGGAATAGTGTAGGTTAGATGGGCTTGAGTTCGGTATGACAGGTTGGCACAACATCGAGGGCCGAAGGGCCTGTACTGTGCTGTAATGTTCTATGTTCTATCCAATCTTGCAGAAGGCTTCATGTACAAAGAGGACTAATTTTTCCCAACCTTTCTAATTTCTGTTATGCACTGCAAAGCTTGTTGAGCTTCTTGTCAGCCATTTTATGCTGTGCCATCGGCACCCCTAACAGCAAACCCCACACAGAACTGGTGGAGATGAAGCCCTGCCTTCATGTTGAGAATCCCCATCATGTTGTATGGTACTATTACCGTGCTAAAGGGACACACTTCAACACTCCTTGCAACTCAAGACTGGGCATTCATGAGGTGCCGTGGGCCACTAACAGCAGCAAAATTGTGCTCCAGCACAATCTGTAGCCTCATGACCTGGCATATCCCATTCGCCCATTTCCATGAAGTCAGGGGATCAACTCTGATTCAATGAAGAGTGCAGGAGAGCATGCCAGGAGGAACACCAAGCACACCTGAAGATGAGGTGTCAACCTGGTAAAGCCACCAAACAGGACTACTTGAATGCCAAACAGCTTAGGCAGCAAGTGATGGACAGGGCTGAGCAATCCCAGAATCAACTGATCAGATCTAAGCTCTGCAGCACCTGCTCAACAATAACCTGCTCAATGACACCAGCTTGGGTTCCGCAAGGAGCTCTCAACTTCTGACCTCATTACAACCTTGGTTCAAACATGGACAAAAGAACTGAATTCCAGAGGTGAGATGAGAGTAATGACCCTTGACATCAAGGTTGCATTCGACTGAGTGTAGCATCAAGGAGCCCTGGCAAATGTGGAATCAATGCATGTCAGGGCAACCTCTCTGGTGGTTGGAGTCTCACCTGACTCATAGAAAAATGTCATGGTTGTTGGAGGTCAGTCAACTCAGCTCAAGGACATCTCGGCAGGTGTTCCTCAGAGTAGTGTCCTAGTCCCTACCATCTTCAGCTGCTTCATCAATGACCTGCCCTCCACCATAAGGTCAGAAGTGAGGATATTCGCCAATGATTTCACAATGTTCAGCACCCTTCATGACTCCCCAGATACTGAAGCAGTACATGTCCATATGCAACAAGATCTGAACAATTTTCAGGCTTGGGCTGACAAGTGGCATAATATTCAAACCACAGAAATGCCAGGCTATGACCATCACCAATAAGAGACAATCTAACCTCTACCCTTTGACATTTAATGGTGTTAGCATCACTAAATCCCCCACTGTCAACATCCAGGGGGTTATCATTAACCAGAAACTCAACTGGATTCACTACATAAACAGAATGGCTACATGAGCAGGTCAGAGGCTCGGAATACTGTAGTGAACATCACACCTCCTGATGCCCCAAGCCTGTCCACCATCTACAACAGTTAAGCCCATGAGTATGATGGAATACTCCCCAATTGCCAAATGAGTGCAGCTCTAATAACACTCAAGAAACTCGACACCATCCAGCACAAAGCAGCCCACTTGATTGGCACTACATCCAGAAGCATCTACTCTCTCCAAGACTGGCGCTCAGTAGTAGCAATGTATTCTATCTACAAGGTGCACTGCAGAAATTCACAGAAGATCCTCACACCACCACCTACAAGTTCTCCACCAAGCCATTCACTAATCAGACTTGGAAATATATCGCCATTCCTTCACTGTCACTGGATCAACCCACAGTGGGTGGATTGCAGCAGTTGAAAAAAGCAGCTCACCACCACCCTCAAGGGCAAATAGGGACAGGCAATAAATGCTGACCAGTCAGTGATGCCCACATCCCAAAAATGAATTAAGTAATGAAAAAAAAACACATTATATGGTCTTAAACAAACAATGCTTTAGAAAAGGCTGTGTATTGAGTTATTATTTGCCATATTTGCCATTATGGCCATCCTCCAGTATGCAGTCAATGCCTTGATACACAAGTACATGTTCCATTCAGGATAGACAGTAGCGTCTTTAATTTGGGAAGCTTCAAAGTACAAAGGCTAGTGAACAGCTGCTTAATGAACTCTGGCTCACATATGACTACACTCACAGCATATGCTTTGGACGAGATTTAGTTGCTTGTTGAACGGTTTTCCCTGCCCACACACACTTTGATCTGACAATACATCTGATGAAGACAGAGTTCTTTTGTAAAGCCAAGCCTGACTGTAAATTGCAAGATCCCACAGTCACTACCAACAATGGACCCCTTCATTTAATATGTGATGAAACAAATCATCCCCTAATAAACGCAAGTTCAGTGTTTGACAGGCTTCACTCACAACTTTGAAAAGAGTATGGAGTTTGTCTCAGAACAGAGATCAAAGTTTACCAGGCAGTACTTCATACATTGCTCCTTTTTGTGAGTGAAACTTAAAGAATTCACCACTATCAAATAAAACAACCAAAAACATTCACTGTCTATAACCTGTTTGGCACATGAGGAGGGAGGAGAATAACTACCAACAATGAAGTTTTGCAAACTGCTGCTTACCTGCATCTAAAGTAAGGACATCAGATCTCAGCATCAGTATGGTGGTCATATAGTTGACATGCAAGATTCCTGCACGCAGAAACCTGAACTTAGCTTAAAAAAACAGAAATCCAACTTCAGAGTTTACACGCTCAACCTCGATACATAGGAAGGAAAAACCTTAGATTCAAATGGAGAAATCTCCGTCATCAGACTTTGAAGCGAGCAAAGTCAATTATCTTCAGAAGCGAGCATTGTGCAAAGCCAAGGCCCATCCATTCGTCCAGTGTCTTCATATGCATTATTTTCAGCCAATTATGCAAAGTGAGACTTAGTTTAATGTCACATGAGATAACATCAACCTGAAAACTGTTTCTTTTGTTGAACAGTCATCTCTGCAGCAATGGGAGAATCCACCATTTTATTAAATATGTACTTGAAGCTTTATCTATTTGTCCAAAACCTGGGTTGTGCATGTGAATTCTTTGCCAATTTGTTTTTACCCAAAATAAAGAGGAACAGAGACTGCACAAATTTTTATTTGGGATTAGTGCACTACAATGCTTTTGAAATTACATGTTATAAGAACAAAAAACAAAGAAAATTATAGTACAGGAACAGACCCTTCAGCCCTCCAAGCCTAAACCGACATGCTACTTGTCACAACTAAAACCCCTACTCTTGCAGGGACTGTATCCCTCTATTCCTATCCTGTTCACGTACTTGTCAAGATGCCCTTTCAAAGTCACTGTAGAATCTGCTTCCACTACTTTTTCAAGACACCCTATACCTCCTCACTTTTGATCTCAACATGACTCAAAACTGTCTACATCCTTCGGAATGCTGAATACTGATGCAATGTACTCATTTAATACCTCGCCCATTTCCTTTGGCTCCACACATAAATTCCCTTCCCTTCTTTGAGTGGGCCAACACTCTGCCTGGCTACACCCTTGTTCTTTATATATCGATAAAAAGTCTTGCAATTTTCCTTAATCCTGTTAGCCAGTAACTTTTAATGACCCTTTTTAGCTCTCCTTACTCCTTGCTTAAATTTCTTCCAACTTGCCTTGACTGTCACTTGAAAGTTGCCACCCTCCGCAAACCACCTTCTGGAGGCAGTGACTGCACTGATGCAGATCTTCTTCATGTTAGCCAATCAGCATCACCACTCTGCTGCCCTCTTCAAGATGCTCACCTTCACTTGAACACAGAGGGTGTCTTGAAGAAGTCCACCTTCTGGAAGCGTGACTGCACTGATGCAGATCTTCCCCATGTCAGCCAATATCATTAATATCATGAGTTATAATGAAACAATTCATATACAGCATGCTGACAAGATGTTTGATGTATGCCAACTTTGTCCCTTAGATTCCATTTATGGAACATAGAACATTACAGCACAGTACAGGCCCTTCGGCCCTCAATGTTGTGCCAACCTGTCATACCGATCTGAAGCCCATCTAACCTACACTATTCCATGTACGTCCATATGCTTATCCAATGACGACTTAAATGTACCTAAAGTTGGCGAATCTACTACCGTTGCAGGCAAAGCGTTCCATTCCCTTACTACTCTCTGAGTAAAGAAACTACCTCTAACATCTGTCCTATATCTTTCACCCCTCAATTTAAAGCTATGCCCCCTCGTGCTTGCCATCACCATCCTAGGGAAAAGGCTCTCCCTATCCACCCTATCTAACCCTCTGATTATTTTATATGTT